>NW_026935164.1:142500-637204 GCF_032062105.1 Saccostrea cuccullata | reverse complement strand
AAGCATGCTTAGTATATAATTATGATAAGCAATGGTGCTTCTTTCAAAATTGTGAATTTCATGGCCCCTTGTTTAAAACACGAACCAAATTCAATTGTTGGAAAGTTAAATTGTTACATGATACTCAGATGACCTATAAGGCCCGTGGGCCTCTTGTTTTATTTATTTATTTATATAATTGTCAATGATTTTTCAGGGAAATTGTCAAAATAATTCTGGTTACCCCCTCCACCACTGTCACTACTTTCAGAGAGAATACTACGTGCCTCTCGATACATCTCCATTTGCACTGTCTTGTCCTTTGATATTTGCATCCGAAGTCAGTGATGATCTGTATAAAACACTCCTCACAACATCATGGCTGTTATGCCATGTTACTATATATTGATCTAAATGATAATAAAGGAAAATAACCAAATCAGTAATTAAGCTGGCATTAAATCTTCAGCCTACAGCAGGAAAGTAATTTTTGAAGTTTTGTTTTGTATTCTAATTAGCTGGAGATAGTTACAAGATAATTACATACTCGTCTAACAATTTGGAGTACAGTTCTAACACTACAATTTTGGCAATATCGGGACTTCGGACAAATGGATGCTGTATCCAACAGGTATCGGATCGAGACCCACGACGACGCCACCTGGATTCTGGCTAGTGCCTTCATCATTTTCACAATGCAATCGGGTGAGTAGTTTAAGTAAGTGAAGACCATAATCAAAATATTTTGTGTTCATTATTTACTGAATAAGTACAATTGTGTATGTCGATATATAAACCTACGTGTGTACCCCCCCTCTCTCTCTCTTTCTCTTTCTCTCTTTAGCACCATGAGTTATCGAGAAACTAATTCAAAACTAATTTTCTGCATAATAGATGATAAATATTTTAATCTTGATAATATTAAAAAAGTAATTAATTCCGGGTAAACATCGTACGTTTCTGAACAAAATGCTTCATAAAATCCCAGCACGAAAGAGGCACCGAATAAAGGATAGGCTCTTTACAATTAAGGGCATACGCAACATAGTTTGAACTTTATTGCACTTTCCCCTGGAAAAAGAGTTCCAATACATGAAAGAACTGTGTGCTACATTTTATTGTCTATATGTGCTATTGAACACTTCTTTTTAAACAAGTTTGGATAAACAAAACACCGAGAATATATGTTTAAGGAATCTATGTATATTTTTCCTTGAATTATACAAGGATGTTCATTAATTGATATCTTTTCAAAACCTCTGGTAATGCAACGGCATGTTGATTATCTACAAACATCAGATGGCACTATACAATGTAACCTTTAAATTAAGAATATGTTGAAAAATTATCAATAGGTAATGTACGTTGCGTATGTCCTTAATAATCTCTAAATCCGAACTAATTTTGAACTCTTACACACTTCGTCATCCCAATGTTGTGTCATCGCGCCATTGACCAGAACCTTGATGATGCCGTGGTAAACTTTGAAGCCATATCTTGATTTCATCTCACATACCTATAGTTCATCAGGAAAGAAGAAATTGGTCAGACAAAGTCTGATATGTATGTCAGAATATGTTGCCCGGAGAGCTACGGCTCTGCACTAAGTCAAAATTATACGAGACTAGGTAAGAACCACTGTCGATCACTAAGATTTAGCGACACCTTATTTTCGCTTAATTACGCGAAAATAAAGGTTTCGCGAATAAAAAGTGATT
This sequence comes from Saccostrea cuccullata, assembly GCF_032062105.1. Taxonomy (NCBI): domain Eukaryota; kingdom Metazoa; phylum Mollusca; class Bivalvia; order Ostreida; family Ostreidae; genus Saccostrea; species Saccostrea cuccullata. Next base: position 635,507 of record NW_026935164.1, on the reverse strand, counting down.
CACAGTAAACACGTATAGTTATGCAACGGTGAAACTAAAGGAAAAAATCTTTGACACTCACAGAGCCAATCTGTGTGACATATACATGTAAAGAGGGTGTTGCAGTTCTTTTGTTATTTTCCCTAAATGTGTAGCAGATTAAAAGAAGAATTTTTATGTTGCAGAAACTCATATAATTTTTTTTCAAATGCAACAATATATGAAGCACAACGAGAAACAATATATTTGGAAGGTGTGTATTGACTTCCAATTTGCCATTATTTTCCGTTTTTTAAATAGGGAATCCCCATTGTTCTGAGAAAGTGCCTCCTTGAAACAAAATAATTTTGATATATACACAAAGAGGCAGGAATTTTCTTCAAAACTGCCATTTCCGATTTTTGTTTCAAATAGGCACATTTTTGAAAAACGCAAAAATTGAATAAAAATTATTTTCCAAAATGAAATGCAAAAAGTGTACTTTAAATAACACTACAAAGCTATCTTGTCCGAAATGGTCTAGTGGATATGTTGGTGGGTTTCTACGTTGTACTTTTACCAGAGAATGGGTTCGAATCCTGGTATGGATCATTTCTGCATTTTTTTTTCATATGTAATGGTAGGGCAATGAAATTATATATTTTTTGAAAGAGAGGTGGGGGGTGTCAAGAAGTTAATTGAGTACTAACAAATCTATATATATTAGAACTGCAGGATTAAATTGTTTTCCTTGATATGCTTTGACTTAAAACTATTCTTTATTTATTTTTTCTTGGAATATACAGTTACTGTATTGTTTATTAAATAATGTATTTTTTTTACACTCTGTAGTTATTGCAATTTTGGTCTCTTAGTTAGTAGCCAAGATTTGATTTGAAACAAATAAAATGTCTTGGATGTAGCACCAACAGTGTGATTATGGGACGCAGTTTTATTTCATGAAAAATATTTTCGCACGATGCCTACAGTATATCTTTCAAAATGCTGCTTTAGCCATTGTGCTTTTTGTTGTTCCAACCTCTTTTGTGCAAAATGACGAATTTTTTTATGTATCAAGCAGGAAATACCCACCGTAAACATAGTCCTCTACGTAGCTCTATCTATATTTAGACATAACGTGGGTATTTAAATGTCCCTCTCGATATATAGGGAATAATCGCAAGTTTCTGCAACACCCTCTTTAAAATTAGTTACGGTTTATATATCTAATGTAACGATATTTTCAAAAAATACAATAAAGCGCATTGAAGTGGTAAAATTTTCCGTTTGGATGGAACGTTTTGAGCCATCTTAAGACACGCCCATTTCTTTAGAAAGGAAAAATCGGTCAAATGATTCAATCAAATACCTGCAGAACAGGTATTCCATAAATATAATAGCCAATCAAATTGACGGTCTACATAAACAGCGAGTAAGCACGTGTTCGACTGATACATGTGTTATGCTAACTCCAATAAACATGATAAAATCATAATTATGTACAAATTCGTTGCAATGCGTCTTTCACAAAAGTGGGGACTCTGTATATAGTTTTCTCTTACTAGTATTTAAAAATCTTCATTTTAGTGTAACTCATGTTGCTTGTCGCGGAAAGTGGGGTGACTTAAAACATTACGACGAATAATTCTTTCTCGTTTCTAAAGAAATGGGCGTGTCGTTACGTTATAATTGACGTTCAAAACATGACTCAGAACGTTTCATCCAAATGGAAAATTTTACCACTTCAATGCGCTTCATTGTACCTTGAAGTTTTCAACATAAAGTTTGAACTCACAAAAAGAACAATTTAAATGGATAACAGTGTTATATCCTAATTTGAGCTTATGACTCCATGTACACTGTATTGTATAAAGAATTACTAATTGCATGGTCTCGTTGTACAGAGCCAAAATGAAACGAAGTTCGAAAATGCTTAAATCCGGACGGACAGATTTCTGTTTGAATTGAAGAAAATATTATTCTGATGTACAATGTGCGTTCAGCTGATAGAACAATGATAATTCTTACTGAAGATTTTAGTAATCCACTTCGATTTTATAGAAGATTTTATTAATCTATTTCGATTTCATATACGAAGTTGATTTACCTGGAAAGCAGATTACATGCACTGGCATAAAGGGTTTATAACTTCTGTTTTGTCTTTTGACATTGTAAACGTCTAGCCATATTATGCATGGAGTCGTTTTGGCAAAAATGCATGCTTTATTAATTAATTTTAAGAAAAAGAGAGAAAATATTCAAAATGCTTATAAAAAATACCTCACTACACATTATAAGAGAGCTTTCTCCCTTTGAATGTATGGTGGGGTATATTTTTTGTGGAACGAATATTTTGGGGTTTTCACGATTTTTCTTATGTTACACATGATAAATAAGTGTAAGAAGTATAATTTGTGAAAAAAATGTCCAACAATCCCCGGGGTTGAATATCGGGGAAGGGGAGGGGTCCTGTCCACAAGTACCCGTGACCCTACCTTGACCAATCTTGAATGCATTAGTGTTGCATCTGTGTATCTAGGGATGAACCCTACCAGACTTTAATTACTGGATTTGACCTATTTTCAATATGAGTGACCACGTTAAAGTCTTGGGAGCAAGTCCATTCCAAAACAACTAAAAGATCTACATGGACCAGACTTAAATGGTTAAAGCATCTAGGGATGGACACTACCAAACTTGCTTTGGATGCTGGACCTGAGCTACATTTTTAAGATGAGTGTACACGTTAATTTTTAGAGCAGGTCCATCCTAAAGGAACATGGAGTCATACCTTAACCAAACTTGCTAGGATCATGCATTTTGGGATGAACACTATCAGAATTGCTTCGGGTACTGGATCTTGCCACTGTTTTCCAGATGAGTTAGTAGAGCAGGTCCATTCCAAAAGGAACTAGGAGCCAAAACTTTGACCTAACTTGCAAGTATCATGGACACTACCAGATTTGCTTGGAAAGCTGAATCTGGCTTACATTTTCCAGATGATTGGCCAGGTTAAAGTTTATAGAACAGGGTCCATTCCTAGGGATGATGATCTAGGGATGAACACTACCAGAATGCTGGATCTTGCTTCCATTTTCCAGCTGAGTGATAAGTTTAAAAAGTTTTGGAACAAGTCCATTTCCAAGTAACTAACTGCCCTACTTGGACCAAACTTTCATGGATGTCGCATCTATAGGAATGCACACTTCTCAACCTGCTTCTGATGCTGTATCTGACTTATTATGTGTCTACTGTCTAGGGATGGACACTTCCTGACCAGCTTTAGATAGTGCATTAGACCTACATTTTCCAGATGAGTGGAATGTTTTGTAGTAGCTCTATATTTGTAGTTATGTGGTTTATTGTAAATGATGTATGTAGGAATGGACATTTCCAGACTTGCTTCAGAGATTGGGACCATTTTCTTGATTAGTAAACAGATTAAAAATTGTGGAGTGGTTCCATTTCCAAGTAACTGTAAATCCAGTTAACCAAACTGGTCTTGGATAGTGTTTTTTTTTTCACACTTACGGGAATCGTGGGATATTGATAGCATGGCATCAGCGTTTTGCCCTGTATGTCCGTCTGTCTGTCTAACTGTTTCTACGCAAAAACTTTATTGCCCATAACTTTTAATTGTTTAAAACTGTGGATCTCATATTTCACAAAAGTATTCCTTATGACAAGACCTTTGGGTATGAACATATTTGACATCCTGTTAACCATTACCTTGGAGTTTGACCCGGTTTTGCAAGAATTATACTCAACTTTAACCTTGGACAACTTTTTAAACAGTTGGTGTTGGGGTTTTCATACTTCATATGTTTATTCATTGTGAGACTATGTGAGTCCTTTCCATGGATATAAACATATTGAGTTTGACACATTTATAAAACTTTGACCTTTGCCGTAACTTTTTATTGGTCAGATCTTTGACGTTCATTCTTCCTTCGGGTAACAACATTTTCATCCCTTGACCTTAAAGTTTAACTTGAATTTAGGAAACCAGTCTTCGCTAAAGGTTGTCTTACAGGGGTAACAATGCTTTCAAAACATATCTTGTTTTTTCCTCAAATGGACTTAACGTTAAGCCAAGACCAAAGTATGTTTTTTGCTAGCATTAATCCCAAAATGAGAAACATTGTAATTGCAAGTCCAGGAAATATGGTTTAAAAGGTTATTATCGTAATTTACATGGTTACTAGGATTTGTCAATAGTTGACTTCTCTGTGAAGACTATGGAAACAATACAGGTTTAAAGGAAATAATGATTTTTAAGATAACAAAAAGAATTATTTAAACAGGTTTTGCTGATTATGATTTTAATTTATTAATTATTATCCAAATTCATCCTATAAAGCGCCGTCGTTCTTACACAAGATACTTTGTGATCAGCATTCCTGGTTACAAGAAAACTTTGGGGTAGATCAAAAATCGATCTCGACTTCACTGTAATTTTTAAGTAATTATAAACCGACATCCGTGCATCCACTGACTTCTCAATGAGTTCCGAGCTCAAAAATGGCTCAAAATGGCACTCAGGAAAAATTTGAAGATCCTCAAAATGACTCTATTTGGATTTTATCCAGTACTTTTATAATTTTTACCATGCAGTCCGGTGAGTACATTGTGAATTCGTAAATCTAATTTTAAATTTATTTTACTGATATTGAGTACGGTTATGTGTAATACTAAGTGCATAATGAATATACTTACATGTATTTCTATATTTCATGTGCTCTTCACATTTTATTTGACATTTATTGTTCTAAAGAATGTATACATTCATAATACAGAAAAATGATGGAAAAGAAGGATACTTTTCACAATCGGTATTAATTTTCATGTACTTATTTTAGACATTATAATTTATATCAAACAAAATCATATACTTCGTAGGGAAACATCGATGCCCCCTGTCTGCCATTAATAAAGCTAAGTTGAAACAAATCGCAAATAGTTGGAAGTAAAAGTCACAATACATTGCTCGAAGTGGCAAATCAAATCAGAAAAAAAACAAGACCTGCAAATTTTTCATTTCCTATAATTCTGTTTAACTATTGGATAATGTTATATAATTTTTTCAACAGTGACAACGTATCTCAAAGTTATTTCTCAGGGGCGTAGTATCCGGGGGGGCCAGGGGGGGCCTGGCCCCCCCCCCCCCACTTTTTTTCCCAACCTAACTTACACTATAAGAAATGTGAATTGAAAGCCTGGTTGGCCCCCCACTGTTAGAAATGTACCGAAAATGTAGTATAAGAATTGGTACTAAAAGTAGTTGACACTGAGAAAAATTTTACCTGCACCCCCCCCCCCCCCCACACACACACACACACACACACACACACACACACACGAAATAGGATTTCCGACTTTGGGCAACTTTTCCCTTTTTTTTTTTTTTTTTTTTTTTTTTAGCTTGTCAACTTTTTCAGGTAAGTAAAAAAAATTTTTTCTCTGCCTGGCCCCCCCACTTTCAAAAACGATGCTACGCCACTGTTTCTGGCCGACTTTGTACATTAAATACTACCAGCGTTTTGTCTAAGTCAGGGATAATCAAAGGTGACATTAAACTAGATTCATCATTAAACAAAGCAATAGATTCATTTAAAAGGAGGATAACAGACAGACATAACGAGCGGAACCAGCTAACTCATACAATATAGATGAAAGAACAATAATGGTATTCAACAGATAACCCAGCAACTAACGGCTATACATCTTACAATTAGGTACACTTCTCATTGATTTTGAATGTTTTGTGGTGTTTCTGCGTATTTAATGATAATAATATAATACAAACAAACACAATTAAATAAAGTTTTTTACTTACCATGGATACGGTACCATGGATATTAATGAAATATTCTTTTCTGAATAGTTTTTAAATAACTATTAAATTCCATTAGACAACTTGGAATTTGTAATCGTAACCGAGAGAACAAAAAAAAAAAGGTTTATTAAGATACTCAGATATACTATCTAGTTAATACAGTAAACAGAAAACAAGTGTGTCTACTATAAAAGAAGCTTTCATATTTTTTATATTGTTAATTTTGTACAAATATTAATGTTCAAGTTTTCAGAGGGTTTTCACAATCTGAGAACACTGTTGCTTCTTTATAGTGGCAGAAAACATGGTGTTGTTGGTCTAGGGACACGTATATCTCGAATACTCTTTTGAGTCACTCATTCATACAAAAAAGTAATGTCTATAGGTTTTAAAATATTTTCACTAAATTAACAAATTTTTAAGATTATACATTTATACGGAAGCCTGTTGAGGCCAGTCCAGGGAAAGAAATATCAATAATCATTCCGTTTAAACGCAAAACACTTGGCGTTTAATCGCAAAAGATTGCTTTTAAACGCAATAATATTTTTGCGTTTAATCGCAATAATATTGCAATTAAACGCAATAATATTTTGGCATTTAAACGCAATAATCTTTGAATTAAAAAGCAAGCATTTCTATTGATCTTTGAAGAGTGCAATGGATCAATGCTGATATATTTGTTTCTTTTTTTCTTTTGTACATTAATCTATGAGGAGAATTGTGTATTGTTAAGCTTTATAGAATCAGATTCTTCTGAACAAGCATTTTCTCATGGTATGGATTTAAAGAGGAGAAAGAAGTGTCGGCTTGTAAAACCAAAGACAACCTTTGAAAGAAACAAAGCTTTAGTGCAAAACTATGCAAACAATTTTAAAAAGGAATTTCGAAATAAAAGACTAGAGAAGAAATAAATCAAATAATGATGAAAAAAAACTGTCACTCCATGTTGCGGTCACAAAGTTTACACCATGTACCTTTATAAAGGGCTTAAGGAAACGACTGATGAAATGTTTAGACTTATGTATATGTACATGTACATATCATGTACATGTATATTCACAACCTTTCCTTTGATCACATACAGTAAACACGAGAACACGAGAATTTAGGAGATGGAATCATATGAAATTAAAAATAAATCAAATGAAAACAGATTGATCGATGTGTACTACCAAATTGATATGACTATTAATACCACTGAAACGTTCTTAATTTGCTGTGATACCTACGGAATGCATTAAAATGCATTAAAAGTGTTGGATTCTAATAGGTTTAAGAAACTCTGGTTGTTTACTTAGGATGCCATTGTTAAACTTAAAATCTCACAAACTGCAGCATTTTGCAACAAGACATAGAACCAAACGGTTCTTCTTTAAAGAATCAGACCCTAGTATTCATAATAATTTTTGGCTAGCCGATGTACGGAAACGTATAACCCGATGTTTGCTTTCAAACTACAGCACTGAATCATTGTGTTTAAATTCAAAATAAATCCTGAAAAGGAAGGATTATTGAGATAAAATGCAAAGAATATTGCATATAAATGCAAATAATTATTGCGTTTAAATGCAAATAATTATTGCAATTAAACGCAAAAAAATATTGCGATTAAACGCAAAAAATTATTGCGTTTAATCACTAGAACCAGACTGGTAATACAAGAAATATTTTGGAAAATATGAAAAGACAACAGTTGACCACTAATGACAGAGTTGCAGTATAAATTGTGTAACTGGTTGTGTATGAGCTTAGCCCATAGAACAACGTACATGTATGTACAGAAAAAATAACTAGACGAAGAAGCATAGATGTGGTGGCATAGTTGTGGGTTTTAATAGAATTGCAAAAAGTATCTATATATATAGACAAATATTAAAGGCTATATTAAAGATTATTACAAATTTTGAACAGCTCAAGAGAAAAAAAAAGTGAAAATGACATTTTCATTGTTAAAACTGTATATAATAGATGAAAGTAGAGATTGTGCTGGATTTACGATACGTATATTGTGTTTCACGCTCGAGCACTACCGGGTTGTTACCACAGACACTTATTTCGGTAATAAATGCTTTTTAACCCATAGTATACTTACTTTACTGTGGGTTAAGATTTATTACCGAAACAGGTGCCTGTGGTTGTTATATTTGAAGACTTTTGAGTTGTTGCCGTTTACCGAACTATAACTACGTTGGTGACATCCTCAACGAGTTTGTTTTTAAATTTCTTTTAAACCCCAGTGTAATCTCTTTGGTTATTCGCCATATCCAGTGAATTCAATTTCTTAGCTATCCCAGAAAAAAAATCATATTACATCAGTGTAGAGTATTCAGTTTTGATCTCCAATTCCAGTTCTCGTTTATGATCAATTTGTGTAAATTGTCATTTCTCGGAATTAGATGGATTCCATTAGATTCAACTGAAACAAAAAATAGGTTTTTCCCTTAATGAGCCAAACCGATGTTTTCAGATAAAGTAATGCACTGTAATTGACAAATAAACTATAATTATCTTAGACCGAAGAAAAAAATGGACGTTAAAATCAAATCTGACCTAATTAATATTTATAACCCCTGCTTATGTGATTCCTAAGGCAGAGTGGTGATTGTGAACAATTTCTGTATTTTATTTTCTGTAGACATACTTTTTTCCACGGGGTCATAATTCCGCGGAATCACAATTTCTGTTTAATCCGCGGGTAGAAAATTATGTGGATTTCTTTAAAAACTGTCACTATATGCCTTACATTCATTTTTAGTATGCTTGGACAAATTTCCGCGGAAAATTTGTGACCGCATACATAGCGTAAATTAATACCACACGGAAAAATGTACTTCTACAGTATTCATACAAATCGTCATTTTAATAATTAAACCCCTGTTCAATTTTAATTTATGTATGCCAAAAAATTAAAAAAGCAATTCGATATCGTTCTGTTTTTTATTGTCTCATTTGTTAAATAAAATCGTTCTTTATTGTTGATTGTACTCTAAGAGCATATTAGATGAAAAGAAAATTGCGGCATTTCTCTTATCTACCAACGTATGTCAGACTATTTTAGAGTAAAAATCTACATGTCGATAATCTACGCAGTAACGTCAGATGCTAAAAATATTTGCATATTAGTACGTTTTTGAGGGAAAATTTGTAAATCAACAAAATGATTTAAAATAAATTTTGAATATTTCAAGGATATTGACAAAATCCTTTAGTTGTCAAATTTTGAATAGAAGTATTTTAAAAAAGTTCCAACGTTAAAAGTCAATATTGTTGGTATCCAAAGAAAGGATTTGTCACATGGAATAAACCTGTGAAATGTAAAAGTCCTAGTCCTACACTGTTCAGAAATTATGGCCATGGTTAAAGTTTTTAAAAAGTTGGTCAAACTCGAGGGTCAAAAATATTTACACACATTGAAAGGTCTTGTCTCAACGAATAAAAGTTCTACTAGTAGCACCAACTGTTCAAAAATTATGACAAAGGATAAAGTTTGATAATTTTTTGTAAAAGTGGGCCAAAATCCAAGGTCAGGGTTAAGAGGTCAAATTTTTGGTGTTACCAAAGGAAAGGTCTTCTCAGAAGGAATATACTTGTGAAATATTAAGTCCTTACCTGACTCACTTAAAAGTTAAGGACAATATTAAAGTTTTGCTAGGGAACAGATAGCTAGACAGACAGACGGACGAACAGGGTAAAATCTATACAACCCCGAATCTTCGAATACAGGGGCATAAAACGAATCTGAATTTTATAAATCGTACATGTAAAAAAAAAAAAAAATAAGTGAAGATCGTATCTTTTGTCTCGATTATATCCACGTCTGAAGTGTAGGTGAATTCCAGCAAGCATCTCGAGGGTAAATTAAATCCAACGATCAATGTAAGTCTTGATTATATCCAAAAGATCATCTTAAATCTTGATTACATCCGAACAATTTTAGTCTAGTTTTTACTCAGCGATCATTTTAAGTCTACATTATACTCAGCAACATCAGTAATCTACTTTTCTAAAGTTCTAGATTATATCAAGCAACATCTTGTCTATGTCCTATAGTCTAGAGCTTCCAGCAACATCTTAAGTCTGCACTAACTATAGTCTACAATTTATCAAGCAACATCTTCATTCTGCATTAACTACAGTCAAGAATATATCCTATTCAAATTGAATAGGTGATATCACCTTTTAGAATAGGTGATATCACCTTTTCAATTTGAATACGTGATATCACTTATTCGAAAATTGAATAGGTGATATCACTTATTCGAATAGGTGATATCACCTATTCAAATTATTTATGAAATAACAACAGCTCCCAAGACTAAAGGTCAAATCTTATTTACTTTCACTTTCGTTTTATAACTAATCATTCGAGGAGACAAATTAGATTACAGTTTTGCATTTAATTTTAATCAACCCCAATAGCAATTGTAGTTTGTTTTGCCCACAAATTAATCTATTGCACTTTTCTATCATGTAAACTTTGAAAAAAAAATTGCAAAACGCATAAAAATTGGGTAGTCCGAATTTTCTTGGTTCCAGTGGTATCACCTTTTAGAATAGGTGATATCACCTATTGAAAATGAATAGGTGATATCACCTATTCAAATAGGTGATATCGCTTTTTGCCAGTATATACTCCGACAAAACCAAAAACTAACAAGATGTGTTTGTGAAACACTGATGACCCCGTATGGCAACATAGCAAAGATTAAACTTTTCTTTAATGCAAATTTAAATAATTGGTACCAAAAGTTGGGTATTCTCACTGGAAAACAATTAAGGTATTTGAAAGTAGGCCAACGTTTAAGTTTTTTCAATAAGTACAAAAATCTCCAAGGTCAAGGTCAAAAGCCAAGGTAATTGGTATCCAATGAAAAGTCATGCCATATAGAATACTTATGTAGAGTATGGAAGCCCTAGCCCTAACCGTTCAGAAGTTATGGCCAAGGTTATTTTTTTTAAAGTAGGTCAAACTCCAAGGTCAAAGGGTCAAAGTTCTTGTTATCAAATGAAAGGTCTTAGTCACAATGATTGAATATGTAAAATATGAAAGCAATAGCCCTAACTCTTTAAAAGTTATGGTCAAGGTTTGCTTTTTTAAAGTAGGTCAACTCTAAGGTCAAGGGGTCAAAGTTCTTGGTATTCAATAAACGGACTTCTAACAAGGATTACATATATGAAGTATGAAAGCCCTATCCCTTACCGTTCAAAATTTATGGTCAAGGATAAATTTTTTTCTCAAGTACGGAAATTTACAATGTCAAGGACACAGGGTCAAGGTTGTTGGTATCCAATAAAAGGTCTTTCAACAAAAAGTACATATATGAAATATAACTGTCCTGGTGTCTACTGTTCAAAAGATATGGCCAAAGTAAAAGTTTAAAATTTTCATTTAAAAGTGGGTCAAACTCCAAGCTCAAGGTCAAAAGGTCAAATTTGGTAGTACCCAAAGAAAGGTCTTATCTCAAGAAATACACATGTGGAATATGAAAGTCACACCTCTACTAAATCAAAAGTTGTGGGCAAGGTTAAAGTTTTTGTGGACAAACAGAGAGACAGACAGAGAGAAGGACGGACACGACAAAAACTAAATACCCCCGGAACTTCGTTTACGGGGGCATAAAAATTATGCCACATGCACATAATTTAATTGACATATACATGTACATGTATTTCCAGGCTTCGGACTGCTAGAGAGCGGATCTGTAACGGTTAAAAATGAGGTTAATATTATGATGAAGAATTCTGTAGACGTTATGTTTGGTGGACTAACATTCTGGATGTTCGGTTACGGTCTAGGATTCGGGGACGAGCCTGGCTCTAACCCTTTCTGTGGATGGGGTGACTTCTTCGTTCACGCTAATTCCTCTGAATTGGGATGGATTTACTCCAAATTCTTTTTCCAGTCATCGTTTGCAACAACAGCAACAACTATTGTATCTGGTGAGGAACATTTATATACCTAGTGTATAATATTTCCAAAACTATGACACTTTTCTTCTTGGGATTTGTTTGACTATTTTCTTACTTTCCTCACAATATTCCGTCTAATTCTGACAATTTCTTCTGTATTGGCTTAGATTCATAATTCTAGTCAGGGACAACGTATTCTGTATCAGGTTATTATAAAGCATGTATAGTTAATTACAGAAAATTGGGTTTTCCTTCCATTAAAACGACGGAATGATTACCCTTGCTAATCCATCACTATACACGTTTTTACTTAATTATATCAAAGACACTATTCCAAGACCTTTAATGACATTGCGTGTTCATCAGACTCCACAAAGAATAAGGTGATGAGCATTTAAGAATTAAAAGACTGAAATAAACTCTTAATTAAAACGCAACAAGTGCCTGGTCCAGTTCCCATATAACCATGAAGCTTTAAAAGACTTAGTTGTGCATGCCATCACAGACATCTGAAGACTTTCACAAAACATCTTACGACCTTGGAAGAAAAAACATCGCAGAGATTCAATAAGTGTCTAAGCTAACTTGTAAAAACAATTACTTTTTTATTACATACACCAATATAAATTACAGTATGGGTTAGCACAAAGAAAAAAATCAGTGTCTTTAAAAAAAGATGGACTGCGGACCAACAAACAGACAGACTGATAGGTGGAACATGAAAATAAAAGTCACAAGTACGTCCAGAAAGCCCATGCACAAAAATGACTACCATTGTACTTCATAGGATCAATGGCGGAGAGGACTCGTCTGGACGCCTACATCGTGTTCTCCATGCTGAACACTTTCATTTTCTGTATCCCTGCCCACTGGACCTGGGCGCCCGGGGGGTGGCTGTACGAGTTAGGGGTGATTGACATCGCAGGCGCGGGACCGGTACATCTCGTGGGCGGGTTGACCGGTCTGGTGGCAACTCTGATGCTGAAACCGAGGCACGGCCGATTCTCCTCAGATAAGAGCAAACGGCCTCCCATGGGATCTCCAACGAATGCTATTCTAGGAATGTTCATGCTTTGGTTAGTTTTATTTACTTTTCACTCTTGGATCATTGGATCATTTTGTCATTAAGATTGGAAGACTAATTACGAAGGCATTTAGCATTGTGTTTTTCAAATGTCACATGTCTTGTGGATATTTTATTTGACATATAAAGATGTACCAATATTCGTATTTGTGAATTTTAGAAATAGTCAAAATATTTCAATCATTCAAGAAATGGTCAAAACTATACGTTACAAAAATCGATACTAAGAGTTTAATTAATTATGGTATACATGTACATGTATATACCGGTATGAAATAAAATACTGTAAACCAACTTTTATGCGCGACGACTTTATTTCACGCTTTACCGAGAGTAAACTAGTTCGCGACGATTTATTTTCGCGATCAAGCCTTTTTGGAACTGTTTTAGTAGAAAAAGAGACTTTAAAGACGTGTTCGCGGCGAGAAATATTCGCGATGATGAGGCTCTCGTGAACGTCGCGAAAATTTCTCGCACGCGAATAAAAGTTGGTTTACAGTAAGTATTTTTCTTACTGAAAGGTGGGGCTGGCTTGGCTTCAACTGTGGAAGCACATTTGGCATATCTGGTCTCAAATGGAAACTTGCTGCAAGGTAAGATAAATCTAAATAAAAAACGAAAATTGACATTATTGAAGTGTGTTGGTATAATGTTTGTGACGACATTTCTATTTCAGGTCAGCTGTGACCACTGCTCTTTCATCCGTGGCTGGTGGCATTGTGGGGATTATGACCAGGTAGTAGCATTGTATGACAAACATGATTTCAACTTTCCCTTATTTACTAAGAAACTGAAATTCTAGATCATGCATTACAGATATCTTTATACCTTTCTAAGAATTTTTATTCCATTCCATGCAATTTGTGTAAATCACTTTTAATTCGTGAGAATTTAATTTTCGCGTAATCACGCGAGACAAGGTACTTGCGAAAATATCAGTCTTGCATATATTAGTGTTCCGTAAGATAATATAGAGCAGTAACCACAATTCGTGAAAAATTTGTCTCGCTATATTGAGTTAATGTCTACCTCGCGTAAATAAGGTTTCGCGAAAAATTTGTGATCCATAGAAGTAAGAAGAACGTACAATAACAACAAGAGAATCTTAGTTAAAACAAATTCATTTATTTTTCGTGCAATTTTTTTTTTAGAAATTAGATACCAGGTATGTGTGAAGTTCTTCATTTAAGGACTGAATACGAGAACAAGGAAGGAATTACAAATAATAATCTCGCTGTTTCACATAATACACACTAAACTGATGAGATGCTAACAAATAATATCGATAAACAAATTCATAACCAGAGTTATGGCATTCAGAATTATTTTTAATCGTAATAGAGCTCTAAGTGCATGCAAACTGTTTAATTACAATGTGGAAAATTAATACCCGGTACTTTATGAAATGAAATCCCAAGATACAGACCTGTATTTGAGTTAGAACTCAGCCCCTATTTATTCTCTGATTTTGGTCCCTTGTGAATAAATGAAAATACATGTATTCTGAGGATTTCTGCATGAATTTTTAAAACTTCCAGTAATTATTTGTTTAAATGAATGTCAACGATTTAAAAATCAATCTTTGTTGTGATTTGTATTATTATAACATTCTAGTTCCCCTTTTCATGAAACGGCCAAGGTGACAAAAATTATAAGGATTATTTTTCTTTAAACAAGAGGCCCATCGCTCTTTTGAGTAACTATGGCCATGCTGTTCTTCAACAAATTTCCCCCTTTCCATACTTATTTTGGCCCAACCCAAGTAATTAAAATTCTACACTACCATATATCATACTGTTATTTTTCCCCATATTTATTTGGTATGTATGAGCAGAATTAAATGATCTTGTAACGTAAAAGACTCACGTAATAAAGGGGGTTAAAAGATGTAAATCACAAGTTTATGCTGAGGTTACTCTATTTTACCTACTGTTCTGAACATGCAATATTTTTTTTTTCAGTTATATTTTCAAAAACAGAAGATTTGACGTAGTATATACTATCAATGGCATTCTGGGTTCACTTGTTGGAATTACTGGTAAGAACGTTTTTTATCTAGAGTTTTAGTCGATTAAATGAAAATAAAATTTTATAGGATAAAATGTGCCATCGGAAAAGTAAATCTGATTAAAGATAGGAATACAAATATATTTCTGTGAAACGTTTCTGAGTTGGTATAAAGTACTGCATATTTATAACACAGCAAGCTGTGCCCTTGCTAAACCTTGGGAAGCTATGGTCATTGGAGTTTGCGCAAGCCTGATCACCAATGGAGTCTGCGCTTTGCTAGATAAGCTAAAAATAGATGACCCAGTTGGTGAGTACGACTCAATAGCCATGTTTATGTGCAATGTATAATCAAACATAACAATTATATGTATTTTTTTTAGCATCAAAGCATTTACACTGTCAAAAGGAAACTTTGATGCATCTTTTAGACTCTTGTCTCTACCTCTTTAACTTTATATTTTTCCATAATACATGAATCACTGGTTTTTATGGTTATTGACAGAATTACTGCTTTAAGTACCGTCTATGAAATATAATGGTGGATGAAGCTTTTATTATAAGTATTACAATGTGCATATGTGACATCACAATTCCATCCAACACTCTAAAACATCAAAAGGAATTTACGACAAGTATGTGACAGAGGCAAATTTTAAAACGATAATACACCTGAATACCGAAATGAATCATCACACTATGCCTGCATACTTAGTACTAATGGAAGATCGCCGCAAATAGGTGAGAAATATCAAATCTAAGTTATATTTCAATTTTAGGTTGTGTTGGAACACATGCAGCGAGTGGGATGTTCAGTCTTCTGGCATCTGGGTTGTTGACCGAAAAAGACGAACTGGCTGATGCCTTACAGCTACAACGAGTACGCACAGGGCTAGTTTATGTACGTTTTCTATACCAACTGATGTCACTTGAAACTTTGAAAAAAGCTTCATTTGATTGATTCTGTTCAGTATCACTTGTTAAAAAGGTTTTATTTCCTGCATTTTCTTATAGTCTGGTCAGTTTTATCAACTCGGGATACAAGCAGTGGCTGTAGTTTCAATATGTGCTTGGACGATAATAATGTCTTACATATTTCTGAAGCTGATCCAAGTTACTGTTGGTCTCAGAGTGACACTTGAAGAAGAAATAATAGGCTCTGATATTGTAGAACATGCAGTAGGTGGCGTTCATTATGATAAAGAGACCCGGATGATTGTGCAAGATATAGCCAATCACGAAGAGCCAGATATAATACGTCATCATGATCAACAGACCACATTTTCACGGCGAAGGCAGTCTCACACTTATGGAAGACGGATGTCGTGCCAAAGTGAAAGTTGTAATGATAGCATATACTTTCATTTACCAGAACTGCCAGTCGTGAAAGAAGAAGAATCGAAAAGTATTATGAAGACGTTACTTAAAAATATAGCAAGCAGATGTATTAAGAGTAAGAAACATGTTTTGTTCAACCATGAAATCCACAACACACTCAGTACGAGTAAAGAACAAGGAGATATAAGCGTTGTTCAACCTGAATTCCTGCTCCCTTCACTCCCATTCTGTAAAGAAAATGAAGAATTGGAGAGAGAAAAGACCACAACGTACGTTTAAGATATGAGTAATAAACTGAATTAACCAATACAACAGCAATAGCACCATGAGCAGTGTCTGTTGCAAACTAAGTGTACTATGAATACGATAATATCATAATGTTCAGATTCTCTTTATTTATAATAAAATTAATGACAAGTCCTGGTTTCTTCTTCTCTTGATTTGTATTGTTTCAAAGGACTTATATTTTATACTTCAGATACCAGTTTTTTTTATCCTGACGCAGGTTGGTTGTGGATTGATCGATTGATTGTATACAGCATTGTTTAACGTCCCTCTCGAGAAATTTTTACTCATATGGAGACGCCAACACTTGCCGGTGGAGAGCTGCAAATTTTGTCCTATACTCGGCACTCAGGGCCATTGAGCAGGGAGGGATCTTTTTCGTGCCAGCACCTTCTGTGACACGGGACCTCGGTTTATACGGTCTCAACCGAAGGACCGGTCTCCACGTCCCACTGTGGGATTCGAACCCACGACGTAAGGATTGACTCCTTACTCCGCAACTCTAGAGCAGACGCTCTAACCACTGCGCCACGCGGGCGACTTGGTTGGTTGTGAAGGTTACGTGATTTGTATGCTAAATTATGTTAACAAAATTGCTCAGATGAAATTCCTCTTCAAATAAAGTACAGATCAGTTACCTGTTCGTACTGGCGCATGGTGGTGCACGGAAAACAATGTGAAATAAAAAATTATGTAGTGCATCTAGAATAATTCTGTTGGTTTAAGGACGGATGGTGTGGCTAAGTAACTTAGATTTGAAGTTGTTTAGGAATGTTCTTGTTCCCAGGGATGTTGGTAGAGAATTCCACGTCCGTATACCATCAGGGAAGAAAGATTTCAGGTATACTTAGGTTCTGACGTAAGGAACCAGAAATATAATGCTGTTTCTCTTGGTTGTAGTGGTTGGAAACAGGAGTAATGATGGAATGACAACAAGCTAGTATCTATGCAGTACATCATAATAGCTTTTGCTCGACCACGTTGCTCCTGAAGAGATGTCCATCTAAGCATGTCTGATACGCTGCTAGTTGTCCTTTAATCAGACTTGACCATTCGGGCTGCTCGTCTTTGAACCATCTCCTGTTTGCTAGCAATGTCCCTGTTGTAGGGATCCCATATGATGTTCCCGTATTATACGTTGAGCATAACTAAGTTCTAATAGCACAGGACCTTTGTTTCCAATGGACGTAACTACCGGCACGGTAGCTCAAAGAGCGGTCGCTCCGTGTGCGAAAGGTCTCAAGTTCGAATCTCGGCCGCGAATGACCTTAGTCAATAAAAAATGGGTAGCATCTGTTCCCTCTCCATGTACCTGCCACCTTTAAATGAAAGTTTTGGGTCCTGTGAATGAGACCTTAAAAACCAAGGCCCTATGGCACGGTAGACGTTGGCACAAGAAAGATTCCTTAATGATCAATGGCTGTAAGTGTCGAGTAAAGGTCAAAATTTAAAGCCCCTTTACCCGTATAAGGGGACATCTCAGATGGAACGTAAATCAACATACAATCAATCACTTGATCCAATTGACACTGATGTAAAATGCGTCGCCAAAAAGGCAGCTTTTTTGCAATGGTGTCATTGTAGTGGTCCCACTTCAGGCCTTCATGAAGGTGGATTCCCAGGTATTTAGCTGTTTCTACTACCTGGAGGACATGATCATGAATGAAATATGGTACATTGACCACCTTCCTTTTCTAGGTAACGTAGACATATACTTCCGCATATAATAGTAATGATCTTCCCTTGGAAAAGGTCGTAGCCTTTCTTTTTAATAAACTTTAATCACCTTTACCCAAAGATACTTTGTACCAAGTTTGGCTGGTATTGGCCTGGTTTCTGGAGAAGAATGTAAAATTGTGAAAAATTTACAACGACAACGACAGGCAATGGACAAATGTCGATCAGAAAACCTCACTTGAGGCTTCGTCGAGCTATAGAGTCTTTAATAAAGCTCTGGTTAAAGCTGATTATTCTAAGAGAAGAGAAAGAGAAACGAGCGTACTTCAGTGACATTTGTTGGTAATGGCCATTAATTGACTGTTTCTTATCTAGAGTCGCGAAGTAAGGAGTCAATACTTACGTCGTGGGTTCAAATCCACTGTGGGACGAGGGGACCGGTCCTTCGGATGAGACCGCATAAACCGAGTTTCCGTGTCGCAGTAGGTGCTGGCACGAAAAAGATCCTTTCTGTTCAATGGCCCTGAGTGCCAAGCATAGGACTCAATTTGCAGCTCTCCACCGGCAAGAGGTGGCGTCTCCATATTAGTGAAAATTTCTCGAGAGGGACGTTAAACAACATACAATCAATCAATCTTGGTCGTTTACTACACCTTCCTCGCTCGTGTCAAATACCTTTCTAAGGTTTGCTTACATTTCCAAAAAAACGTCACCTAGGTAGACAAAATAGATATCTCAGCCGAAAGCTGTCAAAAAAATTTCCAATAGGCGCTCAGATGATGTAGTATATCACAGGATAAGCAGAATAGTATTGAATTTATTAGGGGAGTCCACAATGTGTAGCAAACGCTGTCTTGTTTTCGTTTTCTGGATATATCTCTTTCTGCCAATATTCCGAGCAAAGGTCTAGGTTAAAGAACCCCAAGCTACCATTCCATGCACTAATCCAGTGAGTCACCTATATTTGGTTGAGAGTGTTGCATCTTTTATTGTACAGCTATTTAATTTATTGTAATCAATGCAGAAGCAGTCCGTTTCTTTTTTTTTACTAACAAAATAGGTACAGACAATGACCTGCCCATTGCTCAATCACACCTCTTACAAATAAGTATATGTAATTTCCTCTTTAGATGAACTGGAACTTTTCATGTGAGTATTTCGATAGAATGATGTCCCTCAAGTTCAATCCTGTGATTGACAATCGAGACCCCTATGTCCTAAATCTTTTTCTGACTTTGCGAATAGATTGGTATATTTAAAAAAATATTACCTTCCCTTTTCTGCTTTTCTGTCAAGTGGCCTAAAGTTTTCTCCAGCATAGCCACCGAATCAGGTCTTTATTACGTCGATTTGCTTGATGTATACATGTACATGAACTTTTCTTGTGACTCCACCACTCTAACTTTACTGAGTTGTCCAATTACTGTAACTAGGTAAATGGTTGGCTTCCTCACCAAAGTTAAGGAAACGGACATGAACTATTTCATTAGATTTTGTTTGAATATCGATTAACGTTTCTCTCGAGAATTTTTCACTGCATATGGGGACGCCACCACTTGCAAGTGGAGATCTGCAAAATTTGACTTATACTCGGCAGTTAGGACCATTGAGCAGTGAGGGATCATTTCTGTGTCGACACCTACTGCGACACCTCGGCTAATATGGTCTGATTCGAAGGACCAGCTTCCACGTCGTTCAGTGGAATTTTAACCTGCGAGGTAGGGTCAACGGCTTACTCCACGACTCTATCTAGCAGATGTTATCATCGCGCCACGCAGGTGAATTTCATAATGTAAAGCAAGTGTTTTGGTTGTGATATAGCATTCCCTTGGCGAACCAGATGCAAAAGGTTCTACTAAACAAGTATTCCTTAGAGCATGTTTGTGGTCCTTAATAAGAACTGGTCATATTTATATACATGCAAGCATCCTCTAGTAGTGTAGATTCAAGTTTATACGAATCATGGCTGCTTCGGTTAGACAGGGCCACAACGGGCGATCAGTTTTACCGGAGTATATTGGATTACGTACTTACTTAGCCCTCTTCATGCCAGGTGGCACATAAGGCAGCCAACAGCCAAACAGTCCCTCCACCCAGTCCTATCTTTTGATTTTGTTTTTATTCCCTCCCATGCCATCCCTATCTCTTTCTCTGATATTCTTTAGATATGTTGTTTTTGGTCTGCTCCTTCCCCTTGCCATCAACCGTCCAAAATATGCCCTCTCTGGTGATGTTGTGCTGATATTTTCTGGGCACATGGCCAACCCATCTCCAATTTCTTCGTACAATTTCCACCTCAATGTCTTCTTGTTCTAACATCTCTCCGAGCTCATTATTGGAGACTAATTTTTTCCATCTGATCTTGAATATGGTTCGTAGGCATCGATTCACAAACATTCACAGTTTCCTTGCGAGGTCTTTCGATCCGAGCTTCCAGCATTCTGTCAATATAGAAGTACTGATTTAAAATAACTTTTGAAAATCCTGAGCTTTGTCCTAATGGTCATATATGGAGGCCCAAACTGGATTCAAGATTGCAAACACATGACAGGCTTTGTTGATTCTTGATGTAATGTCTTCGTCAGTACCTTCTGATGTTGTATGTGAAGGTGCCTAGATCTTCCAAATGCTCTTCATTTACATGTAAGGGGTTGTTATTCCGTGCATTGATTCTCATTATTTTTGTCTTGAAGTTGATCTTTAAGCCTAAACTTCTAGATGTTGTATGGACTTTGGATGTTTTCTCCTAGATTTGCTGATAGGTGGATGAGATGAGACATAGTTCGTCGGCATAATACAGATCATCCAGTTTGTTTTCCATTCTCCGTCTGACGCAGTTATCCATATCTTTGTTGGATTCCCCCATGAGACAATCTATGGCCACTAGAAGAGCAGAGGCGATAACATACAGCCTAGTTTCAATCCCGAAGTTACTGGGAACCACAGTGTTCGAGCATTGTCAAACATTACACTACACTGGAATCCTTCGTGCAGTACCCTGATGATGTCAATCATCTTCGATTGTAGGCCATAAAGTATCAAAAGCTTTGATAGACTTTCCTGTACTGTATTAAGCACCTTTTCAAAGTTTACAACGTTAAGGTATAGAGAAGACTGCCATTCTATTGACTGCTCTATGGTGTTCCGTAATACAAAAATTTGATCGAACAAGATCTTCCTTGTCCAACCCCTGCTTGTTACTTCCTCAGTTGTGCATTGATCTGTCGTCTCACTCTCTCTAAAAGCACTCTGGTAAACACTTTACTTATTGTGAGTAGAAGTGTGATTTCACGCCAGTTCTTGCACTCTGATTTATCTCCCCTTTTTGGTAGTTTAATAATTAGTCAATTTTTTCACTTCGTTGGTACTATGTTGGCTCTCCAAATGTCTTGGAAAAATATGTTTATATGTAACTTTTAATGTTGTTTTAATGTCTGCTTTTAGTAATTCTGCTGGGATGACATCTACTCCTGCAGCTTTGTTGTCTTTCATCTTTCTGATGGCTTTCGGTACTTCCTCTACACGTATTTCCTCCACACTGATGTCAAGTTCTGCTGTGTTGTTGTTATCGATTTCGATATCTTGTGAATGAGTTGGGTTTCCTCTATTCAGAACTGAACTAAAATGTTCTGTCCATCTTACCATGATGTCACTGTCCTTCGAAAGGATGTTGCCATCTTGGTCTTTCACAACATTTGAATAATTGTTGGTAAATTGCCAGACATCAGTTTGGTGTTCTAATAGAGTTCTTCAATATTTCCAGTCCTTGCTGCATCCTCAGCCCTATTCAGATTGTATTATATACACTTCTGCATGTTTCGCCTCGCACTCCTTTTGATTTCTTTTTCTTTTTCCTTGTAGGACTTGAATAATAGAGTTTCCTGCTTCGAGTTGTCTTTGCAGTCTAAGATCTGTGATTTGATCTTCTTTCTCTCTGATATTAGAGTCCATGTTTCAGTAATCCCTGTCAACAGGGATTAATGTTTCAGATGTTAGCCATTCCTCTTTCACACATTCCTATATTACAGTGTCTCATTTGCTGCAGAAGCAAAAGACAGTCCATGATGTTACCCCACGTGTTGTCTATGTTGTTTCCATCCAGGGGCGTAGCCACGGTACTTTTGATGTAGACGCCTGAATAGGCAGGGGTTTGGGGCCTTCTTAAGGACCCCAATGGGTCCAAGGCTAAGCCAAGGTGGAGGCCAGGGGGCAAAGCCCGCGGAAGCTGGTGAATTTTCGACGATTTCGATGTGCATCCTTCTGATAGCATTTTTCTTACATCTTTTCAGTTTGTTAGGCAGGCCGCATTTGAGGTCTGTTCTTTCCTTGTACAAAATGCTGACAAACACTCAAAACTGAGAAAAAATATGTCCAGTAGCGTTGTTTGACGACCCAATAAAACAATTTTAAACTTTTGAACCGCGACAAAATACGTATGGTAACATACGGTAGTTGGTTAGAGTGGTTGAATGGTGTAGACAGACCACGTAATTGACTGATAGTCAGGCTTACATTAATTTTAAAAATACACCTCTAAAGATTGAAAATAACAAAGAGAGGACTTCTCTTCAACTCTTTTTCTTGCACATTACCTATGTACATCATGGTATACATTTAACAAAAAATGTTCATAATTCCAAATCTAGTATCTTTAACTTTTTGCAACAATTATAAAAACATGTAAAATATACTATTGGTTTTAAGGTAGTGTTACGGAAGTCAACATACCTTATTTTTGTTATTTTTTTTAAGGTTTAACTGAATTTTACCAATTTTTCGATTTTTGATATTCATATAAAAAGCTGAATTATGAATTTTGAAGTCCCTCATGAATCTGATATTAGGTTAAAATTTTGGGGAAATATCGTTACAGAAGTTCAGCATTACGGCTGGAAGTTAATTTCCAGTAATAGAAATTGAGAGTCTTGGCATTACTATAGTAAATAAAATTGTCGTTTGTTTTAAGGGATCCGACTGGGGTTTTATTGTGTGAAATCTACAAAGAGAAACTCTTTAAGAATGAAATTACACTTAAAAAAAATCAGGAATATCCGATAGCTAACCAAAATCCAGGAAAATCTTTTGATTTCAGTGCGGTGTATACTATCGTATTTTCCCCCAAAACTGATTCTGTTGATTTTCATACATTACCATTTCTATTTTTTTTTTCTCTGTGATAACTCTTTGAAAGTTAGGGGAGTTTATTTCTTGATAATTCTGCCAGAATTTAAATTAGGCAGGTCGATGGGCCAGGAGCTAAGGAGGCCTAATATGCATACAAATCTCGTGCGTGTCTATCTCTGTGTCTGACGCTAAGGAGGCCAAATATGCATGTAAATCTCGTGCGGCTGTCTTTGTGTTTGACGTCAGTGAGCGAGGACTATTGAAATTGGCATGGGAGTCCTCGTGTAAAAAAAGATTTAAATCGATTAGTCTACATTTTTAAAGTCTTAATCTACAATTTTATTTCACAATGAAATGGAAATATAAGGAATCACTATCGTTGATGCCCTGGCATACTATACTAACTAGACAGTGATTCCTTTATAAGTATTTTTTATCATTAATTCAAAATTGTTTCTACGTATTTTTTTTATCGTTAATTCGAAATTGTTTTCTTTTTATATTTTTAAAATCATTTACTGATATTTTGCAAAAAAAAAGATGAGTATGCTTTACAATATTCTCTCTCTCTCTCTCTCTCTCTCTCTCTCTCTCTCTCTCTCTCTCTCTCCATGTTCTTTCTTTTTTCCCTTTTTTGGAAAATGATATGGACGTTTGTGCGTACAAACGTACGCCTAGCTACGCGCCTGCCATCATCCATGATCTAAATGCAGAGAATTTATTCTTCAACTCCATCTTAAAGGCTATCTTTGTCTCAGGTTGATTTAGTTTGTTCACTAGCTGCAAACTTCCTCCGTCCTTACTCATCTGTCCTTGGTCGCCCGCGTGGCGTAGTGGTAAGAGCGTTTGCTAGATATAGTCGCGAAGTAAGGAGTCAATCCTTACTGTGGGACGTGGAGACAGGTCCTTCGGATGAGACTGTTTAAACCGAGGTCCCGTGTCACAGTAGGTGCTGGCACGACAAAGATCCCTCACTGCTCATTTGCCCTGAGTGCCGAGCATGGGACAAAATTTGTAGCTCTCCACGGGCAAGTGGTGGCGTCTCCATATGAGTGAAAAATTCTCGAGGGGGACGTTAAACAACATACAATCAATCCACAACCAACCTGCGTCAGGATAAAAAAATGGTATCTGAAGTATGAAATATAAGTCCTTTGTATTTTGGCACGTATGAGTATGTGATTACTGTTTATGTCTGCACTTTTGTACGTCCATGCATCCATGATTGCATGATCTCCTCCATCTTTTGTTCAGTCATCGTGATGTAATCGGTCTGATGCTTGTTCTGTTATCAGAAATCCAGGTATATTTTGTGAACTATTTTGACAACTTGTGTGACATTAAAGATTTTCTAAATATGTTGAACTAATTTGTGCTTTTTTTCCTAGCCATGGGGTCCGGAACCCCCACTCCCCCTGGAAAGTGACCTTGGACCCCCTAGAAAACATGGAAAACGCTAAACCCCTCCTCGAAAACATGGAGCTGTAGTGAGTTTGGTATGAAAAGTCATTTATTCGATTCAGTGGGAAAGGAGTTTACGGGATATTTCATTTTTGCTTTTTAAGAAATTTCCGGGTTGGACTTTGGAGGGCTTAGGTGGAATCCCCCCCCCCTCCCCGGGAAATTGGAAAACATCTGGATCCGCGCCTGATAACCACAGTGCTAAGGTAAACGATGGGGCTCATAGAGCTCTTGTTTTGTTTGTCATAATTTCGAGTTTGTGATTATAATAACATTCTGTGGTGATATAGTTTATTACAAGATGCGTTTGTGAAACACTGATGCCCCCGTATGGCAACATTGCGGAGATTATACTTTTCTTATATGCGAATTTAATATATTGGTTTCCAAAGTAGGGTATTCTCACTGGAAAAACAATTGTGAAATATGAAAGTAGACCAGGGTTAAAGTTTTATCATAAGACAGAAATCTGGAAGGTCAAGGTAATTGGTATTTAATGAAAAGTCTTGCCGTAACCCTTCGAAATTTATGGCCAAGGTTACCGATTTTGAAAAGTAGGTCAAACTCCAAGGGCAAAGAGTCATTTGGTGGTACCCAAAGAAAGGTATTGTCACAAGGATTAAATTCATATAACCCTTTAAAGTGGTGGTCAAAGTTTGCTTTTTAAAAGTGGGTCAAACTCCAAGGTCAATATCAAAGGGTCAAAGTACTTGGTATCCAATGAAAGTTTTTCTCACAAGAATTACAGAAAGTCATACTCACGGCGGGGAATCTACGTCATCGTACGGGATTAGGACACACAAAAATGGAGGACAAATGTTCCGCTTCGATGTAAGAAATTGATATTTTTGCACTTATAAAGAATGGATATTAAATCAGTATCCTGCCTAAAGTATGCCAAAGAACGTCAACTACAATATTTATTGTACGTTTGTTTGTGATAGAATCTTATTGCTCCAAACACTTCGACACAGTTTGAAAACAAGTGAGAAAAACCCGGGATGTTGGCCACACTTTTTTAAAATTCGACCTATTATTCGCATGTCCAGATGTACTAAACATTTTATTCTTCCGCGTGTACACTAGAACTAATATTTAAAAAAAATTCAGATTTGTTTAATAATTTATTATGCTTTAATTATCCAAGAAAAATGTATAAATCATTTTGTTTTCAGAAATGATGTTGGTCACACCAACACTAAAACGGATATGGGACACACAATAAGTTACTTTCAAATTGAAATATCGAGCATTCATATCTTAATGTTTCCATTTAGATGACTGCTGTTTGGTAGTATATGAACAATGACTCTTCCTTGTATCATTCAGTTATCAAAGCTATGCTTAGTTACTGGTTTCGACTAGAAACATTACATCCATCTTTTGTCCTACTCAAAGAAGCATACTCCGTCTCAAAAAGCCTCTTTTTAGAAAATAAACCATCATGGTTTGCATCCATTGAGACAATTTTGGGTCATTTAACTGCTTTCAAAAATATTGACTTACCAAAATATTGTACTTGTTCATTTAAAAAAGAAGTCATCATGTATTATAAGATAATATTTTATAAACCAATGGTATAGAGAAAATAGACAGCAAAATGATGGTAAACTAAGAACTTATTCCATCTTCAGAACCAATTTTGGAAGAGAACGCTATCTCCACATTGTCAATAACTATGATCAGAGGAAAAATATAACTAAACTTCGCATTTCTGCACATCAATTAAATATTGAAAGGGGAAGATATGCAGGACTTCCCCCTGAATCTAAGAAGTGTTCTCAATGTAATATACAGGAAGTTGAAGATGAACAACATTTTTTGCTCATTTGTCCAAAATACAGCAATGAAAGGTTGCAATTAATGGAAACAATATCAAAAATCAACCCAAACTTCTCTTCTTTGACACCTGCTGAAAAACTTATATGGATACTGAATAATGATAATAAAGAAATTTTATGCTTTCTTGGAAAATTTATTTCTGAAAATGGTAAAAGAACCAATGTATAAATACATAGATTCTGTCATCTTGTTTATGCATGCTAAGCCATTTAAATTTATACATGTATAGCATCACATTTTTATATTATTTTGTGATCATTGACATTCTTCTGGATACTTGTATTATGTATGATCATTGACACTGAGAACAATATTATCAATATTATTATGTAACTTGGTCATTTATATAACTGTTTAAAAAAATTATATTTAAAAAAAAAGAATGTTTAAATTGTACATTTATGTATGTTGAAATGCCCCTCGAGGCCCTTGATTGGTAAATAAAATATCTTGTATCTTGTACAACACATATTTGTAATACTCATCCAAATACATTAACAAATAACAAATAACAAACACATGTATTTGATTTTCCCTTGGTTTGCTTGTATCCATACAAAAATTCAAATATTATAAGTTGAAATGGCCTGCCTGATCCTCAACAAAAGCTGCCAAAATGAATTTCAAATTTTGACTTTTATTAAATATCATATTGAAAGATACTAGTATATACATGTGCGGATCTAAAAGGAGGGTTGAAGTCCGGAATCTACGTATATTTTACGTACTCTACGATATTTCTGTGTTGAGTAACACGACCCAGATCCTATTGAACACACAAGAAACAGCTTTTTTTAGGTTGATTGTTTAATTTCTTTGCTTGTAAAAATATTTTGGAGTCAGAACTTTTTTTTAGTTTGTGTGGAACCCCCCCCCCCCCTCGAAAAGTTTCTGTATTCGAATATTCAGTGTTTGTATTTATTAGATCTTTGTCGGCAAGACTCTAGTATGTCAGCTGATAGGAAGCGGAGATTAAGGAATTTTTCTTATGCTCAAATATTTGCAACAGCTGACAAACTTGTGTCAAAATTCTAATAGTTTATCACCGACTCCATATTTGAGAAAAAAGATAAAGTTGAATATTGTACTTGGAAGGTGGCTAAACCATCGTATTGATTGAAAAAAAAACAACAATTATTGTTTTATTATACATGTATGAATAAGTGATTAAATATTACGTATCATGCCATCTTATTTACATTTGCTGGAATATTAGCCAAAAGCAGTGATAGGAGCAGGGTTAAATAAATAATACTGTAGCAGTTTAAATTGGGATTTTTTTGTAAAAAGTACTTTAGTAGCTATACCCAAAAAAGAAATAATGTCAAGCTCTTTTATAGGATAAGTTTTGGAGGGGGGGGGCATTATCAGAGAAAAATGACAGCTAAAAACCTTTGATTGGCAACAACGAAAAGACAATTTTGAACTTCAGTTTTTGTTTTGGCCCTCCCCATCACTGGCAACCACTTTCATACATTCGATTACTAATTTTATGTTCACCTGAGTGTAAGTTAGGAGCAAATAAAATAGCTTTCCGAAACTATTTGTTTCAATTTGGAATTTCCCGATCTATTTTTAGACCATTGTAGCATGTGTAGGGAAAAAAATTCTTATATTCACATGGAGGGTCAGTTGTTGCAAAATATTTGAGCATAAGAAAAGTTCTTGATCTCTTTCCCATATTAAAAGACATGCTAGTGCCGAAGATTTTATTATTAATACCAATATGCAGATTAAGGAACTTTTTCGGGATGGAAGGTGGGGGGGGGGGGGGCACACTTGAAAGAATTTTCTGACTCCAAACTATTTTGACAAGCAACCTAAAAAGAACTTATTTCGTGAGTGTGTATGTGTATGCGTGTGTGTTTTTTTATGGGGGGTGGGGGGTGGATGTCGTGTAACTTAAAATAGAAATATCATGAAATAAACACAATCCCCGGACTTCGGTCCACCTCTCTCTGAAGTATAGATCTGCACAAGTAAACACCGGTAAATTTCTACATGAAATTAAATTTAAAAAATTCATGTTGGAAGCTTTTGTTGAGGAATAGACCAGCATTTTCAACTTATAATATTTGTTTGTATACAAGCAAACCAAGGGAATCAAGTATGTGGATGAGTATTACAAAGATGAGTTTTACAGGTTATTGTTTATATACTATCTAACAGCAGTCATTTAAATGGAAACATTAAGATATGAATGCTCGATATTTCAATTTGAAAGTAACTTATTGTGTGTCCCATATCCGTTTTAGTGTTGGTGTGACCTACATCATTTCTGAAAACAAAATGATTTATACATTTTTCTTGGATAATTAAAGCATAATAAATTATTAAACAAATCTGAATTTTTTAAAAATATTAGTTCTAGTGTACACGCGGAAGAATAAAATGTTTAGTACATCTGGATATGCCAATAATAGGTCGAATTTTAAAAAAGTGTGGCCAACATCCCGGGTTTTTCTCACTTGTTTTCAAACTGTGTCGAAGTGTTTGGAGCAATAAGATTCTATCACAAACAAACGTACAATAAATATTGTAGTTGACGTTCTTTGGCATACTTTAGGCAGGATACTGATTTAATATCCATTCTTTATAAGTGCAAAAATATCAATTTCTTACATCGAAGCGGAGCATTTGTCCTCCATTTTTGTGTGTCCTAATCCCGTACGATGACGTAGATTCCCCGCCGTGATACTGTAGCTCCACTAAATCAAAAGTTATGGGAAGGTAAAAGAGTTTTTGCAGACAAACAAAGAGAGAGACATGCAGACAGACGGACGGAAACAACAAAAACTATGTACCCCGAAACTTCGTTTACGTGCCCTAAAAACATACTCGTGTACCAGGCTACAAATGGACTATTTATGTTGTAACCTTACGGAATCCGGAGAGTTGTCATGGTTGGTTTTAAATTAACATAGACTCCGAGAATTTCCGGTGAAAATTGGTGAAAAACAGGAGTCAACGTGAACGTCAGATCATCATGTCTAGAGTGTGCATTTCAAGAAGCATTAGAATTCTACAGGTCAGTGTTTGCCTAGATGTAAATTCAGATTTAGTAGAAAACATACTTTCTGTGCATTTACAACACGGGTTCATTTTTGTTTATTTTATTGTCCAATGTGGATCTTACGTAATTTTTCCTTGTGTTACTTCATACGTACATTGAAGTTTAATGTTCTGCACTTGAATTTACTTTAAAGTCTCCAATATATCTATTTAATAATATGTATATAAATATGAATTTAAATATCTGGCTGCAATTCATTTCCAGATTGGATTGATAAGCAAGGGAATTGAATCAAAGCCTGCCCTGGATATATTCAATTTCTTATTCAGGATTTTGCTATTTATACACAGAATAATTTAAATGTTTCTCAGACAAGACCTCACCACAGTCAAAATACATCCCATATACTTGCAATGTAGCAAATCGGAGAGGATCAGCTCCGAAATGATTTCGAAGAATACAAAGAAAGGAAGGCCCAGTATCAGTTGCAATTAATTTAACAACCAAATTGATTGAAACAAACTTTTTTGATTTTGATATCCCTGTTAATATGTTGACGATGGGACCATTATGGTGATTGCAGATATTTCTTTTGTTATACCTTATGAGTGGAAATTTTAGTGAGACGCAAATTTAGCGATTTCGACCTAAAATGTGGTGTTTTATTTTTAACGAAAAGTAATTTTAGTGATTTTGAAATGCTAACTGAAGAAGATATTACAGATAATACGCAATCATTTTTTAGCGATATTAAATTTTAGCGATGTCAGCACCCTCGCTAATAATGTCAAAATTAAAATCCTCACTAAAAATTCTACTTATACGGTAATTTAGATCGGGCTCGTCAAGCCGCATGTGTTATTTGATGCGTCTAGACTCTGATGTCACATGGTGTCGTATGTAACACGATGTTTCCTCTCCCCTCCCCCCAAAAAAACAGCAAGGTTGATGTATCACATCGATATGTCTCGATGCTATTATGTTTTTACACTATTTTAAATCTTAATTAATAATACAAGTATGTAAAAGTATGAACTTTAAAAAAAAATAAATAAATGTATATAATTTCAGAGAAAAACAATACCGAGTCAATGGAGTCAAAATATGAAATTCACTTCTCGAAACCAACCAATGAACACAATAATACTGTTTGTACCTCAACAAGAAGCATGGGTAGTGGAAAGGTTTGGAAAGTTTGATAGAGTTTTGAACCCGGTAAGTGTATTACTCCTACACTATGATTTTAATTTAACATATGATTGAGATATGTTTAAAAATAATTTGGGATTGTCGGTGTACTAGAAATGTGAAGATAAGTGCATTGGAGGGAATTATTTCCTTGAAATAAACTTGTTAACTTTTTTTTTTTTTTTTGCTTTACAGGGACTTAACTTTATCTTACCGTTTGTGGATAAAATTAAATATGTACAATCTCTAAAGGAGGTGGCCTCAGAAGTCCCAGAGCAGGCAGCTGTAACATCAGGTAAAACATTGGCAGCATCTCTAAACATGGCTAATGCTTTAATATCATTCCAATGTTTATGGTGTTTTTTTCCATTGTAGACCTCTTTTGAAGTTGTTTATTTTTAAAAACTTAATTTTCTCATTATAGATAATGTTACACTTGGACTAGATGGTGTATTATACACTAAAGTGTTTGATCCATATAAGGTAATGCATTCATACACATGTTAAAATTTCAATATACATCATTTAACTTTATAATTGTGTTTTTTAAAAATGTTTGTAATTACTTATACATTTTTTACAGTGTAGTTATAATGTAGAAAATGCTGAATTTGCCATCAAGAAATTAGCCCAAACCACCATGAGATCTGAAATAGGGAAAATTACACTAGATACTGTTTTCAGAGAGAGAGAAGTTTTGAATGTAAATATTGTTGGTAAGTTTCAATAACATTGCACCATATTCAAATGGTATTTTAATAGACAATGATCATTCAAGCAGTTCATTATACATGTACATGTAACCAACATTGGTATATGATGTATAGCACATTTTCCAAAGCATGTAAAACAGTACAGTCATAAAGTAATATAATAAATATTGTGACTTAATCTTTGAACATGTTGAAATGGTGTGAATCTTTTGAGACAAGTAAATTCGTTGTATATATTTTAAAAAATATTTCAGAAAAAGAATTATTTTGAAAAAATATATAGAGCTGATTGCTAATACTAGAATTTGCAAAAAGTTTTTTTTTTTCCCATTTTAGATGCCATCAACAAAGCATCAGAACCATGGGGAATTTCTTGTTTACGATATGAAATTAGTAAGTACAGGTGATACAATGAAATATTTAACTTGAGATTAAAGATTATGAACCATGTTACTTTTGTCTGTCTTTTATTCATCCACAGATAACTTATATATTAAATCAGTTTGAGACTTCTAATTTGGATTGAAAAAGCTCAAAGTTTTATGCAATATCATCATACAGTGAAACTCTCTTGGTACGAATACGGATATTGCAAATTCTCGGATATAGCAAAGTCATTTTGGATCGCGAGCTATATAAATTTAATGAATTTCTTATATGGTTATAACGAATTACGGATATAGCGAAGTAATTTCAAAGGTCCCAGCGACTTCGTTATAACCGAGTTTTGCTGTATCTAGATGAACTTTAGGGAATAATTGTTCTCCCTACAGACAGAAATTAGAAGGTTGAGTATTGTGGGAGGTGATAAAATCATTTTGTTTCGAAATGACTTAAAATTTGATGTATTTTGTAGGGGACATGACTCTACCCCATAGAATCCAGGAAGCTATGCAGATGCAAGTGGAAGCTGAGAGGAAAAAGAGAGCTAGCATCTTGGAATCTGAGGGTATGTAAGCTTATTAATGTCTTCTTAACAGCTGCTCAATATCAGTGACACAATCTTTCAATGTTTCATCCTATTCTATTTTGATTTCAAAAATTATACTTGTTCTAAATATACTTATGGTCACAAATGTAAAAAAGCATACGTGTAGTAAAGTTTAACTTGGAATGCAGGTACAGGTAGGTATGTGTTAAGAACTACCATTACATGTATTTAGCTCTTTTGGGCAATTTTCTTCAAGAGTTGTTTTTAAATTGAAGCTTTTTTTCTTTTGATTGTTGGCTTAGGTATATGACTTGGTATAATGGAAATAGGAAGGATTTTTAAATGACTTTAAAAATGATTTTACTCTGATGTTTGAAAGTAACATAGATGATTGAATAATCTTTATATTAATTTGTTCTCTCAACAGGTTTGAGAGAGGCTTAAGTAAATGTTGATGTTTAAATATTCTTCACATTTATTTATACTCTCAATAGGTATCAGGGAAGCTGAAATAAATGTAGCTGAGGGTAAAAAGAAAGCAAAGATTCTGAATTCAGAGGCCTTCCAGATCGAACAAATTAACATCGCAAATGGTAGGAATTCAATATACTATATCATTTATATGATTATGAAAGATGTTAGTGATTCCAAAGAACGACAAAAATGTAAACCACCTACTACCTCTTATTAATGAAAACCCTAACTAGAATGAGATAAGCAACAAAGCAAATGAAAAATTTACATTTTTGGGGAATTTTCAAAAAGGGAAAACAATATGTTAACACTAAAAGTAAAGCTCACTAAATTCTTTCAAACTTCAGGTGAAGCGGAGGCCATTAGAGCAATGGCGGAGGCCAAGGCCCGGGCGGTCGTCCAGGTGTCTGAGGCCATCAGTAAACAGGTCAGGATATATGCTCAGAAATATACTCATTCATGTATGTCTGATCTTTATTGATATTGTAATACACATTTACATTCCTCAACAAACTAACAGTTCATTAATTATATTTTTAACAAAATAAAATTTCAATGCTTTCATTTGCTTCAATATTTTTAAAAACAAGAAGTTTCATATCGATGAACATAAATCTACATGTGTGGTGTGTGCTTTTCCTGTTTGTGAAGAAATGAAAATACAATGAAGTTTGTTTGATATAGTATAGTCCAAATCTCCTATTGCTGAAAAAACATTCTATCCACATGTAAAGTGTATTTGGATTAATTTAGTTGTCTAAAATGTCAAATCTGGCCAATCTTTGTGAAGCCTGTGGGGTGAGGATTTAACACATTTGACTGTAAAATACTTGTTGATTATTGTTAATACTGAAATCTCATTGTAGAATGGAATGAATGCCGTGGCATACAGTATAGCAGAACAGTATGTGGATGCTTTTGGTAAACTGGCCAAAACAAACAACACCGTCATTCTACCTGCCAATTCTGGGGATGTCGGGGGGATGGTTGCTCAGGTGAGTCAAAACCCAACTTCTTTTTGGAATGTTGTATAATTTATGTTACAACAGATTTTAAATAAAACAAGGATAATATAGTCCGTTACACAGTAAGAAATGTGGATTGTCAAATATTACTAAGCACATTTCTTCTTCTAGTTTCTAAATTGAAAACTTGTTGTTAATTTTTAGCTCACCTGAGTCAAAGCCTCAATTGAGCTTTTCTAATCAAATTTTATATTTCTTTGTTAAAGTGAAATTTATATCTTATGTTTACCTTATCTTCCTGATGACCTGTCACAATTTTTTGTAGTTCAACAACATTTTTGAGAAAAAGAACAGTTTTCAAATTCATAAAGAATCTCATAGGAGGTTAAAAGGGGGGTGGCATAATAGGAAAACAAAATTTAACATGTAGAAAAACATTTTATTCTCTAAAACAGCAAATCCCTGACTAGTCATATCATTTTGAAGCATCCTCTGGTAGTGTAGATTCAAGTTTGTTCATTACCTGGAATAGGATGGGGCCATAAAAGGAGTTTTATATAGGAGTATAAAGGAAATATACAAATTCTTAATTATGATTAGATCACAGCTCACTTAAGGCTAAATTTTAGTCTACAATATGGAGTTATGAATTTCATGAAAATTGAATGAAATTGGAAAAAATAATGAAGATCAGAAAGTCAAAATCTAATCAGTAAGCATTGTTTACAATGGACCATTTTATTTTTTGCCAGGCTATGACAGTATATAAAAACCTTGCAAGTATGGACCAGCTGAAGACAGAACAAGCATCAATACCAGTCAGATCTACAGGGAATATCAAGTCTGGACCAGAGGAATGAAAAATAAACAATAATATATGTGTGAATGGCTGAACAAAAGAGAGAGAGTGTGGAAAAATAGAACTCTTTTATATTCAAAACTGTGTTGTTTTGCTGAAGCAAAAAATAAACTGTATGAAATGGAAGGAAAAGCATGTACTGTTTTATATTCAATCCTGTGTTGTGTTGCTGAAGCAAAAAAAAAAGAAATAAAATCTATACAATTGAATTTTCTTTTCTTTTTTTTTTTAAATGAATATGTGTTAGATGCATCCTGGTCTGTACATCTCTCCATATGAGTGCAACGTGTCCATGCAGGCCATATCTTTATATAATGAAGAACACTGGAAACTAATATGTGATGCAAAGATTGCTTATGACCTTAGATATGTCCTGATCTGAATCTGGAAGTTAATTTGGCAACCTCGTGGTTACAGCCAGGAAAGTACACTGGAAACTAATATGTGATGCAAAGATTGCTTATGACCTTAGATATGTCCTGATCTGAATCTGAAAGTTAATTTGGCAACCTCATGGTTACTGCCAGGAAAGTACACTATGTAAGTTGTGCTGTGACCTTGACTCAATGTAATTTGATCTGGTTCAAGTTTACATATAAAGTTTTTTTTCTAGCTGCATCTTGCAATAAATGAGTATTACTGGTAGAAGTATATAATTGAAAGTTTTCAGAGATGGAATACATGTTGATACCTTTTAATAGCCATTCTCTGTAACCACTTAAACTTCGTTGCCACGCATGGTCACCGATTTTGACGAAACTTCAACCATGCTTAGTACTTGACACCAGAAACAAATATCAAACAAAATTTCGTTGCTATGTGTCTCGGTTGCTATGGCAACAGCCGGAAAAGTTTGAAAAATCGAGATTTTCAGCCACTTTAAATCTTGACTGTGGCTTAATAAAAACTAGAAAAAGCAAACAAACCATTCTCACAAAAACATAACACCTTGATGTCACTTATAATATAAAGAAACTCTTTAGAATATATCTCCTAGTAAGTGGTAACCAAGGGTACATTTGGAATACATTTAAAATGCTGAAATATGCTGAAAAACACTTCGTATTCACTAATGGTAGGTGTTACATGCTCAAATTCAATCAACGACTTAAGAAAAACAATGAAAATGTTTGACTTTAAGTATATAAGTATAAGCAATATTATTCTATAAATAACTTTTATGGTTGCCATGGTAACACAGTGTAACCATGCAAAACCAGTAACTAAGATTGGGTTAATACTACTGTCTTGAGGAGAAACATGAAAATTCAAGACTGGCAAATATGCATCCTTAGGACCTTGCAACACCAAAACCATAAGAAAAATTGGGTATAATTGCTACTTTGCAGTGTTACCATGGAAACAAAGTACCAGTGCTTAAAAGTGAATTATTTTTCACTGCATTAAGACTTAAATTGCCATTTAATCAAGAAACAAATGAAAGGACTCAGCTTGAATAGTACTTATCTGTCAGAACTGAAGTTGAATATCATATATTGATAAAATTTGATGAATAAAACAACACTGTTGCTATGGTTACCAAGAAGGGAAAATGTTCGATTTTGTGAACTTTATATCAATATTAAACCCTGTGTGCCAACTTCTTGCATCCACTTAGAGATTGGATGATAGTCAAAATTAAAAGTCAAGTTAGCTTTTAATAAATATCAATCATAAAAGTTTTGGGAATCTACATTTAAGGGTACGTATCCAAGGAAAGAAAATATTTTTCAGGTTTTTAAGCATATATTTTCTGCTTATTTCCATAGCAACGCTCTATTTAAAGAATCTTATCTGAATTTTTTCAAATGGGAAAATGTGGAGCACACCAACATCTTATAAAATTGATCATTAGTTATGAGGAAATGTGCTTTTTTTTTAAAGATAGGATCAGATTTAAACATACAGAGTGTTACTTTGAAGGCTCCCTTACAGTGGTATAAAAACCTTGGCAACCATTGCCAACCAAAATAAAATATCATATTTTGTTCTTGATATATGTTTCAAGGCTCTTTTTTCTATTATTTGGTCACATTTCATCCTATAATTGCTTTTTATTTTTACGTGTATGACTTTACAAAATTCAATGAATATTTTTTTTACTTTTGAATACTTTGTTACCATAGTAACGTATGTAATAGTTGATTTACCAAACATGTTTATCATGCATTTGAGACATCTGACCTTCAACTTTTGGAAACAGTCATTGCCAATTGTTTGCTTTGCTGCAAATGTTAACTATGGGGCTCTAAACATGTTAAAAAATGCCATTTTTCGATCTTTAAGACATGTTACCATGGTAACTATAAAACATAGCAACCGATTTTTGCCTGATTTCAGTTTAGGGTATCAATGACTTTTATCATAGAGAGTTTGAAGAAATTCTGAGACTATGCGTGCCACAGCTTCTATATAAAATTTCAAATCATTACAGAGAATGGCTCTTAACAGTGTTTCATATATTTCTAAGAGAAAATTTTTAAATTTCAAACTTCATTCAAGATTTAAATGGTGTGTTTTGACCTTGATCACTGGTAATTTATAAAATTCAATGTAACAAATAATTCTTATCCAGTTATAAACCTTTTAAAATGAAAAGTGTTAAAAGTTGATACTTTCCAAAAAAAATATTATAATAACAACACATGATGTTATTATTATACTTTTAGGTTAAAAATTTATTACCAAAAGAAGTGCCTGTGCACTTACCACATTGTTTGCATTGCAGTGAACAAAGCTTATTTTGACAAAGTCAAGGTCACACAGATTACTGTTATCCATCTTAATTTATGATTCGGTAGATTGAAATAAATCCATAAAGATTTAAAAATTTTTGTGTACATATGCACAGAAAATATGGTTAAGTGATTAATATTTGTGAGTTAAAAGGGGTCACAAAGCTTGTAGATATTTATTACATGAAAATAAAAGCCGGTTAACAGTAATGCATAGTTTGGATCCTGGTCTACCTTTAAATAAGAAATGTTGATTGTTGTTTCATGTCCAATTCAAAAATTTTTTTACTGATATACAGTGTCACCATATACCACTGAAGGGCTTTGAATTTACCTATACCTATACACCTAAACTATACATGTATTTGGCACACATGGCCATTGAGCAGTGCGTGATCTTTATCAAATCAATGCCTACCATAACACAGGACCTTGCCTTATTTTTTAAGGTCTCATTTGAATTAAAGTCCTCTGAACTTTCACTTCTAATGCTTGAAGCCCCACAAGGGAACAGTCAGTACCTATGTTAACTTCTTAGGTTTGAGGCAGTGTAGCAAACAAGAATCCAACCAGGGGTTCCTGCATGATCATGAAGCGACTGCCCTACAACTAGGCAACTTGGTGAGAGAAACATTAAAAAGTGATTCTTGGTGTAAAGATTTCTTTTGAGTAGAGGCTGTGTTGCAGAAAACAAAAAGTTGACAGACAGGCCTAAGGCACTTTTTTAAAAGAAAATTTCAGTTGAGCTAAAACAGCAAGTCAGAGAGGTTCTACAAAAGACATATTTAATACACTGTACATATAAGAACATTTAGCAGTAGAAAGTTTATAAATAAAATTTCAACAAAGCACATCTAATCAATGTTCGGGGTAAAACATGAAAATATAAATTGCAGATGATTGATACTCCTCATCGTTTCCATGTAAATGAAAGTGGAAATGTAAATGAACCACATTTTTACACAAAGAAAAACATTAATACATCACTGATGCTGACATTTTTTTCCATAATTAATTTAGCATAACCTGTAAGTTTTGACCTAACATTTTACCCTGTAAAAAGTTAAGTAAGTGTAATACATGTATTGGCCTAAGCATTGAATTACAAATATCAATTTTGAGGGGTTCATTTGTGTTTATAACTATATATGTGATAAAGTGAAACTACAAGTTTAATGACAGGAGTCCCAAGTATTGTAGCCACGGGGACAAGGTAGTACTGTAGATAGAACAACAAGTCCTTGACCTCCAGAAGACCCATGACCCTAATAGTTCCTGTTGCTAAGCAACGAGTTCTCCAGTACTCCACAACAGCGTGTAAAACACTAAGGTCAAAGTCTGTTGCTATGGCCTCTCCCTGTCAATGATAAAACATTTATGCAGTGCAAAATGACTGAACAATTTTAAAAAGGATAAAAATGATACATATATTATTATACTCAGGGATACATGTAGTAGAATGTTTTACTTGAACATGAAATTTTACTTTATTTTGTTGGTTAGAATAAAAAGGACAACAATGTTTCCCAGGAGAAAACTGAATCGTACCAGAACTTCTGTAATTTTGTGAACATTATTTTTTATTGCCATTTCCACCATGTAAGCACAAACAAGCATGTAGGTCAGGGCCACTGTCCAAGTACCAATCAGTGTGAGCAGGCTTGTCCTAGAAATATACAAGCATTAGTGATACATGTAGTAAAGATATGCTATTCACACACCCTCTGTTAAAGTACTGATAGTCCATTTTCAATATGCACACAACTAATGGGAGAGGAAATATATGAAAAATTCACTGCAATACAGTGTATCAGTCAGGAGGAAAGCTAATAAATGTATTATGGCAATATCAATTAAAAAACTGCATACATAACTTCAATGATTTTCGTGGGGAAAATTAACAAAAATTGATACTTGAAATAATATAGTAGAATTAACAGAAGACCTACCATTGTTTGATTCGGCGTGGTGAGAGTTTACTTTTGGACCAGACATTGTCAGCCAGGAAGTAGACCAGCGTACCCATTCCTCCTCCATATACAACTATATACATCACGTAGGTCATAGGGAACTTACTGACATCAAAACGGGCATGAATCTCATCCTAAAGAAAACCAAATCACTAAATAAATCAATAAATGACAAATGACAAGGAAAATGTGTGGAGGTGTGCACTATGTGTAGTGGATGTATTATGAAACAATTCTTTGTATAAACCTCAAAACCATACACCAATACAGTAAAACTCGTTTAGTACGAACACGGATATAGCGAAGTCACGGATATAGCGAAGTTTTTCTGGGTCCCCGGCAAAATTATTAACAAATCTTTGTAAATTTTTACGGTTATAACGAACTCTGATATAAAGAATTTACGGATATAGCGAACTGATTTTGATTCCCGTTGAGGTAAAATATAATGAAATTTACTCTTTTATAACGAACTTACAAAGATTATTTTAAGAAATGACCTTATTTCCTTTTAGCATCTGAATATAAAATTCAATTCATAATAAAACCTTATTTATCGATATGTTTTGTAATATTTGCTTCCCTAACATATTTGGTAGTAATACTTAAAGGAAAGCATGCATATTGCGAATTCGCTATAATGCTTATACGAATTCGTCATACGGATACAACGAATTACGGATATTGCGAATTAAATTCAAAGGTTCCCAGGACTTCGCTATAACCAAGTTTTACTGTAATTTTTTGCAATGCTAGAACCTACTAGTAAAAGTTTATGATGAAGATGCCATTCTATCACAGATGATCTGAATTTATCACTTGTTGCTGTAACATTTATACCATGTTTATTACTGAAGTCTACAAGTCTATGGTGAAACAGCAATAGATTTTGCACAACATCACCTGCAAAATATAAAACAAATTTTTAAGGAGGAATATGTTTTGTCTGTGTGAAAACATTAATGAGAACAAGAGGCTCATCTGCTCACCTGAATAAGAAATAATCAATGCATATACAAACCCCTTACTTAAGCAATTTAAACCCAGGATTTCAACTATAAGAATTTACATTATTCATGTTTTATATATTGAGGCTTGACTGGTAGAATTTTTAAAATTGTTGCTTTGTTTAATCCCCTATCTTACTCACCATGTAATTTTGTGAATAATAAGATAACCATTGCAAACAATGAGAAGCAGAGAGCTCCCAGCTTCAGTATTTCAGGAAGCGAGAGACGCATGTCCTCCATTTCTGGCCACAGTGATACTCCGCCTCCTACACTGAGTCGATCCATGTTGTGCTTTGTATCAAGGTGCTTGTTGATCAAGGCATGTTTGTCTTTGTTCACTCGACCTATGTAAATACATGTAAAAGATAATTCCACTTTAAAAGAGCTGAATATGACATTTTTTTCAGATTGACATCTAAGGCCTGAAGAACACAATGAAACGGTTTCTTAGTTATAAATGAAATATAAGTATAAGTCTGTTTCAGGGTTCAAGATCGTCTCCATTTATTTTGCACACAGATGAACACAAAGGGTAGTGATAGAAGGGAATATAGATTTGATATAATTCCTTATTTCAAATCTCATATGTCACATATTCCATCAGATCTTTGTATTAAAGGCAAGTATTTTTATCTGGTCCTGTGGTCCTCTACCCTTTTAAGAAAAGAGCAGATCAGAACCTAGGGATACCAACTGATAGGTTAGTGTGCTTATTAAGCTATTTTTTGTTAAGGAATCCTGGAGTAAGATTCCTACAGACCTGGAGTGTCCCTCAGTTTCTGCAGTGTAGGGCTGGTCTCCTGCTGAGCACTGGTATCTTTCTCTAGGAGCTTCTTTCTCTGTTGTTCTAGTCTTTGTCTGACGGGGGTCAGGCCATTTCTTTGTGGAGTTGATCCACTATTGATGAGTCTGTGCTTCTTGATAGGTGGCTCTCCAATGGTCTCAGAACTGGGTGTGGTGTAAACTGGTGTCTTCTCCATGTCAAATATTTACTTCAACTAAAATGTGCAATGATAAAAATAAAACTAATATCATCATAAACATGATAGAAAAAAAATTAATTACAATATTATTTTAAGGTAAAGCCTATACTTAAACACACATTTGAAATTGCAAGTGTTAACAGCTGTGCTAGTAAGATTTTTAAGTTCAATAAATTTGGGCAAAAAGTGTATGAGCTGCATACCCCTACATGTACCCAGGACTTGACCCCCATCCCTCTGTTGAAACATCTGTATACATCTTTGGTGGTCAGATGGGTTTGATCACCAGTATCCAGATAGCTCAGTTAATAGATCACCTGATTGGAGATTCAGGGGGGGGGGGGGGGGGGCTGGGTTTGAATCTTGATCCTGTATCATATGTCACATTTTTCTCCTTTCCTATTATACATTTGGTGCCATACAATGCCCTGGAGGTAAAAGGTGAAAGACCGGCCAGGAAAGAGCCTGGATTGGTGTCTTTCGGAGCCAAATACATTTTAAGAAGGACAGAATGTGGTTGTCAGATGGGTATGATTCCTGGTGACCAGATAGCTCAGCTGATAGAGCACCTGCATGACTGGAGATTCAGGGTGTCGGGAGAGGGGGGGGGGGGGGCAAATTTCATATGAAATGCTAGTGTGTGATGGCATTGAGAGATTAAATATACCAAAGTACGAAGCTTTTTAAGAACACACACATCAAAGATTGATTAGCTTCGAGTTTGACACTTTGTCATTTGCCCACCAATTCAAAACAAAAAATTACATCTTCCTCCCAACCATCCTCTGATATCATGAATTATAAAGATGGGAAAAATCATTTAGTAGTGAATGTTTAAATATAGTTTTCTATACTTCGGATTTCAAAAATTCTTTTGCTAAAATGATAAATACTCTACCGTCCAAATTCACGTTCGGTTCAGGAGCCATATTCCATTTGTATTTCCCGCCGGAAGTCACGTTATATTTTATATCAACAAAATAAAATAAGGTATAATGAGATAGGAACATCATTAACAAATTCAAATATTTTCATATATTTCATCATAATGAAACAAACATAAAATAAAAAGAAGGGAATTTTAACAACCAAAGATGTTTTATAATTTAGATCGGGTTCGGAAATTCTTAATTTTGTTACCATGTGATCATGAATGCTAGTCATGTGACGGATCTTGTCATCTGTTTGGGGAGCTGTGGAGCAGAAATATGCTATTCAAAAGCTTTATAGCAATTTTTTGCTTTTCTTTTGTTCATAGTGATGGGCCAGTTCGGAGTGTAAGTATGATGAATCTCAGTTATACTTATCTAAGATCAAGCAGACATTAAAATTAAATATAGGTGTAATAACATTGAGGAATAACATGTTTTTGATTCTACATGTGACATGTGTAACAGGAAGGGGGAAAATGTATGACTGGACCAGAAATCAAACCCCTGATCACTAGTCATCTGAGCTATCGAGGCCATTATGCATGGCCCAAACATTACAATCTGACCCTCCTAAAATTAGCTGCAGATCTGTAGCTCTCCGAAAAAATATAATTATATTGAAAGACCGGAGAGCTACAGTACCACCCATTGAAAAAACTGTATATTTATTGCGCACAAAAAAGTGCGCTCGGTTCTTGATTAATTCTTCCAAATTCTTACCTCAATTGCAAAAAATGGAAGATTTCAAAAAATTCCTCTCTCCTCTATCAAGTACTCTCGTAGTTGACATCTGCATGAGGTATATTGGACCGAATTATCTTTGAAACCAAAATGGCAGTATAAATAAGCGAAATGTTCGATGATTGCAAATCAGGACCAGGAGGACCATTAACAACAATTATGAGGAATGTTTTGTTGTGGAAAGGGTCAAAAAATATGTTAGGAACACAC
Source organism: Saccostrea cuccullata (assembly GCF_032062105.1). Lineage (NCBI taxonomy): Eukaryota > Metazoa > Mollusca > Bivalvia > Ostreida > Ostreidae > Saccostrea > Saccostrea cuccullata. Next base: position 592,258 of record NW_026935164.1, on the reverse strand, counting down.
GGTTAGTAATATTTTGATATTGCAGTTTTAAAAACACGGAGAAATAAATCGAGAACTGAACGCACTTTTTTGTGCGCAATAAATATACATTTTTTTCAATGGGTGGCTCTGTAGCTCTCCGGTCTATCAATGTATATTTTTTCGGAGAGCTACAGATCTGCAGCTATCCTAAAATATGGTCTTCCCCCTCGAACACATATAACCCAATTAAGTTCTTTTTAGCCCCTGCCAGGACAATCACTTGCAATTCCAGGGGTGGTCAATGGCACAAAATCTGTTACAGAAAAGAATTAAATTAAAAGTTGGACCAGGAATTGATCCCAGGACCCCTGCATCACTAGTCAGGTGCTCCACCGATTGAGCTATCTTGGGGCCGATATCCATGAATCAAACCATGACAAATCTCTAACAGGAAAGGAGAAAATGTATGGCTGGGCGGGTAATCAAACCTGGGAGACCCCTGCATCACTAGTCAGGTGCTCTACAATCTGAACAATCCAGGCCAACATCCATATCTAAAATCATTACTTCCTCCCTCCTAAAATGGTCTTCCCCCTCGAAGACACAACCTAAGTTCTTATAAGCCTTTGGCAAGACTTTCATTTGCAATTCCCAGGGTGGTCAATGGCACCAAATCTGTAACAGGAAAAATGTATGTCTGGACCAGGAATCAAAGCCGGGACCTCTGCATCGCTAGTCAGATGCTCTACCAATTGAGCTATCTCGGCCGTTATCCATGCAGGCCCTAACCATTAAACATGCATGTAGAAAGTTATCTCTTTGAGATCTTTATTTTTTAAACTCTTGCCAATAGTCTCTCTACTCTATAAAAATGTCAAAATGCAGTACATGTAGAATTTTCATTGGGCAAGTGGGTTTAGAAGTGTTTTAATAACCAAGTTGGTCCCAGAGTCTAGTTACGACAGCCTTATTGATCAGCAAGGTGATAGTATAAAAACTCTTTTCTGAAGTATTTGAAATTTATTCTCTCTTTCTTTTAATGGATAGAAGCAAAGGCCTATATACTAAATTATTAATTGATAGAAGTGATATCATTTGTCACAATCTTTAGATAATTCAGATTAATTAAGGCTGTTTTAAAATGACCTAATGTAAGAGTCTAGCTAATTTCAAAGTGATATGGTTAAAAAAAATGCCATTCCAGAAAGTAGTTTCTTAATATTATTTAAAATAATTTTTAAGCATTTATTTTTTGTTTTGTATAAGTAATATTTGTCAATATTTTTTGTAGATGACCACATTCTTTAACCCTGGCTGTGAGTCACAGAAATGTGAAGAATGTAGTCCTGGTCTTGCTTACATTGTGTCCAAGGGAGATAATGACATTCTGCACTATATCATATCAGCAATAGGGGGTCCACCTTCAGCACTAGTAATTAAGACTAACAAACCAAAAGGCAAATTCCAGCTTCAGATTGACTGTAAAAAGATTGCTTCTAAAAATGAAACAGAAAGAAGGGAAGCTATAATCAAACCAGATGGTGTAAAGGAGCTATATTCATTTGGGGTTGTGTTTACAAGGGCAAGTAATATGCATGACACATACTATATCTTTATTTAAGTTTTAGTCAAATGGTAGTGATATAAGATACACTTGCATATCTATAAGAGTATTTTTCTAGTTTTAAGACATATGTTCAATTTTTTTTTTCGAGAAGAAAAAGTATTAAGTATTTTCTCACATATGGCCATATTTGATAAAGCTTAAGTTTAATTGACTCTTTAATAAACAATATATGACATAAATTTTTATGTCTGTCTGTTTATCTGTATGTTAGTTTTATGATATCTTTGTTCTAATTTGCACCCTCTTGAAGCATCAACCCTTTACCATGTGTCAGTTAATGCATTTTGGGAGGGAGGTACATAAACATGATAAAGACTTCAGAAAATGGGCAATAAAATGAGCTTGATTATTTACATTCTAACAGCTGTTCCAGTACAATGACACCGCTGACAAAGCCGATATAAATTACTACAACATCAACAGCACTGCCTGGAGAGTGTATGACTTTGACAAGTTTGAGTGGCAGGATCTAACTATGTGGTCATCCAATGATTTCATCGTGATGAAGGTCAAAACTAGTGGAGAAGTGATGGAGAGGGCTTTTTACAATGAGTCTTTATTGCTACAGGTAATTATCACTGAGTTTCAGAATTTTCTTCTTTACCTTAAAATTTCTTAAGTTATTCTTTGGAAATATTGTTTTTGTCCATCTGTTTATCATTTACCTTGTTTAGTACATGTATATCATGTATGTTTGACTGTTGTTAATTTTGCAGTAATACAAATATATTAATTATAATGAAAGCAAGTCTAAAATATATTAAATGAAACAAAACAGGTGAAACAATACAATGTTTCAAAGATTACTAGATAGTAAAAGAATAATATTCACAGCTTAATCCTGACAACCTGAAATATATTTGTACAATGTGTCTTTAATAGAGTTAGATCTACATATACTCAAATGTGTTGTTATACAAGTGATATTCAAATTTGCAATAACTACCGGTATGATCTGTAATTTTCATGGCACCCTAAATACTCCAGTCAAGAAGAAATCTGCACAAAAAAGCAACAGTGTGTCCTAGAGAATCTTAATTACAGTGTGTGAAACTAACTTCAAAGTCCTATAGACTTTCGTTTCATTTTCTGTGTCCGAAATTTAGAATACTACATTCAATGCTAAAATATTGAAATTAAAATAAATAATACATGAAAACTTGTTCATACATAGTTGAATTATATTCTCTTTCAATCTCAATTGACTCCAAGTTCGTTTCTGAGGCCTTAATTTAAACTTACTTGAATCTACTAAACCTAAAGATGCTTTCCCTATAATTATGATTTAATTATGATTTGAATAATTATTATATGTATTGTGTCTTTTTTCAGTTTCACTTGTTTGATCACAGTGACAGATCTACAGAGTTACCCCACCTTCAGTATGATGCCGAGTCCACTCAGATTGATTTTACCCTCCAGGACATAGACACAGGGAACTCCTCCTCAGCTCGGTGGGGTCTAGAGGCCGTCCTCATAGGGCAGGACTCCACAGACAAACCCATGTCCATCGTCACTAAGAAGTCTGTAGATGATGAGTACACACCTGGAGTCTTTCAGGTATGCAGATCAGTTTCATTAGAGTATTTTAATTAATTACCTGTAAATAATTTAATTTTGTTTATATTCTCGCCTCTCATTGGTTGATTTCCAAAAAGGAACGCAAAACAATTTATATAATTTGGTATGGTATGGGGACACACCCCCTTGACGACCAGCTTAATCATCAATCCCCTCATTTCCACTCCTCGGAATCCATGGAAAATTCAAGATTTAATAACTGTATCTTTAACTTCAAACACTTACTCGATCTTACCTCATGTAAACACACATCATGGCTGCTAGATCTATGTATCAGTTATTACCTCCCCTCGCTTCACTTAACTTCCGTTACTAAGGTTGTATTATTGCGCGATAAATTTAAACTCGTAAAAAGCAACACAATTTTACATCAAAAGTTGTTTAATTATTTTAAAATTAAATTATAAGGAATGACTCTAATTCTTGGCCAAATTATCGAGTATAATCTGGTTTGGGTCAGTTTACGCTTTTTTATAATCCGCTTCATTAGAGTCATTCCTTAAATATATTAATATGAATCTCATGCAAATGTAAAAATTTGGAATACCTCAAAGAAATATAATTAATGCTTCATTAAAAAATTAAACAAACATATCGAATGAACTAGGAAAAAATGTAATATTTGATTCAATGTTTGAGAATAATCTTATTAAGATAATAAAGTGAACCTAGTATCACTGTCAGCAAAATACACAATACATTTATGTTGTAGGTATCTAACTGGTTAACTCGGCCAGGGAATGAGGACAATGGAGGCTATTTACAATGGAAGCCTGTTTGTTACTTAAAGTCTGCCAGGGCTCGCTCAGTAGCCACGAAAGTTGACACCACTGGACTCGTATATACTGAATATGTAGATGATTTCCTGAATAACAGCATTTTATATTCATATTTCTCCGATATTCAGATGGTATCAAGATATGCAACAAATTTCACATTTGGTCTGGAAAAAGATGGTGGATTCACTAAAACTAACTATACTTCTTGGTAAGATTGATGCTTAAAAGTTAAAAAAAAAATTTCTTATATATACTATACATTTTGATTTTGATAATATGTGTGTGTATTTTTTCTAAAAATGGCTTTTAATACCAGAGGTTTTAACGGGCCTTTGAAGTGTACAAAACGGATAAAATATAGACAATGAATTTCTCATAATTTGAAAATACCCATCTTAGGTATTTATAATACATAATAATTACTGTTATGTTGTTGTGTAAAGGACTGCCCAGCTTGGCTATGGTGCCCCTCCCATGGACAAAGTTTCCTCCCTAGTGGTGGGGGTGATATCAGCGGGGCTAGGGATACCGGTCATCATCATCATGTTTGGGGGACTGTTTGTGGTCATCAAGAAGAAGACTGCCAGGGGAGAGTATGCTGATTTAGACAAAGATCAGTCAACCATACAGTGAGAGAAAAGAGACAAAGTCATAGAAATTTTCCAAAATACTCCTGAACAAAATAATATCTGGTGCTCAAACGAAAGTGTGGAAACATTTACAATGTTTTGTTTCCTTTTTATCATTGTATGTGAGTTTTATTTGAAAGATTGTTTAATAGAATAATTGAAGAGCTGAAAATGTTAATCACTACCAAGTGTAGGGAAAGGTAGAATAATATATAAAACCATAACGCTACAGTTCTGCAGCTGTACTAAGCCCATCACTACTTCATTCATAACTCTGCATTTAAATATGCATTTATGAATGGGTGATATGTGTTCTAAGTGAATAAATATCTGTTCTAGACTTGTTTGAATCCTCTATTAATTAGTTTTCTTAAGATTTTAAAAAGGATTTTTGAGAATATGACTATGTAATGTTGATGTTTGTGTGAATGCTGTAAGAGGAAAGTTTGTCTCTTGTGATATTTTTTTCTGCTGAAATGTTTATGTCATTTTTTTCTGTTGAAATGTTTATGTCATTTGTACATGTTTGAACATATGTCACTCATTAGTTATTCCATGTTCCTACATGACGAATCTCCAATACATGCATATTTTGTTTAGATATTGAGTAATAATAATAATAAAAATAACAATTTTTTTAACTTGAAGAAGCATTTCTTCCAGCGAATACATAATACATACAATTTATACACATTTATATGTTACAGGTAACTTAATTAGATTTTAGCTGTTAATTTTTGGAAACAAACACATTTTTTCTTAGTGCCATATACATATATGCAATACATGCAACAATTTTTTGTCTGTACATGTATCTTAAAAATTGAACATTTCATTCATTTGTTTCATGCTACTTAGCTACCTAGTGAGTCATGTCCCTTTAATAATTGCAGTTATTATTTGCTTATTAATTTTTGTGGAACTTGTACAGTTGTTGTAAGTTAATATTTTTTTTCAAAGAGATGAAAGTGGTATGTGTACTGTGAATTGGTACCGGTATGTGCAAAAGGACTAAACGCTGAGACAGAATATTCCAATCTCTAGTTTCATCTGTATATAGACTTGTGTTTTAAGTGCTTTTGAATCAACAAATATCTATAAAGTTTACAATTTTTTGTTTTATGAAATGTCATCTGTCTGAGCATGACAAGATGATCCTGGATGTCTGTGATATTTCCATTACTATGAGTGAGTGGTGCCTTTGAGGTGTCGACACTTTAAGATGTAGAACTCAAGTTATAAACTAGGTCAGATGATAAACCTGTAAACAGAGATGTATCTCTTATATTCTAAGTATCAGCTATATACATGTTGTGAATAAAAGAACCAATAAAGATTCTCAATGCTCTGTTTACTATTTTTATTCAGTTTTAATTCATCTGCACAATGTAATTGAAGGGTCATTTTATTTCTTGGTATGACAAATGTACAGATTGTTTTTTCCCAATTTAACTCCAGATGATTATGAGTGGTTAACATGCATTGTGAAATATCATTCTTATGTACTGAACTTGAAATAGCTGCTGTTCAACTATACCAGTAAATTTATTTAATCTTGAGAAGAAGTGATGTACAAGCTCACTGTGATGTTAATACTTCCATGTCAAGTCTTTGTAGACCACGAATTTTGGACAGAATTATTACAGGATATTAAGAAAGGGACAAGGTTTCAAATTCAAGATAAATTTGTACAAGCCCATATGTGCACATCTTTGCTAGCCAAGGGTGGTGATAGTCACCCTTGGCTTGCAAAGATGTTACATCTAGAAAGGGAATTAGAAAGATTTTGTACGAATGAATTCTTCACAATACTTAAGAACTAAATCACATTGGAAAAATTGATGCATATTTCATTTAATTATCAGGGTAGACATTCAGCCAATGAGGCAAACATAAGATGCCCATAGACTAAAACTCTCATGTCAGTCAAAAATCCCTTCATGATGGATGGGTATGTGAATGAAAATCCAAATTGGGACTAAATTTGACATACATATTTTAAGCAATCCTTATCTAGAGATAGTCTAGCACATGACTCAGTAGTCACAAGTGGTAGGGATGGGTATTTCCAAAAACTTCGTGTCATGATATATCATGATTTTTTCCCACAATATCACGATAATATCGTGATATTTTTAAAAGCAGTTTTTACAATGATTTTCTATGAAAAGTCATTATTTTTCTAAAAAATATGCTAGAAAAACAAAATTTTACTTTCTTGAAATTTTTATGTATATAAAATCAATGATGTTTGGACGGTGAAATGCCGTTCTTTTCACTAATTTTACAACATTTTTTATACTTTCTGTAATTGTAATTTGAAAGATTGAACAAATAAATGAATAATTTCTGGACTTTATAATATGTACCTAAAGACCATTATTTAGGTCTCCGTATCACGATACGTATCACGCAACAAAAAATCGCGATATACTGGTATACTGATAAAATCGCACATCCCTAATAAGTGGAGCACATGGTTCAGTAGTCATAAGTGTTTTGTCATTAACCAATGGTCTCTGGTTAAATCCCCTTATGGATACTTTCAGTTTGACAAGACACTTTGTCTGCATTGTCTCTGTCTGACCAGCTGAAATGGGCAAAAATATGAAACTGACATGGCCCCATGGGTTCGGGGGGGGGGGGGGGCTGTTAAAGGTATAGTGAAAATGCAATGATGCAATAATTCTTTTTAAAAAATCTGCCCCTGGGTATTAGGCAAGCAAACTTAATTCATAACTATGATGAGCAAGGGTGTCTCCTCCAAAATTGTGAATTTCATGGTCACTGGGTCAGGTTTTCAGGTGACCTATAATGCCTTTTCAACTTGTTTATCCAGAATCTTGATTCAAAGTTTACAAATTCAATGTAAGATTGTAAAAAGATTATACTTTGAAATATATTCACTAATTATCTTGCCTTGAAAATGGGAATGACCTCTAGACTAGAAGAAATTCAATATCCTGATCTTTGTTATGCTTTGTGGCACGTTTAATTAATACTGGCTCCGTAGTTTTTTGGAGAAAGTCAAAACAATAAATAAAAAGAGGTCCAGTCATATAAAATTATGATTCAGAAGTAAAATTTAAAAACTCCTTTTTAATTTGTTTTTCAGTTTTCAAGAAAATCGGCACAGACTTCTATCAAAGTAAAAACAGTGATGTGCATAAACAATCTTCATAAAATTACATACATTGTATCTTTTTCTGTATTTCTCAATGATAGCAGTATTTACTGTTCATATATTTCTTCCACTTCCTCTATTAAATGAATTAAAACTGTAGGATCATATGGTAATATACTGGAATCCTGGTATTTCTTTATTTTAAATCTAACTCTAATTAACACAGACATTGTTTCTTCCAAACACTTATTGCTTTGTGTGGGGAAAACATCAAATTGAGAATCTATAGAATGATCAATTACGCTGTGGATAGGAGTTTTTCCCATACTGGTATCCTCTTCATCTTCATCAGCAATTTCCTCCTCCTCCTCATCATCCCCATACTGATGAAGTAACGTTAGTCCATCAGATATTTTAGGTTCTGGGCCAGAATGTTTTACAGTATCAAGTTCTTTATGAACAGATAATGTGTCTTCATCTCCGTCAGATAATTCTTCCTCTAAGTGTACCTTTTCCTTATTGCTGAATCTGTTCACTGAAGTACTTACAGTGTACTCAGAGTGTGTGGTAACAAATTCTGTCCATTCAGAAGAGACCAGCCTTAGGTACTTAGTAAAGTACGTAAGGAAACAGGTCTCTGGTGATATCAGGAGGTCCACAATCAGGGTGTCATCAAATCCAGTGGTGTCCAAAAACAGTAAAAATTGTTTGTGGGGTTGGATCATATCTAATGCATCCTGAATCACAGTGCAGGCTTCCTCATCTTGTAATCTTCAAACACAAAAATACAATCTGATTAAAATCAAATCCTTTGATCCGCTCCCGTAGATCGCTACACAAAAGGGTTTGTGTAGCGATCTACGGGAGCGGATCAAAGGATTTGATTTTAATCAGATTGACAAAAATATGTCATGTTTGATCATGAAATCACATACATGTATGCTAAAATTAGAGGGATTTTGTCTTTTTCTTTCATTCCAGGTTTAATATACTTATGTTGGCATTTGGGTCACAAATTTATACAATTATGCAATGTAGAAAATAATTTATATACAACATTTCATTAAAAACAACTTAAAGCTTCTGCCATATTAGACAAGATTTCGGATTACAGCATCCAGTTTAGACAAGTTTCACTGTACAATAGTGAAGACGAGTTTAAATTTTGATCTTTTTCTTGAATAATGACCAATACTTGAGTACTTCACCAGAAAAACAGATGAGTAACTGCTAACAAAATATTTGAGTTGACAACCCTTGTGAAGATTAGATGCCACAACATCACTCCTCAACTGTAGTAATCCCCCCCAAAAAACTTACAAATTAGCTTACTCTTTTAGAAAATTTAAAAGTGAAATTTTGGGTTTGGTTTTTATTTCACTTTTACAAGTATTCTGTTTAACATACCTGGATTTCATGTTGATGTATATTTCCAACAATGTCATTAAAATATTAATCCATGCATCATCTTGTTCTGAATAAACAGCCGGAACCCAGAGAAAATGATTTTGTGGTGAAGTTCTACCCATCCAGGTATCTAGAGAAATTAAGACTCTGAGAATTGATGCTAAATTTCTGCTACCAGAATCTATATCTGTAAAATAGAAAACATGTACAATGTATTAAAAATATATTTTTACATGGATCTTAAGTTAATTGATATACAATGATAAATAAATTTTCATGTGCCTTTCAGAAAAAAATGAATTCACCTAGTCCTAGTACAAATGACACCAGCTTAACACAGATGTTTCCAACTATTCTACAAATTAGGAAGCTTTGTTGCTTGTTTGAATTTATTGTTAATTCTCCTCCAAATCCATCTTTAAAATCACATGGAAAGTCTTCGAACCATTCAGAACTAAAGCAATCCACTAAAGTTTTTGCAAGCTGAATGCTTATGTCTTTTGAGGCACCCTCAAATTCAGAAATCTCGGCAATATTTTTTACAGCAACATAAATGAATTTCAACACAGCCCGAAATGTCAATCTATTTTCTAGAACCTTGGGTCTGACCACTGATATCAACTTAAAAATTGGTTTCAAAAAGTCAATGATTTGTTCTTGTTTGCTGTTAACGCATGTTTTTATCATTCTTTTCCATAAGCTGAGAAATTCACAGTGCATGACAACCTTTTCAGAGGTTTGTTTGATGAGGAAAGAAGAACATTCATGCTTTACGACAAGACTGTCAAAAAGACACAGTTCACACAGGTATGTCCATTGCTGCCCTAGGACTGTCACGGATACAAGACAGTTCTCTTTACTCTCAGACTTGGAGAGATGATGCCACAGTAAGTCAAGAATGCTCACTCTCCGTCCACACTGCATTGTTGACATGGTTGAGATCATGTCATTGATCACTTGAGTGAAATCTGTATTATCAAAGTGATTTAAGATGTCTCCCAATGCTATAGCTGCTGAATAACGCACAAAAGGATCTTCATCTGAGAGTGCTTCTCTCTGTAAATAAATAAATTAAGATGGTTAAATTAATTATTATAAACATGATCAATGTCTGGTTGGATTGGTTGTGTACATTAGTTAACTTATTCAATAAAAAATAAACTAATATTAACTTTTAAATGATATTAATTATTTGTTTTATTAAAAAATAATATCGTTATCATTTTGCATAGATAGTTTTCTACAAAGAATATTAACAGAAACTTATATATACGTACCAGGGGTATATACCCAAGTACATCACTGATATTACTCACCGTGATATGCACAACAGGTCCCAGGGTTTCAAAACAAATTGAGGATTTATACTTTTCAGTCAATTTACTTGCACTGTTAATACATTTCAGTTTATCTTTAAGATTGTCCTGGTAGTTTTTTGACAACAACCAACTTTTGACAATCTCAGAAACTTCGAGCTCTGGACATGACACAAACGTGGGTGTCACTGACGACTCCATCTCAGCTCGCTGCCTAACACGTTACTTTCGTTTTCATATTTACAATTTTTTAAAGTGGGAAATCAAAACACATTCTAAACTGAAAGTTATATATAAACTTTCAAAAATTCTTTACTAGAGATATTTATACTTAGATCTAATGGTAGCCTTATCATAAGGCCTCATACTGTTATACATCTGTGGGAGGGTTGTCGTTTTTTCTTCCGGAAATAAAGTTATCGTTTACGTTTCGCATATTACAATGTACTTTCACTTTCATGGAAAGCATTTGGCAACTTGACTAGGTCTTGGATTTTTGGTAGTTTGTATGTAAGTCAGGAATGATATAGGCATAAAACATACTTGTGTGTTAAGAAGCGTAACACAATGTTTGGACAAGTAGTCATCGGGCCCCCAGGATCGGGCAAAACCACCTATTGTCATGGCATGTCCGAGTTTTTATCAGCCTTTGGAAGAGAGGTGGCAGTCATCAACCTAGATCCTGCTAATGACCATCTTCCCTACAAATGTGACGTCGATATATCGACCTTAATTACCCTTTCTGATGTCATGGACTCCTTAAAACTTGGACCTAATGGTGGTCTTATCTATTGCATGGAATACTTGGAGCAAAACATTGACTGGCTTCAGAACGAGCTCGCAAAACTTAAAAACAAGTACTTGTTGTTTGATTTCCCAGGACAAGTTGAATTATACACTCATTACAAATGTGTTCGCAATATACTAGCTCAGTTACAGAAGTGGGACTATCGCCTCGTGGCTGTACATCTTGTTGATTCTCATTATTGCAGTGATCCATCAAAGTTCATCTCAGTGTTATTAACTTCTCTGTCCACAATGCTACAGCTAGAACTTCCACATGTTAATGTTCTGTCAAAATGTGACTTGATAGAGAAATTTGGAAAGCTCTCATTTAACCTGGATTTTTATACAGATGTGTTGGAACTTGGCTATCTGTTGGATGAATTTAAAGTTAGTGATACACAGTGATACAATATAGCTATTTTGTTTACTTTTTTTGGAAAAATTAATTAAGTTTACATCTAATTATAATATTCTTTATAAATACTATTATTTTCAAGAACACTTCTATTATATGTTAACACTTAACATTGTTTTGTAGGCGGACAAATCACTGCAGAAGTATAAGAAGTTAAATTCAGCTCTGATAGACCTTGTACAAGACTACAGTCTAGTCTCATTTGTTCCACTCAATGTAGAGGTAAAGATCAACAACAGAATAACGTTTGTTTGTTGTAACATCCCTCTCTCGATTTTTTCACATGTTTTTATGTTAAAAATCAATTTGCTCCAAAAAAGAACAAAATTGTCAAAATTAAGATTAATTAATTTGATGGGATGGGAATACTCAAGAATAAATAAAAATAATATTCATTGTGTAGAAGTGAAAAAAAAGTCTGAGTCGGATCAGTTTTAGTCACTCAATTAGGAAAGAGCAAACAGACAATTTTTAAAGATTTTATTTTTAACAGGACAAAGAATCAATGCTGCGAGTGATGAGACAGGTGGACAAAGCCAATGGTTATGTGTTTGGGGATCTAGAAGAAAGAGACATTCAATCCATGATGTCCTGTGCTGTTCAGGCAGAGTTTGAATATGAGAAAATCAAAGACGTTCGCGAGAAATACATGGACACAGATACAGGAGAAATTGGGGATGACAGTTGAAGAAAAACAAGAGCAAAAATTAGTCTTTATTTTAGCTCACAGGGTTTCAAAATGACAATTAAGATGTGAACATTAATGAAAATGAACTGTTTATCATATATACAGTGGAACAGTGTAATTGCTGAGTTATTGTTTACATTGCTACAAGTTTTCTATCTGAAATAAGGTCACAGATCCTGAGTACTCTCCTATGGCATAAATCAAGGTTCTGTTTAGAGGATTGTCATCTCGGCCGATAAATCTGAAATATAAATTTTTTTTTTTAATATTATCACCACCAATTTTATTAAGATAAAGTCCCTGTTCAATAATTATTTCAGAAGGAAGTGGAAGTATCTTTTTCTATTTTTATCCTTTTCTACATAATGATTGTTGAAATCAAGTTCTACAGTGTATACAATCACAGTCACAAAATGCTACAGTAAATACTAACCCTACAGCCGAGAGTCCAGCATCCCCTGCGGTCCCCATCTCATACAGCTCACTCCACACATAATCGGTGTCCCCGGTCCTATAAGCCGTTTCAAACTGAGGCTTTGGTTTACCAGATGTGGAATTCACGGAGTAGACAAATATAGTACCTGTTGTTTCACTGCCCACTACAATATACTCCTGGTCATAGTCCTTAATGTAATCTAAGGAACCTACTTTTGGACCCTGAAAATACAATAATACAAACAAGATCCATTATTTGTAAATATTTGCAGGCCAGGAAGCAAAATCAGTTAGTGAAAATGGAGGGGGGGGGGGGAGAGACTGTTAAGTGGTGTAAACCCATAGTGTGATTATAATTAAATGCATTACAACTTCTCAAATTGTCAGCTTTTTCTCATTTATGAAGCTTTTTTTCATTATCACCTGCATATGGAGTTTATCTCTCCCTGTTGATTCGACATGCAAGAGCATGTTTTCTGAATGAGGCAAGCTATTATCAAATAAGTTGATGAAACAAGGATATTAACAGTCTCATTTAACGTCAATATTTCACAATTCTATGGTCAATATAAAGACCTTATCAGCAATATTAAATATTTATCATTGAATTGAATATTGACTGGCGTTTCAAACAGACTGCTAGGTCATTATATTGTCACAACAAGTTTTTGTTTCATTTACCCAATCATGACAAGGCTAAAGGCGCACATGGAGGATGGGACCGGTCAACAGCAGCATATGATCCTGCCTCATGTTTTATTAAACCTCAAGTAACATTGAACATTTTAAGAACTTTTCAAACGAATTTAAAAAAATGTCAGTCATTTTTACATGTATGAGGATGAAGTATTTGTTGATTACCGAATTTTCTTGATATCAAGTTAAATCGTATAGAAAATACTGGGTGTTTGCTGCCCACAAATATCAAAGCTAATCACAGAGAAAAAAAATTAATAAATTTACAACTTACATAATTATCGGACTGTGTGTCTCTTAAATTTTCTGGACTCTGGTAGGTTATTGTGTTTTTAATACAGTCTGTATTGAAGACAGTTTTGATAGAGTTGGCCAGCTCTTTCTCTATTTCATCACCAGAGTCGAACACTAGCGACAAATCTGAAGCCTTCCAAACGGAAAATCCTCGACCACCAAAGTGATTGACTTCATCCATTTTCCCCGTAAAAAGATTCAGACCGTCAATCGTGCTCAATGTTAGTCTACCTATAAGCACAGAATGAATTCTTAGACAAGGTCGGCAGGAACGAGGAGAGGGGGTTCCCCTTATAATTCTGCCTATTTGCATGCATATACTTCATAATTCAGTAAAAATAAGAAAATCTATCGTTGCCCCCTCCCCCAATTTTGCCAATTTGTACTATACAATAAAACTCAAATAAGATTATATATATAGAGAGAGGTATACGTGTTTTAAGAAAAACCAATTTGGGCACTTGAAATTTATGAGCCCCCCCCCCTTTCCCCTGTGGTTCCAACAAACAAAGACATAAATGGCAGCGGTGCTTGGTCCATTTTAAAGAAATCTTCAAATGAAATTGAAATTACTTACCCGCTTTATTGTCCATTTTAAGAGCCTCTATAAATGTGTCATTATTGATGACTGTGGTATCAAACTTATTCTCTGAAATGAAATCATTGTCAATTCTTTATTAAAAACCTAGGACTGAAAAAAGTTCTCTGGCTTTATAGTTCAAGTCCTTGTCAACCTTTTTTAATGTTGTTCAATCATGACATTCGAACAATCTTGAAAATTTTCACAGGGGCTTGTTTTGTAATATAAAGTTTAAGCTAGCTCAAAGAAAACGTAATACATGTACATTTAGATCTACAGACAGTAGTTAGTAATAATAAAACTTCTAACTTGTATCATACATGTACATTGTGCAGTATTTAACATTTAATTTGTCTACTGAACAACAAATGTACAATCAAAAGTAGACTAAAGCATGCAGTAAATTGTTTTACGTCTGGTTAAAACATCTGCCAAGCTGTGATCGGACCAAGCGAATCCGTCATGTGCAGAGGTAAAATCCGTGGTCCGCCCCTCGTCCGCCGTGATCAGGAAGCTGGTCCGACCGATCGTGATCACTTTGGCGTTGTCTGGCTGTCGCACGCTCTTGAGTGGATATTGTCTGAGATGAACGCCTTTTGGAATAAATAAAAAAAATACATGTATTCAACATTTCCTTCATACCAAAATCGCTATGAAATTTCTCATTAATGATACATTTGCCGATGAACAAATCATATGCATGGAATATATGGGGATAACGAACAGTGTTTATGTTCAAAGGTCTATTTGAACAATACAAAGCAAGAGCAGAGCAAACACGGACCTCTAAAACATCTGAGGTGGGATCAGGTGCCATGGAGGAGTGAGTGAGCATCCCCTGCCAACCGGTCACACCCGTCGTGTGCTCCTTGGCATGATCGATAAATATCGGAAAAATCAGTCGACAATTAAGTTTGCAAATACTGAATGGCCTAAGCCTCACAATCAGTATGAAAAATGTCTGTCAGAATGTATGTAAACCAATACAATACAGTACAAAGGATCTAGCTTCATTATTATGGACATTGCGAAAATAAAACACAGCAAATAAATCTATATTTATAAGCTCAGCATAAGTTATTTCAGACACATAGTACCGGGAGGATGGAGACCTCAGCTGACCCCCCTCTCCCCCCTCCACTAATCCCAACCACAGAAAAATCCTTTTCCATTAATTCAATACGGAATTTTTAATACAAGGACAGGATCTCTTTTTCGACCAGAGAGAGAGAGAGATGATTGACAAATAGTCCCGTTTCCCTCCCATCACGAAATGTTTCTCGAATTTGAATTTTCCAATTTAAAAAATGTATGCTTCTTTATTCTCCCCAAACAGGTGCGGATCCAGAAATTTTTTCCAGGGGGGGTCCACCCCAGTCAAAAAAAAATCCAATGCCAGAAATTTCTTGGCAAGCAAAAAAGAAAAAAAAAACCTAAACTTCCCCAAACGTCAAAAACCTATTTCTTGGGGGGGGGGGGGGGGGGGGGGGGGGGGGGGGGGGGGGGGGGGGGGGGGGGGGGGGGGGGGGGGGTTGGTGACTTCTCTTGCCTCAAATCTTTCACTTTCCATACCCATTTCACACATATTCGCGTATACCAGCGGGGGGGGGGGGGGTCAGCGTTTTCCAGGGGGGGTCCATGGTAACTTTTTTCTTGTTTTAGTATATACATTTTTTTTAACCTGGTAAATTCCAGGGGGGTCCTGACCCCCCGATCCCCCCCCCTCTAGATCCGCGCATGCCAAATATGTTATTTTTCATGCACTCACGATGCTAAGTCCCTGTATATTCTAAACTATTAAAACTACTGTATGATCTATAATATAAACCTCCGTCTCTGTCGCTGGGGTCAATGGTGTACTTGCTCCAGTCTTTCTTTGGTATAGGTTTAATTGATTGTATCTCGTATGTTGATAGGGACATTGTCGCCACAGCATTGTTCCTCTGCATAAAAAAAGTATGATGGTATTGTGGAGTTTTGATGTTATTTTCTACTTTTGTGTTACTAACACTTTCAAACTACATATATCTAAAGTGTTGCATATCTACTCGTATTATAAGTATTGAATTGGACATTTAAATACATAATAGCATATTTTGTTCCTTTCCACATTAACACGGTATACACCCGAATGATCGAGATGTCCGTCCGTCCATCCGTCCGTATTTGGAGTATCCATCTCTTATCCGCAACCACTAAATGAAATTTATGAGACACAAAATCTTTGACACAGTGCCATTGTGCACCTCCTATTTTACTTTTTGATCTGACGCTTATTTCAGGTTTCCAAGAGCAAACATAGACTTTGCCATTACAATTATATAGGAGGCGTAGGTATCATTTACTGAGCTCAGTGCTCACAGTACCTCTAGTTTATAATTGAATGCCTGTGTATGGCATGCCAAATTCACAAAAATAAGCTAATTATAGTTTCACAGTTGATAAACTAGGTTTATCGACTGTAAACTATAGTTTACAAACCGTGAACTATAGTTAACAATTCGTTAACTATAGTTTTCATCTGTAAAACTATATTTAACGGTTGTTAACTATAGTTTACGAACGCTAATCTAAGTCTATCTGTCTGTAATAAAACGTTAAAAATAGATTTTGTTGATAAACATAGATTCACGTCTGTAAACTATAATTTACATCGTGAACTATGGCACGCCAAATTCACAAAAATGAGATAAACCTAGTTTCACATTTGATAAACTAGGTTTATCGACTGTAAACTATAGTTTACAAACCGTAAACTATAGTTAACGATTCGTTAAGTATAGTTAACGATTCGTTAAGTATAGTTTTCATCTGTAAAACTATATTTAACGGTTGTTAATTATAGTTTACGAATGATAATCTAAGTTTATCTGTCTGTAATAAGCGTTAACAATAGATTTTGTTGATAAACATAGATTCACGTTTGTAAACTATAGTTTACAATCGTAAACTATAGTTAAGAGTTGTTAATCATAGTTTCACAAATCGTGAAACTATATTTATCAGATCGTTAACTATAGTTAACGGTTTGTAAACTATAGTTTACAAATTGTGAAACTGTATTTATCAGATAATCTATGTTTTGCAATCGCAAATGATTGTTTTCAGTGTAAAGTATAGTTTACGGTTGTGAAACATAGATTATCGCGTTAAC
Source organism: Saccostrea cuccullata (assembly GCF_032062105.1). Lineage (NCBI taxonomy): Eukaryota > Metazoa > Mollusca > Bivalvia > Ostreida > Ostreidae > Saccostrea > Saccostrea cuccullata. Next base: position 574,786 of record NW_026935164.1, on the reverse strand, counting down.
TATGGTTTACAGATGTGAAATATGGATTAACGTTGTTAACTATAGTTTACGGTTTGTAAACTATAGTTTACAACCGATAAACCTAGTTTATCGATTGTGAAACTATGATTATCTCATTTTTGTGAATTTGGCGTGCCATAGTGAACTATAGTTAAGAGTTGTTAATCATAGTTTCACAAATCGTGAAACTGTATTTATCAGATCGTTAACTATAGTTAAGAGTTGTAAACCATAGTTTACAAATCGTGAAACTGTATTTATCAGATAATCTATGTTTTGCAATCGCAAATGATTGTTTTCGGTGTTAAAGATCCAATTTTTTTTACCGTACGGTTACCAGAGGAGGGGGAGTGGTCGAAGAGGCGTTAACATAAAATTGGGTATTTAAGTATAGTTTACGGTTCTGAAACATATATTATCGCGTTAACTATGGTTTACAGATGTAAAATATAGATTAACGTTGTTAACTCTATTTTACGATCCGTAAACTAAAGTTTACCACCGATAAAGATAGTTTATCGACTGTGAAACTATATTTAGCTCATTTTTGTGAATTTGGCGTGCCATACCTGTGCCAATTCGATGTTATACGAGAAGCACATTTAATATTTTTAAAAAGTACACTATCAACTCGATGTTGCGGTGACAATGACGATGACGTGACGGCGGTGCGATAGCACGTGTGATGCAATGCCATGACATGCGTGGATCCGGGGGGGGGGGGGGTATTGAACTTATTTACTTAACCAAGTAAAAAGTGACCTTGGACCCCCCCCCCCAAAAAAAAAATAGGATTTTCATGTTTTGGTGGGGTAACTTCTTTTTTTGTTGGTTTTTTGTTGCTTGTCAACAAATTTCTAGCTAGGTTGGATTTTTTTTTTTCACTAGGGTGGACCCCCCCCCCGGAAAAAATTCCTGGTTACGCGCCTGCATGACACGATGATGCGATAAAGGGCACTTATCGTCGTTTCTCACGTCATCGCCATTATGTCATCGATCGTGCCATCGTCATCGCACCGTCACATCGTCGTGTGATCGACGAAATCCTAGATGTCGCATCAATGGACTACATGACTTTTTGCTAGCGCTCTCGAGAGCTAGCAACTACGTTAGTCCAAGGTCCTGAAATGCGCATGCTCAGCTTCACGGTCGTGCATTCTGGGAAATCTGTGTAAACCAATCGGCAATCTTCGGCTGCCTCCGTTAGGTACGAACCATCCGAGGAACTCCGAGTGTGTGAAAACTACTATAGATAAACAGTACGACAAAAATTTCGTTGTATCATTAAATAACTTTATTTATCTATTGTGTAGCGTACACTTTAAAGATAACTACATAAATGTAATACTTCAAATTTCCCCTTTTTTCTGACGGAAAAGCCCGACTCATTATCTGATAGGTCTAAACAAAGACAAGGGAGTTTTTTTACGTCTAAACAAAAGATAGACTCTGTTTTCAAGACCTCACCACAATAAAAATATGTTCCATATGCTCACAATCATGGCTATGTAGGCCAAGCAAAAAAATCCATAAACAAGGATTTACACTAAAAATTACGAACAAATACATTATTTATCTAAAAAATTCTGTGTATGTCTTTTAACCTAACAGTTCTTGACAAGGATGTCAGACCCAAAGGGTCAAGCTACTTCACATCTTCACATTTGGAACTCTCTGGAAACTCCAATGGGTCAACACAAAAACTTCACTCCCCCCTCGTTTCTTTACCTATGTGTCAATATATAAAATATACTTCACAAAAAAATTATAACTTTACCATACCCCAGCCTCGATAAACATTAAGAAATTCAGCAAAATAAATCACTTGATTACCGACCTTCCTTTCTGTGTTTAAAAATTGCAAAGGCGCTAGCTCACCTATCTTTTTTAAAAGATAAACTTGTCTACTTCTACCGGACTCTTTTTTGATTGAAGCATTACCTGTAAAATAATGTAAGCGTATTTATTATCCGGGGAAACAGCAATATACTCCGGTGTAGCGTCTTGTTCAAAGGTTGGATTGGCCGTGCCTGGCCATACATTCTGGGGTATATATCGAATAGGAAACCTTAAATCAAATCTACAAGAGAAAAGGGTTGGGTTCGGTTTCAACACAAAATGCAGATTTTGTCACAATGTACTAGTTTTATTTTCCTTTGTTATTGTTTTGCTTTTTTTCAAGCAGATATTTTTAAGCCGGGGGAGGGGGGGGCTAACCTTTGGTTTTGACCGCTGAAGAAAACTGTTCGCTCTGACGGGTTTCCTGATCTTTCCCGCTCTATGACTGTAACAGATCCTTCTGGATCCACGAAAACGTTATTGATATCTTTCCCTGGCCTTCCTTCATTGGCTATCAGAACTTTCTTACAGTCGCTAGTAAATGTCAACATATCCGGAAAGTAGCCAGCTAAACATAAGAAAGTAATTACAATGTATATTCATATTAAAATTAGCAGTGGTGAATTTTTGGGATATTCCCTAAATGAAAAGAGAAAAACGTTTTTGAAACAGTCCTTTTCCTTACTTGGAAGTTTTCCGTCAAATCTCAGTTCTGGCTCCCCGGCAGAATATGCATGAAAGAAATACACATGTCCCTCATAAACATCTCTGATTCCTGATGTCACAGCAACAGCGACCTCATCACCACATACAGCTACGTCACGTGGTGTTCCGTCGCTAGGCGTAAACTGGTAGCTTGTAGCTAAAACAGGGTTCTTTGGATCTGCCAAGTTCATCACATGAAGTAATCGAGATTCTTCGCCTGACAATAAAAACATACTTCTGTGATTTCATTTATCAACTTATCAGACGATTTGTGCCATTTGGAGGCTGGAATTCGTAAAAAGAGAGGCTAGCTAAGTGGAGCTATGATGGGAGCACACTTAAGAAATCTTAAAAACAACATCTTTAGGAAGATGGTTTTTTTTAAATCCCTAATATCTATGGCACCTAAGACTTTAAACATCGTTACAATTATGCTTACCAACTACGTATAGAATTTGTCGCTGTTTGTCATAGGCGGCCTCCTCGGCGGCACCACCAAACATCTTATACACCACCGAGGGCGTGGTCCTGGAGGGAAGCTTTGTGTGTGACAGCTTCTCCAGGAATATATAAGAAAACGCCACGTGGAAGACAAGAGAGAGGACAGCTAAAGATTTCATCTCTTCTGAATACCGGTAAAGTCTGTGGCAGGAACTTGTAAAGAAAATGTACATTCCTACTTACAGTACTATCAGACCTTTGATTCAACGTTTTCACATATCACAATGAACGAACTGACCTGCACATATCTTGATTACATAGAGAGTCTTGAGAAGATATTTTTTTCGTGTAATTTACATAAAATTAATATGTCAAGCTTATTGAATACTTCGACTTTAAACCAATTGTTTTATTAGCAAAATTCGACATAAAAACTATTTCATTAATTATATTGGCAGAGACTAGCATCTCATAGTAATTTCTGTATAACAAAATAATATTGTTTAATCGTTTTTTTTTCTTAACCTTATAAACTTTTTTTTTGAAAAAAAAGTCTACAAATAAAAAAAAAATCGAGTAATTCCCCGTAATATCCCCACAACTACTTAGTATGGTAACACCCTGTAAAACACTAAAGTTTAACACTTTGTAAAACATTCAAGTTTAACAAAAACCTAATGATAGAGCCATTTCTGAACGATCTTCTTCAAAAATATGTACACCGTATCAGAAAATTTATATAAATTTTTCACATTTGTTGCACCATTTAAAAGGTCTTACCAAAAGGTGATTCCCTCTAACCCTAGAGAGCGAGAAAGATAAGAAGGTTATGGATTTAATTTTACAGACGTGTGATCAATGACACCTGTATGCTGAGAATAGTATAGGATAGTTTCTTCGAAGTAAAGTACTCTTTTATGTAAGCAGAAACACTAATGGACTATAACAAGAGGCTCAGGGGTCACATCGCGTCACATCGCTCACCGGAGCAACTGGCCAGCTAGTAGTGAAAAGTTTATATATATTATAAAAGTGGGTAGGGGTGGGGGTGAAGTATTTGAACAAACTTAAATCTACACTTCATTAGAATGCTTTTGAATTAATATGACACATATAGCTTTGCTGTTTATAAGTTAATATTGACTGTCAGATGAATGTAACGGAGTATTCTAGTAGTGCTGTAATTCAGTTGTGGACCCCCCCCCCCATAAAAAAAATAAAATCCGGAAAATTTAAAATCATCAAATAACAAAAAAAAAAAACTATTTCAAAATGTAAAACCTTCCTATACACAATAATACCCATTCCTCACAATAAATTTAATGAGGTCCATGGGTCACAACGCTCACCTGAGTAAATCTGACCCTGCTGTTCTTCAATAGATTTCCCCATTTATAATACTTACTGTGGGCCATCCCTACTCCTGGCTCCGGGCCATAAAACTAAGACGAGCTCACTTATGATCTAAGTCTCACTTTCTCAAAAACTAAGACGAGCTCACTTATGATCTAAGTCTCACTTTTTCAAAAGGGATTAATAGTGGAAATGTGAGACTGAGATCAAAAGTGAGCTCATCTAAGTTTTATGGCCCCCAAGCCTGGGGTCATGATTTGAACAACTTAGAATTTAGACTACCTCAGGAAGTTTCTGACCCAGTGATTCTTGATCAAGAGAATTATTAATTTTTAAAACAATATTTTTCAATGTAAAACATTTGATTCCCTATATTGCGGTCCAACCCTACCCCTGGGGGCCATGATTTGAACAATTTAGAGTCTATTCTAATTTAGGAAGCTTCATATATAGGCTGTGTCTGCTGCCCAACCCATTTATGTATCAGCACATAAGAAAATATGTTCACATCAAATCAAGAACCAGTCTTATGTACCAGAAAAACTCACACTTATGTGGAAACATACAAATTCACATACAAGAAAGGATGTTGGGGTTTGTCATTGATATTTATGTAATCTTCAGAAATTAGGTCATCCAAAAAACTTTTGGAATCCTTATGGGTTCTATTTGTACTCCTTTATCAGCCAATCTGTTTTTAAATTCCTAAGAACCAGAATTTACTCGAAAACTTCTCAATGAGAAGAAGAAACTACTTGCTGTGGGCTTCAACTTGTCATTCATGCAGATACATGTATACCGATGATGTTTGATCAATCAATAATACATGTTATTTCAATTCACACGTTGACTCAATATATACCAGTGAATACACCACAGAATTTGCCACATCTGTTCCATATATGCATATTTTATAGTGTTGGCAACGAGTACCCTATTAACCGGTTAACCGTCGAACGATGCGAGTACCGGTTAGAAAAAGTGCAATTCGGTTACTCGGATAAAAATACATTTTTCATAGTAAATACGTTTAAAATATTTTTTTGGTTATTTGTAAATGTATATTGACACATTTCCCTAATTTAATTACCATTCGGCTTGCTCTATTGGTTCACAAATAGGATCGATTTGTTTTGATTAGTTTAATTGATGACTTTAATTGTCAGGGGGTAAACATTTTGAAGACCCGAGTTATAATTACCTCATTTAGACCTGTGTTAGTCAGAGGATCATAATTGAACATGATGGCGCCACAAAGATCTAAAGCATGGAAACATTGTAAAAAATGGCTAACTCGAAATCTCTCAGAATAGTAGTCGTCGTATACGGGTGGAACTACAAATATGCTAAATCATCTAAGATTGAAAAATAATTCGAAAACCATGACTTGCATGAAACTCAACAAAAACTAGAAAACTGACCAGTCAGCAAGGGCCCCGCCATTGGGTAGAATTAAAAGGGTGCAGCTTACAGAATGATTAATAAATGTACAAAGAAAAAGCAACATGACTTGAAAATAATATTCATGGCAAACTTAACATTGAATTTATTTTTAAACAAAAATAACCAGTAATTGCAAACTGTTACAGGGTATGTTAATTAATCCCAAGGGATTAATTGTACCTCTCTCATCATTTTCTTCTAAAGTTACAATAACAAATGTCTTCTTTAAAAATTAAAAACATTCTTGAGGTGTAGGTAAATCAAAATTATCTTTTCTTTTTTTAGGAACAAAAACAAAAATTCCCATTTCAGTTTCAAGTGACATTTAAAATCAAAATTCTTCGAAGATATTGTGTTTTAGTAGTTTGTGTTTGTAAATAAAGTCATATATGTAACATTTATTATTTATTTCTCTCAATATGTAAAAGGATAAGTTTAATAATAAATTAGCATCAAAATATGTATTTTTGCCTACTGAACTACCGTAAAATTTGATCTTAAAAATTGGGCAACCATAAAAAAAGTAATTGCATAGTTAAGGAATCTACCCCACCACCCCAGCTCCAAACTAGAAGACATATAGATTCAAACTTAGCAACAAAATATGTATTTCTGCCTATTAAACTACCATACCAAATTTAAACTTGATTGGGCAACAATAAAAAAAGTTATAAGAAAAAAACAGAAAATTTGTGCGGAAGATTGAAGACGAGTACAGTTAATAAAATTCGTCCGATTTGCCAACACTAATATTTTACAATAAAGTTAATGTACAAGTAGCGTTCAATTCCTTAGAGGTAATGGAGCTGAGGCCTTGAAGGGAGAAAAACCACAATTATAATATTTTATATAGGAAATTGAAGATCCGATATCATTATACGAACACAATTTTTTTGCTCCTCCATTAAAGCTTAAGTCAAGTCATTATAATAATATATTTAATGACAAAGATCAGATAAAATGATGATTCACAGTATGTACAACAGCACTAATGTTCTTGTTCACTAAAGCGTGAGGTGATAACACAAGAGATGGTGGACAGATTTCTTCCATTCTGAATGTCCTGAAAGAAAATAAGTACATGGATTTTAATTCAAAAAGTTATACAAACAACCTTTTGCGAAAGAAATGAACTACAAACAATATTTTACAAATACATGCTATTATAGCTTCAATTCTGTGCTTTTAATTGATTCATTGTTTCGATTCATACTTGCCAACCTCCAGCATGTAAAAATCTGGTCATGACCAGATTTGGAAAGTAAAAATCTGGTCATAACGCGTAACGACATTCACGACATATTTACCATGATAAAATTTTATACATGTATACAAAGTATTTGTGTATTGAGAATTCTTTTATTGAAAAAGGATTTAATTTACTATGATAAAAAAAACATACATAATTTGCTTTAATTTACATGTTAAAAATGAAAATTGAAGGTTTCATATTTCAGTATTGACCTGAAGCAAATGTGCATTTTTTTTAAAAAGCCTTTTCAGTTTCTGCTAAATTTGAAAGTATACCAATTTCAGTTTTGAAGTTATTTTTCCTCTCTCTTAATTAATTAACTACTGCAACATGTTTTAAATTTGAACTTAGGCCTACACTGTCTTTGATCACTTTATTTTATCAAGAATGAAAGTCTTTTTCCCCAAGATTCCTTGATATGTACAGAAATATCGTTTCTCTTTTAGTTTTACTTGGTTCAATCAGAGACATGTGTTTGGTTCAATTTGTTCCTGTTGGCCCTGATAACGATCTAGTTCTATCGGAAGCCATTATAATTGACTTCAAACATTGATTTGTCAAAACAACACCCAGTTAATTGTTTACACCTGCAAAGATAATTAATCCATCGGCATTGTTTACGTAGATCTAAGCTTGGGTTGTAACTGGAAGTTAAAAGTGCAACCTAAACGAACCAAATCCGGAAATATTTTACAAAAACGGGTGATAAGCATGACCCGCCGGGTCATAAAAAATAATCGGGTTACGGGTGGAAAAATCGGGTGTGACCCGACGAAATCGGGTGAGTTGGCAACTATGTTTCGATTGGAGAAAATAAAAATATTTTGCAATTTTATGAGTTTTGACTGAACATCAAAAATACAAGTAAAGAGTGTAATGTAATTAAAACTAAATTTTCAGAAGTGCATACTAGTATGATGATTCTTCCTTAGAGAAATCCTTTTATATAATAATGACTTACAATTAGGACTTTTCCTTCTTTTTCTCGGCTTCTGCTTTAGCTTCAATCTCCTCGTGCTTTTTAATGATTTCCTCCACAGCTGGGGCTCCTAGAATTGTCATCTTTGTCTTCCCATTCTCCCTTGTCAATGTAGCTATTTCAACTGTTTGTAAAAATAATTTGTAAGAACAGTAACTCTTTTTTCTCTCTTTAATGAAATTAAATTTTTTCACATCTGCCTTTGCATTGAAATGATACTTTTAATTCTACAAGTACATTTTAAACATACAGTTGTGTTCAGTTTCTGAAAGCTAGTATTGTATTACCTTTATCAGCTGTAATCTTTGTCATGTCCAATGTTTTACTGAGGGTTTTTATAGCTAACAGTAAGGCATCTTTCAATGACATTTCCCCTTCTTTATACTCCTGTTTCAACATGGAAACGGCATTCTGTTGGGGAAAAAATATCAATGATAAAATGAACTTAATATCTTGATTATACATTATTTCAATTCATATTCTTATTCAAAAATCAAAAATATCATAAAGAATTAAATCTAATTAATCAAACTCGTATCTCCATAGAATTAATTTAAATTTCACAATTTTCTGTAATCTTACAGCACTGTTATTTCCTATACATGTTGCTTTCCATCCTCCATAGTTTCCACTGGGGTCACTCTGGTACAGCTGGAACCCATAGTGTTTGTCCCATCCCATGTACAACAGGGAAACTCCAAAGGGTCGCTTACCTAGGAAAAATTATCACTGTTCATATTTGGGAAAGAAAATTAAAGACATCATATTGTATCAAAATCATTTCACACTGCAAAAATTAAAAAATGTACTAATTGTGTTGGTTTTAATGTCATGTTACATATGTTTGTCTTGTGACAGATACTTTATTGTGTAGGCTGATAATTCTATAGGTTTAATTTCACAGGAAAGTGGTTAATTCATTTTTCAATCCAAGGCGTCAGAAAAAAATGTTTGTTTACTAATATGCTAATAAAAATAAGATTGGAAGATAAATTCTTTTTTAAAACATATAATTATTAAGGCATAAAGATTTTTTAAACATACAATATGGGCATAACTTTGAAATATATTCTTAAAAAGACAGTTTGAAGCTCTCTTTTAGCCATAGATATGTACAGTATAATTTGTCCAAACCGGCTACCGCCGGTTCCATAAAATTTGGCCGGTTTAGACAGAATCCGGAGTGCAGGAAAAATGCAGGAAAATATTAATTTCGAAAATTTTCGTTGTTTATTTTACAAGTACATCATACACAAATTATAAATAAAATTAAATGATGAAATCAATCAATATTTTGGAGTCTAGAAATTCTATAATAGTCTCACATGACTTACTGTATTTTCTTATACGAAGTTTGAAAGTCGGGTGAAATGTTATAATCAAAATTACAGGCACGCATAATACAGGCCTACTATGTATCAAGCGGACCGGGTTTCGCTTGTCAAAGAGCTCATTCAATGTACCGGGGTATTAACAGTAATGCACAATTATTTACGAGGTGCGAAATATTAGATTGAACTTTTAATTTTTATGTAAAAAATACGTCTTCCCCAACAGTGTTATCATGTTATGGCGCCATTTTGAAATGAGTTCGATTTTCGATCCCGATTTATATTTTGATTTGTAAATCGCGTACATATATTTTTGTGTTTATGTTATAATATGGTAAAAGGAGTTAAAACAAAGTTAATTTTTTTAAATTGTAATTTAATCATATGATATATTTTTCAAGTGGACTGTGTCATCGCCGCATTTCATGGCACTATGCTAATGTAAACACAGATTATCACATCCACCTCGAAAGGTGTTAATTGCTTTGAAGTAACTCATGTGTGGCCGGAAAATTACCGTTAATTATAAGCACCAATGGCCGTTCGGAAGAATAGACAGTATCCGGACTACACAGAATTTTTTTTAAATGAATTTGTTAAAGAAGTGCTGGGACTAAAATTTAAACGGAATGGAGTCAAAATGTTAAATTTTACATATTTTTTTTACAATCTACTTTATAACTCTAAAAAAGACTATTAAAAAGTGACCAAAAGACCTATTATATTTGTTCTGGTTTAAAGGAAAGTCAAAATGTTAAATTCATATTATAGTTATTAGCTAAGCAGTTTTTGAAAGATCTTACCTCCAAACTGAGTGTAAGCTTGTTTTAAATCACATAATGAACTAACAAGTTGTTCACATGGAATAGGTTCCTGATACTGTAAGTGGTACCTAAAATATTCAAAGGATGATGAACAAGTTGAATCAATTAGCCATAATATTCATGTTATCAAAACATTTATGATCACAAAGGTTTACAATTATATCTGCTTAAAGACAATGTTGGAAAATGAGAAACAATTCACAAATATACAAGGGAAAAGGCAATTACTGTATAATCCCTATTAACTGCCTGCCACTAAAAGCACCCCCCTAGTCCTTTTTCATTTCTCGGGAAATAAGGGCCCACTGTACTGTGATTAAATTCACCTTGAATCGTACTGAAAGTCTGCCATAATTTGAAGAAAGTGAAAATGAAACTTGGTTATTAGGTACAAGTATCTCGTACGACTTACTTGTAGTATTCCTGAAAGTGAAGGGTTTTTAGAACAACCGAATCATAATGTTTTTCTGAAAGTGAAATTTACCTACTGGTACAAAATTTGTTCTCCTTGTGTAATTTTTGGTGGAGTAAGAAATCATAAAGCATAATTTGGGTGGATTACTTTAACCTTAGAAAGTTAGATAATCTTTTAGTGGTTCTCTGAATTTTTTTTTCTTTCAAAAGATTTCGTGTACATGTAGTTAAAATATGACATTAAATATTATAATGAGAATACCAAAATAACTGCCCCCTTTTAAAAATTTTCCAAGTTCCAGCGCAGCTAATAGGAATTATACGGTATCCGTTTGCTAAATATTGAAAAATATACCTTTGTGCAATAAGACGGAGTTCATTTGTTAACACATTTGCATCTGATGTGATCCCAGCAACGCTACATGCCATATCACTAGAAAGAAAATAGTACTTGTATAACAAGTTAGATGCAACAATGCCATATTCAAATATATATACTGTAAAAGTGGAAAATATATGGAGAAGTTTAATTTCAATATTTGCAATCTAAAATTTTCTGCAAACATTAAGCAATCATGAATATTGTCAACATCTTCCAGCAATACAGAAACTCCAAGTAAATTACAACTACAGGTTATAGTTAGTTATTGTTAGTTGTTCTCATTACCATATCTGTCTTTGTTTCTAAGTTACAAATATTTAACAATTCAGTGATCACAATATTAAAACCATTGTGAAATGAACCAATATCAAAAATCAAGAAACATTACAAACATGTGTTGAATTAATCACCTTTAAGGTACCATTTTTAATAAAAAGAAATTATCTGTCTACTTACTTGTAAAGCTTGTAAATTTTTTCTGAGTATGACACCTCATCCAGAAGTTTGTTTGTGTTGCGTCTTTCAGCAGCCAGTAATACACCGTCATTAGCTAGGATACCTAGACAGGTGCCAGCATGTCCGATAGCCTCCATGGCATACTCAACCTGGTACAGTCTCCCTGTAAATTCACAAAAAAGCTGATAACAAAAGAAAAGACAAATATTACAAAATCAATTAATTCAACTGCAGATTAAAACAATGTGCTATGAAAATGTCATAGATGTATAAATGAAACAATATTAAAAGGCATTTGAATTAAAGTGTATTTATTAAGTTATTAAAAAAGCTTTTGTTGCCATTATTTAACGCACAGGTCAGGAGCTTACTCATGCCCTGTAATAAAAATTCTTTTAAAAAACACATAAAATATGATAAAACAACATGCGTTATTTAGTATATTGTATGTTTCTTTTTTCTTAGAAATATTTTTATATGCCAGGAGCAAGCCCCTGTAATATAGGTGTAAAAATGATAGTAAGTAATTTTGTATAAATTCAATAACCATTACCTTCTGGAGAAAATATAGTTGTTCGTGAATCATATCTTCGAGACTAAAATTATAAACAATGATACGTGATGTTATCAATAATTTTGGTCAGATGTCTGTTGTATCTTTTCATAAACATGATAAAAAAGGGAGATGTCATCAGGCTTGTATCTTTTAACAAATAGAATCTAACTACCTGGGGGGGTATAAATATATAATCATAGCTTTGAAGTATTGAAAAGAAGATTTTATAAGGTTTCAATACAAAATTAACAACCAAAAAAACTATAAAAATCTGGCCCAGTAATTCTGGAGAAGAAGATTTTTAAAGATTTTTCTATATTCCAATATGGATATATTAACAGAGAACATACAAATGCAGAATATATTCAAAGTACCTTTCCCCACCCTTGCCCCCGGGGTCATGATTTGAGCAAACTTGAATCTACACTACCTGAGGATGCTTCCACATGAGTTTCATCTTTCCTGGCCAAGTGGTTCTGGAGAAGAAGATTTTTTAAGATTATTTTTATGTAGAACTTTGGTTGGCCATTTTGGCCCCACCCTTGCCCTGGGGGTCATGATTTGAACAAATTTGAATCTACACTACCTGAGGATGATTCCACATGAGTTTCATCTTTCCTGGCCCAGTGGTTCTGGAGAAGAAGATTTTTAAAGATTTTTCCTATATATTCCTATGTAAAATGATTTTTGGCCCCATATGGATGCTATGAACAAATAGTATGAATAACATTACATGAGTTTCATCTGTCCTGAAGTATTCTGGAGAAGAAGATTTTAAAATTTTTCCTATATATTTATGTAAAACTTAGAAAAAAATGATTTGATTTGTCTACACTTTGATATATGCTTCCACACGAATGGCCCAGCGATTCTGAAAGAAAAAAATGCCATTATTTTTAACAAATTCATGATTATCTCCCCTTGGAAAAGGGCGTGGCCCTTCATTTGAACAAAATTTGAATCCCCTTCACCCAAGGATACTTTGTGCCAAGTTTATTGAAATTTGTCGTTCTTGAAGACGAAAATGTGAAAAGTTTACGACGACGACGACGACAACAACGACGACAACAACGACAACGACAGACAACGGACAAATTTTGATCAGAAAAGCTCACTTGAGCCTTCGGCTCAGGTGAACTAAAAAGATTTTTATTTAACTATATAAACCGAAGATTTTTGTTTAAACAAAATTAACAACCAAAAAACTGTAAAAATCTCCGTAATCTAGGTTTCTCCAATATGGATATATTAACAGAGAACGTACATATGCAAAAAAACAAAGTACCTATCACAATGAGTTTGCATTCTTACCATGTTGAAAGTCGGCTGAAGAGTTCTGCCACTGGAGGTAAATTTTGTATTCAGGCTCTCCTAAAAACCGCAAAATGATTATATCAGACTGCTATGAACAAATAGTATGAATAACGTTACATCTTAAAGAATATTACTATATTTTAAAATACTTTTTTATATAGAAAAAAATAAATTGTCATACACTTTAATATATAGAATGAAGGAAGTGAAAAAAAAAATAATTTTGGGGTAATTAGAGGAACAAGCTTGAACCCGATGTATTTATTTGTCGTGAAGATGAGAGATGCGGTTTCTGCAGCTTCTGAACAAACGAATATGGTTAGAGTTTGAAAGGTTAGCTCTATCAAGATTTTTATTGAACAGTTTATTTTTGTTACTAGCAGTCTTAATTGATATTTGTGTGTCTTGAACTTTTTTCTTGCGCAGGTCCAGGAAAATCACTATATTTAGCTATATAGATGAACTATATTATATAGCTTTATTTACCGGGTACCTATATAATATAGCTTTATTTAGATATTTTAGAATAAGTGTTTGTTTTATGAATAGCAGACAAAAAAGTCGCATTTTCTCAAAATTATGGCATTTCACACAAAAATTAATTAAAAATATTTTTAACTTATTAAAACTTTAATCAAAAAAATAATTTTAATCAGAGTAGAAATGTTAGAAAGCAAAACACCTTCACAAGTATTTTCATTCCAAAAAATGCAAATCAAGCACACTCGTGTTATGTACACAGTTTTTGTAAACAGGGCTCGAGTGGGTTTATATTTAGCACCGGGTGCGTTCAGTGTGATTGCTTTGCCACAACTACACGGACTGACATTATATTGTGTGTTTGTTTTGCTTTCGAACGTGTCTACTCTGAATTTTCTGGATTATAGTATTAATATTTTTCATTATACAAAACGAGATTGCCACTTTTCCTAAGGATTAAGAATAAAATTAAATTTGTGAGAGTTCAAGGATATGTCAATCAAACCCACCGAAAAATTTGAAATTTCACTTTTACAAATAAGATTTTTAATTAATTTTTGTGTGAAATGCTATTAAAATATATAAGTCGTTATTATACTTCAAATCTGTGTCCAAGTACCTTTAAAGTAGCTGCTTAATCACTTGCACACATCTGTGTTAAACCTGGGTCAGTGTAATCCAGGCTTAAGTTTAGCTCATATTTGGTGATTCACTTGCACACTTGAAAAACTCAGATGAGATCAGCTCAAAGATTTTAACTGTGTTATACTTCTGAATTCATTCTTAATATTTTCCCATTCCTTTTTTTTCTTACAGATTATTCTCCCATCATTTAGTTTACTTTCAACGATTGATTTTCTTTCACTGATTAATTCAAGAAATACAGCCTTTTCAAATTCTGTAAAATTTGGTGCCTTCTTTGATGTCATATTCAAAATAAATCCTGGTTCAGCCTGCACTTATGTAAGAAATGCTTGAGTGATAGGTCAGCAACCCAACAACAGCTAGCTCACCTGAGTACAACTTAAGCTAGGGTTGAGCCAAGTTTACCTGATTTTTAGATCAGTCATTAAACCCAGGTTACCTAATCTACATGTGTGTAAGTGGCCAACAGTCCCAAAACTTTTGGATCTTTGCAATTGCACAAAAGGAGAAACATTTTTAGAGTTGGGTTTTTGGTGAATTGTTTTCAGTCCATTTTAAAGTTGAAAGCTATTACTGCCTCATTATATGTCTTTTTGTCTGCTTTTCATAGAACAGAAATTTACACTGAAATAGCTGAATAGAGCTATATTATATAGGTAAATAAAGCTATATAGGTAGATTTAGCTACCGTATAAGCAGAATTATTAGCGAGGATGTAATTTTGGCATTATTAGCGAGAATGCTGGGATTGCTAAAATTTAATATCGCTAAAAATTAATTGCATTTTCTTTGTTAAAGTCTCTTTAGTGAACATTTTAAAATCGCTAAATTTGCATCTTGCTAAAAATAAAATACCATTCTTTATGGAGAAATCACTAAATTTGCGTCTCGCTAAAATTTCCACTTATACAGTATATAGCTAAATATAGTGATTTTCCTAGACCTGTTGAGTATGTCCTTATGAAATAGCTTGTATTTATTCAATCCAACATATTCAATATCTAACTTTCAGGATGAGACAGCCCAGAAAATTTATTTTGGCACTTACCAGACCCCAGACGTTAAAAACCCTCTGTCATGGCAGTATGTTCTTAATTGTTCTACATTATCTTATCAAGTTTGAACAAATAAAAGAAAACGGAGCATTTCATGACATTGACATTCCAGTGGAGCCCGACTTTGTGCCTTTAGGAATAAGGGATCCAGAGGCTTTTCCAACAGATGGTGATGAAAGGATTCCTCGTATTATTCACCAAACTTGGAAAAATGAGGATATTCCTAGTAAATTTTCAAAGTGGGTTCAGACATGGGTAAAAAACCATCCAGACTGGACATATTATTTGTGGACAGACATAAGTGCAAGACAGCTCATTCAAGAAAGGCATCCACATTTGTTAAACACCTTTGATAGTTATACTGAAGGGATAAGAAGAGCTGATGCATTGCGATATGTAATAATGTATGAATTTGGAGGGATTTATGCCGATATGGATTTAGAGAGTTTAAAATCTGTTGAACCTTTTACAAAGAAATATGCATGCTTTGTATCACAAGAGCCATACGAACATCCTCTTCTAGATGGAAACTTTGAGAATTTGGTGATAAATGCAATAATTGGTTGTAGACCAAAACATCCTTTCATGAAGAAATTGATGGACAGGCTGCCATCTTTCCATCACATGTGGAATGTCCTGGATAGCACTGGACCTCATTTTGTAACACTGGTATACAGAGATTTCAAGGGAGAATACTCTTACCCAGACACACACGTGAATGGAACTTACTTAGCTCCAGCTGAGTATTTCTTTCCAACAATTGATCCTGCAAAGTTTTTCCATTTTTACAACCAATGCAAGAGATGGATGCACCTTGGTGAAAAACAAAAGAAAGCATGTAAAACACTTAAAATTTTAGGAGCAAAGAGAAAACCTCTGCCATTTTCTTTCACAGATCATCACTGGGAGCACACCTATATTGACCTCAGACTCTCTTTGAAAGGACCAGTAAACATCCATACTCTAATACCAAATGCTAAAATATACAAACCAAATGCTAGTGTGTAGCAGTCTTGGATTTATATATCAGAGCCACAGCCAGAAAAACTTTTGTTTATATGTACATCTTCTTATTTCATTTGCAGGTTTAGCTGTTAATTTCTTTCATCCTTGGATCTAAGTCATAAAAAATTCAAAGTAACAAATGAATCAAATCTTAATTATTTATTTCATCATATGGTTACACCAGAAAGTAAGTGCACACCAGGGAAATCTGAGTTATTAAACTATCAAATAGGGCAAAAGGATGATGTAAAAAATATGAATAATGAGTTTTTTGGACAAGCATTTATGAACATACTCAAAAAAAAAAAATTAAATCTATTGCACCTATCCCTTAAAAGGCCCCTCTTATAGTGGAATTTTTAGTAAACTTTTTTTTTTGTCATGGTGCAAATACTAGTAAAATCTTCACTGGGGTAAGTAGCAACTTTACTTTCTCTGAAGACTTAGAAACATCAGTTTTTTTCTCTCAAAATATTGCTGTTTTATTTAAAATGAAAGTAAATCCCAAGTTTTGTAAAGGTTGAGTTTTCAAATCTTATATTGAGAGTGCACTTTATTAATACTTCTTGGAAAAAAAAGCAAATATTTTCCTAGTAGGACTAATACTCAAAGCATTAAAATGTCATGGCTCAAAGAACATTAACTTTCAAAAGCCATATGAACTTGACCTTAAGCATACCACCACAGATAATTTTACATTTCTGCTGACACTTCTGAATTCTGTCTATATAACCTTTGTTTGAATCATGACATATTCTGATATCATAACCCTTGTCCTCATTATTCTGGAAAAGAGTGAGATATCCAACCAAATCACAAGTAACTCTTCTCTGAAGTGAAATGTCTTACATTTCTTCATTTCAAAGTTGTGATTATACGGATATTATTTTGCAAACTTTGACCTTGACCTCATGTAAATGATCTTGATACTGGGTTAAAATATTCTTCTAGCTATGTTATTTTTCGTGCCAAGTATGAGTTTGTATCTTCTCATTCTTGTCACTTTTCAAATTTCTCTGAAATCAATCTAAAAATACCAAGTGCACATAAAATAGTTTTATATTTGCTGAAAAAAGGATTTAGGGATAAACAGATGGACATGCTGATACCAGCAACATCCCCCCTCCCCAAACCAACTTTGCTTGTAAGTGTGTATTCATTATTTTTCCAACTTGATTGTCATATTTACTGCCCTTGATAAATTATTAGTATTTTCCAATTAAATTCAAAGCATCAATAAATTATGTCAGTAGTACAATTTATTTTCAATGTTGTAATTAACACCATAATAAAAAAAAAATCTTTGAGACTAGATTAAAACATAATTCATTAAGGAACTCCACATTCTTTGGTAAAATGAAAGCTTGATTCTCTAAATACAATACATTCTTCTCTCACACACAAACATACAGCTGTATTTCAAATAAAAATAAATTATCTTCTCCAGTACAACTAAACTCTGTAAGCAATCAACTAGAACAATCTTTCATTATAATGCCATTTTCAAAATGAAATAATTTCATGAACAATGTTTACATATAAGCTCATTATGAAATTAACTAACAAGCAACAAGCCAATCAACAATGTTTTTTTTTTCAAATGACTGATCAACAATGTACAAACATGGAAAAAGTGTTTGTTATCTATTGCCTCAGCTTGAAACATGGAAGATAGTAGTCAGTAGACCGCTGGCCTGTCACTATAGCGGGACTGAAGATAATATCCTCTGATTCACTTGTCGGTGTTCCCGAGGTCAGTCACTCAGGACTGGGATTCCTCCATAGTCATGTCATGACTTTCATGGAGACCAAACAATAGGGAATAAATCAACACCGTCAGCATTCATCATGTCATGTATCGCTTCTTGTGGTCTGTTAAAATGTCTGTTACTGCAACTAACTTCTTTAATGAGGGCTGAAAAAAGTAATAGAAGTTTTTAGTAGAATGGAAACATTTGATGATTGTATTTTATTTTGCTCAATATGAGTAAATTATTGAATTAAAAGAAATGTGTTTTTCTTTCCATCAGTGGAATCTCACCTTGGTCTCGGCTTGTTTCCTGAGTTCTAATTGGTGGGTGGCACATATTGTGTGCATGGTAGCCAAGTCTCTAGTTACACTGTCAACTGGCAAGGAATTTTCTGATGATGTTTCACTTTCATCAACCTGCTGTAGTTTAAATCAAAATGTCATAACTGTATATGTATAATATGTATTTGTATTCTGTCCATCTTTATAACATTAGTCTTAAGGAAGCTCTTAACACCAGAAAGTGCTTTTTTGGACTTGGAGAAAAATATATCATATAAAGGTGTGCATGTTGAGACTTTTTCATTCATTTGTAACATAGTGTACCTGCCTTATTTCCACAGGAAAAATGTTCAAAGACAAAAGACTGTTTGTGAGCAGAAATCACTGCTGTTTACTTTCATTGGGAAATTAAATGAAAATAATGAATTCAATTTCTTATTCTTGGTCTTATATAATGCTTAAAATATTTAATTGATCACAAATCATGTAAATAACTGTAAATAACATTTTTCAAAATCTTATTTCTAAGGGCAGATCACTCTAACTGCATAAAATTACCCTACAAGTAGAGCTCTTTAGTATGCAGTGTTTAGAGCTTCCTTAAAGTAAAACCCGTAAATCAAAGACAAATTTTCCTTCTAAAAATATTTTTAAATAGAGAAATTCCAGCAGAGCACATTTTGAAAAAATGCTGATAATTTGCAGTGTCTTGCCAATGGTTATAGGTTGCAGTAGTTAACTGCTGAAGCTGAACTACTGCCAGACTAAAACGATGTATATTCAGTAAAACATGCTAATAATGAAGTGCATACGAGGGGTTGATAATTTTGCTTCGTTAAATCACTGTAAATGTAATTGCTTTTTTTCCGTTTACAGGTAGTTCACAATATACATGTATTTTAATGTCATGGGGAATGAAAAATGACTGCTGTAAGCATCGAATCACTATAAGCATGTTTTGTTATTAATCATTTTGATTTTACTGCATTTCCAAAATATGTAAGCATCAAAAGTGGAGAGATATACTTACAGACAACTCTTCTAAAAATTTGATCATCCTAGGCTTATTTTTCTTGATAAATGGATTTATCACTTCCATGAAAGCCTCCTGTTAAAAGAAAGACAACTTTTCATTTCTTATTTTGAACTCGGAAATATCCCAAAGAGAAATGTTCAGAAAATATATACATGTATTGCAATGAGTGACTAACTTTGATTCCAAATTCCACCAGGTTTGCCAGGTTCTGCAATGCTTTTGCAATCAGTTTTAATGTTCTACAGGCCACTTCTGATGGGGTCTCTGTAAAGAGGGAAACTTACAAGATTAAGAAAGAATTAATTAATTATTAAAAATAAAGAAACGGTATAGACAATGATTTCAAAGCAATAAAAAAATATAATTAGAGTACCTGTTATCAAATTGAAAGATTTTGGGTTTAGGATTGCTGGACATAATAGCCTCAGAAAAATGAAGCCACTGTAAAGTAATAAAAATAAATATGCATCAATAGAAATTCATACAAAGTCAATGTACATGCAATTACCAAACACTTTGTTGCTCTAACTGTTCAACAAAATATGTAAGGGGATTTAATCCCTCACTGACCTTACAACTCTCGTTCGGACACTCTCATCTGAGGGCCATTTGGCCGACACACTTCGCTGTAAACAGCCACATATGTACCGCAGAACTCTGAAAACAGTAATTGTTATTCATATCAGTATATTGAATAAATTATTGTCTTAACATGTATTTTTTATCAGACAGACATGTTTAAGCATTCTTGATAACAGGGCCTACTTTGGACAACTGTCTGTGGATCTAAATATGGATTCTGTCACCTCCTCCAGGAAATGTAGGAAATGTTCCCTGTTGGTTCCAATATCACCTCCACTCTCCAACATTGTAGGATTCAGCTACAAATATACATGTATTGGTTAATTTCTTTGTCAGATTATTGTCATAACAGTCACAGATTATAGATAAAATAGTGACCTAACTCAAAGATGGCTTGCCTTCTTTGATGTCGAAGACTGTGAATTTTACAGTGACATACTTTAGACTATTATCAGAAATATAACATACCTCACAAGACTGCTTGCTCTCTGTGATATGGATGATGGGGTCTTTCAGTGCTGTGGCTACAAACTGAGAGGCTGTCATCTTCATGTATTGGTCCATCAAAGTGGTGGCCAGGGAAGTGGCTCGGAACAGGGTCGACATATTGTCTGAAGGAAATAAAGCATTCTGTATAATAGGATGTTCTTAATATCATCTCCATTTCCCTTGAAATTCACCACTGAAAAATGACCTCATCCACATACAATGTAAAGTAAAACTGTTGTTTTTTTTTCCTCACATGACATTACAGAATCACAAAGAGCTTGGTCAACAAACCATCAAAATGGCCTCTCTTGAAAATTAACCTGATCTTAGATAGAGATATAGTGAACACTTTTTAGCTTTACATTATATTATTTCTGACTATTAGCAAACTTATCCTTGTTAAAAAAGATACAGGTTGCATATATTATATATGGTATGTGCTTGAAAATGGTAAGTCAGTTTCTTAGAATTATGGTTAAGAGAATTATCAATTTTCTTTACAAATACATGTATTGTTGATGTTACAGAAAGAGTTACCTTCACGGGCTATTTCAAGGTCATTCATGGTTTTAAGTATTACTTTTTCTTGTTTCTCATGTCGGAAAATTTGGAGGAGAGCTTTGGCCAAGGGAATTCTGTCATTACCACAGATGTTGAACAGTTCAAGTAAATTAATCAAATCTCCATTTAATATTAACTGAAAATAAAACATTTACATATTGATGAAAAATATATCAATGTCAAAAAAAAATGAACCACTTGTCAATATAGATGTACAGGGAACTGTTGAATTTTTCTGGAAGGCCTTTATGATTTGACCACCAATCTATTTAGCTGAAGATCACATACCTCTTTAAGTGTAGAATATTTGTCTTCTGGCATAATAACTTCATGTAAATATCGGGCTCGTATTCGTAACGACCCCATCTCTCCTCGAGAAGCAGGATTCACAGGGACTAGAGGAAACCATTTTGCAAATAGATCCAGACTCTTTATGTCTTCTAACTGTACAGAAATTTGAGCTGAAAGGGGAAAATATTATCGAATAAAAATGAAACATTTAGTCTTCATTTACATGCATGTATTGCAAAATATAATCTCTGTATTAAAATCTTTGGTTCATGTATTTATTAGGAAGTTGAAAAAGTTTATGACAGAATGATAGATTTTCAGACAAGACAAAATTAACATGCCCCTTTCAAGCTCAGGGTATTAAAACTTACCAACTGGTTTTCCAATTTCTTTGTCAATAAATCTTT
The DNA here is from genome assembly GCF_032062105.1 of Saccostrea cuccullata. Taxonomy (NCBI): domain Eukaryota; kingdom Metazoa; phylum Mollusca; class Bivalvia; order Ostreida; family Ostreidae; genus Saccostrea; species Saccostrea cuccullata. Next base: position 552,914 of record NW_026935164.1, on the reverse strand, counting down.
TACTATGATTGTGAACACTAATGCTGATTGATTCTATATCGGAGGGTACATCACTGTAGTATAAAGAAAAATAATTATAATGTTAATGATTTTTCCAATATATTTCAAAAACATTGACGGTAAAGACAGGCTTGAAAAATAGGAAGAACTGAAAATTAGTTAACAAATGCACAAAAAACCTATCTAAATTATGTAAGTACATGTAATCAAAACATAAAATTTCCTCACTCTAGGATAAATTTTTCTTCCCATACTGGATTGAGGACCTCCTCCACCTGTGTCCGGCACACTTTGATGGGGTTAAGACTAGGGTTCTTCAGATTAACAATACAGTAAGGATGTGGTAGAAGTTTAGTGGACAGTTTCTGAGCATCCACCACCTCCACCGTCAGGGACCGTAACTCTTTCAGAGCTGAGGATCGTTGTTGGGAACTCGGAGCTGTATTTACACAGTACGGGCGGAGTCTTTGTATCCATTTCTAAAATTCCAGAATGAAATGATGTCATATACGTTTTATAAAAAAAGATGAAGAAATAAACAATGTTTATTACATTTCAATGAAAAAATAAAAAGATTTATAGTGTTCATAAGCTTATACTGAACTTTGTACATTCTAATTAATGACAGTAAGAAGTTTCCCCATAAAAAACATAGGTAATCAAAGATTACTAAGCTCACCTCGACGAATGTTATCAGTTTAAGTAATGTAAATCTCACATCATATTTTCTTAATATTAAGTATTCATCCCAACAACAATATTCTTGCAAGTTGTGTTTAACCCCTTACATGGCATATACACATTTCTATGCGTGTAGCGTGAAAAACGTATCGTGTAAACAAATATTTATAACTGTTAATACTGCAGATCTCAAGGACTTCAAGTTTATTTGGATTGATCTGTTCCCAAAACTTTAACCTGGTCTCTTGTATGGAAAATATAGGTCAGATCCAGCATCCGAAGCAAGTCTGGTAGTGTCCATCCCTAGATACATCATCCATGCAAATTTGGTTTAGCTAGGGCTTATAGTTACTTGGGAATGAAAATGTAGGTCAGATCCAGCATCCAAAGCAAGTCTGGTAGTGTCCATCCCTAGATACATCATCCATGCAAGTTTGGTTTAGCTAGGGCTTATAATTACTTGGGAATGAGAATGAAGGTCAGATCCACATCCGAAGCTTGTCTGGTAGTGTCCATCCTTAGATGCATCATCCATGCAAGTTTGGTTTAGCTAGGGCTTATAGTTACTTGGGAATGAGAATGTAGGTCAGATCCAGCATCCGAAGCAAGTCTGGTAGTGTCCATCCCTAGATGCCTCATCCATGCAAGTTTGGTCCAAACAGGTCTTATAGTTCCTGTGGACCTGCTCTAAAAACTTTAACCTGGTCACTCATCTGGAAAATGTAGGTCAGATCCAGCATCCAAAGCAAGTCTGGTAGTGTACATCCCTAGATGCATCATCCATGCAAGTTTAGTCCAGGTAGGACTTATAATTCCTTGGGAGTGAACCTGCTCCAAAATCTTTAACCTGCTCCAAAAACTTTAACCTGATCACTCATCTAGAAAATGTAGGTCAGATCCAGCATCCGAAGCAAGTCTGGTAGTGTACATCCCTAGATGCATCATCCATGCAAGTTTGGTTCAGGTAGGGCTTATAGTTCCTTGGGAATGGACCTGCTCCAAAAACTTTAACCTGCTCCAAAAACTTTAACCTGGTCACTCATCTAGAAAATGTAGGTCAGATCCAGCATCCGAAGCAAGTCTGGTAGTGTACATCCCTAGATGCATCATCCATGCAAGTTTGGTTCAGGTAGGGCTTATAGTTCCTTGGGAATGGACCTGCTCCAAAAACTTTAACCTGCTCCAAAAACTTTAACCTGGTCACTCATCTAGAAAATGTAGGTCAGATCCAGCATCCGAAGCAAGTCTGGTAGTGTACATCCCTAGATGCATCATCCATGCAAGTTTGGTTCGGGTAGGGCTTATAGTTACTTGGGAATGGACTTGCTCCTAAAACTTTAACCTGGGATGCCGACGCTAACGCCGGGGGTATAGCATAAGCTCATCTCTACTTCGTCGAGGTGAGCTAATTAAGATTTCCTTCTCCAAATTATAGACATTCAGAATTTATATGAATTTTTTAATTTTTCATACCTGTGCTAAATCCACATTATCAGCACACAAATAGTAAATTTGGGAATGATTAAATGAATTTGTTATTAACTGGAAACAATTGGGCCTGAAATGAAAAAATTCCAATCAAAATCTAAATTTAGAAAATGATCAATTGGGAATAAATCTACAATAATACAGATTCTTAAACTTTTTTTTATACACTTACCTTCCAAAAAAGCTGTCATGAACAGGATACAGGGAACTGTAGCTAAGATCTATCAAACCCTTGGGACGAGATCTCTACAATTAAAGATCATCACACAAGGTATCAGTAAAACAAATACAGTCTAAAAAGAGGGCTTAACCTTGAAGATGTTTCTAAGCCAGACAATTATAAATTAAAGACATCTGGGACATAAATTTACAAACTAAGTATCTGCATTCATGTACATAAAAGGATGCAATTACAGCTATTAAACTGTGTATACTTTGTGAAAGTCAACTACTTAAACCTTCCAAACATGTGAAGATTTACATCATACCTTTTCGTTTTCTAAATAACAAAGCTGTTGATCATCTCCAAGCAACACAAAAAACATGTTTTTAAACTTTTTTGTTTGACCTAGAAAAGAAAAAAAACATGCCATTTCATCCTCTTAATTCAAATAATATAAAACAATTTCAGTGTAAATGTAAGAGATCAAAAGAAGCTGACTGTTTTTCTTGATGTAGAGGTATCCATTCATTTCCAACTTGTTGCCCTTTCGCCCCGTCATGGGTCCCCGGGAGCTCTGTCGGATGGAGTCGTACAGGTCGTCAGCTGATCCTTTGTGGGACAACCTCTCCAGCTTATCAGACTTGATCTTCATCTCCTGTTAATTATAATGCTTCAAATTAAATCAAATGATAAAACTAAAAAGAAAGCTTTTTATGTACATTTGAAAATACTTAAATTGGTTTACTTTGTTTTTTGTTTTTTTTTGTTTTTAAGAATTATTTTGATCAGGTTAGAAAAAAGAACAAAACTTTTTTGTCATGATTGGTAAAAATATTCAACTGGTAAATACATATGTAATCAAAGACTACAAAGCTGAACTTGACATATGGTATCTAAGAAAATTTTTGCCTGTTTTATTTTCACTCCTCCTGCAATACTCACTGTCACAGGTGAGCAAATTTAACGAAGCCGAGTCTAATTAATTCCGACTTAGGGATTTTGATAATTTTTTGATAATTAACTTTTACTTTATATTTATTGTTTTAAGATTAAAAAATCGAATTTTTACCATCCCGATTTCTTGGGGCGCCATCTCAAAAGCTGTCAAATTTTACCATTGGACCCAATGGGAATTTGTTGGAAAAGCGCCAAATTATTGTATTTTTCCATATTTTTTGTATTTCTGCCCTAGAGATTTCTTTTTCATTCAAGTATATGAAAGTTAATGTAAAACGTCACCAAATTGTGAAATTTCAAAAAAGTTCACCATCTAGGTTGGTATAGGAATTAATTACTAAGTTTATTTTTTCAAAGCCCAATACCTCTAAAATTGCCATATTACGGTATAAATACAAATCAGTGCAGACGAATTATCGGCGCATATGGTTTTTTTTTTTGGCAGAAATAGCAATGTTTAGATTGCTAGTATATGTGTATGGATGTTCTGTCATCAGTTTGTAGTACAATATCCATGAACGTCTTGAAAATACAAGCGAGTTGTGCATCATTCTTCAGCGCCATGCATTGATTACAAAATGATGATGTCGTTAAAACCATTTCAGCGTTTTTCTTAATTATTGTCGAAAAATCACATTTTCAGACCAGTAGGGGTTACAGATAAATTTAATTTTGTATTAAAATCAAAATATTTGGCAAAGTTGTAGTGTCGCACAAATGACTGCACGAAACTAAAAAGCTGTGCAAAGTCATGCGCACTCGAATTAAACTCGGCCTCGTTAAAACAGGGCAAATTCAAAGAATACAGAGTATAGCTTCTTAAACAGAACTGTGACTAGGTGACTTGCTCCTTAAATGTTAACTGGGACGTCAATGCCAACACCGACATTGAGGGTAAAGCATAAGCCTCATCTTCATGTAGACTTTGTCAAAGTGAACTAATAAGGATATTTCATGTACAATTTAAGTTTATATCTACAAAGTAATTGAACATAACTTACTCTGGTAACTGGGACTCCCAGAGTATGTCCCTCAACAATTTCTTCTTTCTTGTACCTTTCTATGATCCCATCCAAACTATAATTATCCAGAGATGAAATTATCCATTAATCAATGTAAAAATGAAGAAATTCAGTCACATATACCCTAAATGCAACAAAAAGGTTTGCTCAGAGCTTGTAATGAAACTTACCTGTCAAAATACCTCCCACCCATAAGAAATAACTGTTTCCCTTGTTTTTCTATTCGGAATCGTTGCACCACTTTATCACATAACACAAATAATGAATAATTCCCAGGTGAATTTTCACTAGGTCTGACAAGAAAACTCCCTTGGCCAGCTGAAAGAAATTTGAGAAGCAAGATTGAATGACATTGTACAATTTTTAAAAATTAAAGTAAACTTTGTAATAACATTTCAAACTGCAAGAGACTTTCAATTCAGACATTCCTGCACATAAAGTAATACAAGTATATCCTCTGATAATGGTAATATATTATTTTAATGATTCAGTTAAGAAAGGACTGTGGTTTGCTAAAATTGGTGTTATTTTTTTTTAACCTTTGAGAAATTCTGACTGTTCACAATATCAAAAGAATCCAAAAGAATCCAGAAGAATAATCCTTCGACCATTTCCACATGAATTGTAATACTTCGTGACAAAATCAAGAATGCTTACCTTCTCTGAGTTTCTCCACAGCCTGTTCTTTTGTTATACTATCATGGAAGTACGCCAGACCCTGAACTGGTTCCACACTGTCACTCTGTCCAAAAACAAGCAGTTTGTTACACGTTTTACAAATTACATTTTCTTAAAGAACTGAAAAATATATAAATAAATTTCTACCATTTTCCAAGTCAAGTGAGTACCACAATAACATTACGGTGATTATTTGTTGCCTTACCAAATCATCAACAAGTGCTTCATGGATTTGGCCATCTTCATTTGTCCTTAATGACTTTACCCATAACCACCCATCTCCCATCTCATTTAATACAATGAACACATCTCCTTTCTCAAAGCTCAGCTCATCTGTTTCTGGCATTTTGGAAAATGACAACACTGCCACAACTTTTCTCCTGTCATCAACTGGCTGAAAACAAAAATATCGGACAATCTTAGAATAATCCTCTGGACCAGACACATATCTTTTTATTCTGTCTAAAAATTTAAGAAACAGCTACTAGCATATTTCTCAAAGAAAGAGATAATAATCATTCCCGAGTTTACTGAAAACCATTGCCTATAGCTTTCAGTATTTATTCCAAGTCATTACTCTAGAACTGATAACTTACCTCTGGTGGGGAGACAGGATACTTGAGTTGTTCCCCTTTGAGAAGGTATGAACAAGATGTGTAATAACCCACTAACAGAGAGAGACTGTCAAAACGCCGGCCACCAATGTAGTAATCACCACAGATTGCTGAAATTCTGCAATAATAAAGTAACCATTATTGTTTTAGTAAACAATCATTGGTTTAGTAAATAATGACTATCTTCCTCGTCTATTGCTAAAAAAACAAAGATGAAATTGATTTTAATTCAAATTGAATTAAAAAATGTCCTTCAAAAAAGTGAAAAATGCTGCTTTGCAATTTTTTGTAACTTACACTTATCCTTTATTTCTAGCTGAGTGAACTATTTTACACTATATATAATATGGTACAACTTTTACTTACTTGAAGTGTGTAAGGCCATTCCTCCCCAGGTAGGAGAGGACATAGGAACCTTTGTTTCTCTCACTCTCCCTCACCAGATAACTCCCCGACTCTCCTGCAGTACGAAGTCTGTCCTCCGCTGCCTGGCGACCCAGTCGGCCATGATACCATCTGCAAAATCAAACTGTCTCGTTAGAAATAAATCAATTCAAATGATCCACACAAAAATAAATTAGAGAATTTCAGAAAAACCTTTGCTCCTATTGATTTTGGAAAAAAATCTTGCATATATATTTAGTATAATTTTCCATATAGACACACATACTTTAATTTAAGGCCTTTAGCAAAAGTATGTGAAAACAAAAATATGTTACACAGAGTATGAAGCAGTACGATAGATGGCTTGCTTCAGAACAGGACCTCTGAAAAAGTTCTTCATTCATAAACTCCGCTGTACACTAGTTGTAGAAATATCAAAACAAATTATCAAACAATCATCATCTTTTTCCAGGCAGGCCCACTGGTACGTGCTAGCATTTTGTAATGGAGCCTGAATTTCATTCATAGAACATAATTTTTGAGTCATAATATACTCATAACCAAATTTATTTCATAACATACATTTAACTTTCGGGATGGAATTTTTATATATTGATTGAAATAGGTATAAATCAAACCTTAATTAAATGTATGTAGGTCAATTTAAGTTTGATAAAACCAGGAAAAACAGTGGGCGGTAAGGCTCCTATGGGATAACTTTGTTAAAATGGTTTTATATCAAAACTAGAAATACGTGGGCGTAGCAACTGTTAACGAATAATTCCTTGTGCTTTGTAAAATCTATATTGCACGCTGTTGTACTAGTACACAGTGAACTGTCAGTGGGCGTCGGAAACTCTGAACTAAGGTTGGTGACAAGTTCCAGGCTTACATACCCTTCCATCAGCTGTAATTCATCTCCAGCCTTGCCCCCCAGATTTTATTCCCCCATTACCTCTTACCAACAAAATTAAATATTAAGTGTCATCTCTTACTAATTTAATACTAAACTCTCCTTTTTCTATACTGCCTTACCCAAATCCTAATTTAGAATTGGAATTTCATCAGTCACAGATGTTTTGAAACAGGGAGTGCCTCATGTCTGGGTTGGAATATGGTCTTAGTCACTTATTAATACCCATAAATGGGCACGTTGTCAGTGATTACCAGGGACTAAGTAAAATCAATCAATTAACCAATGGTTCCAGTTTTCAATTTTAACTATCCCTTCTCCATCATTAGAAGCATTAGTCTGAGAGACAGGAATAATTTTGAAGTTTAAATTATACACCTTTTAAGAAATTATAACCTGTTAACTGATTGTAGAGGGTTCTTCAAAATATGAATATTATGACAGAATCCTCAAGTGGAGATCACTAAATAATGCATCAGTTTTTACAATGAGGGGGCGTAGGATGAGATAAAAATATCCAACACTTCAATCTGCTATCTTTTGAAAAATCCATTGCCTATTAATGTTTAATATTATCAACCACTTGTGATCATCTTTAAGCGATTATTTTACACAACAGCAATTGTTTATGATACATGCATGGGATGACAGGATCAAAACAGTCCAGCTGGTCCTTTATAAGTGGGTCACAAATTATTTAAACTGTTCAGATTATATATCTTCTGCAAAAGACTTGCAATTAATCAATGGTAAATGAGGAATAGAAATAACTGCACTACAGTCAAACCTCCTTGTCTTGAACTCAATTAATGTACCCACAATAAAACTTCAAGATATCTGAAGATTCAAGATTTAGAAAACAAAAACACATAAAGTAAAAGTGATTGGGATTTGGGACTGCTATAAACTTTGGCATATCCCTGGTATTCTAGATACTTTGCCCTGATGACCTAGAGTCAAAGTCATGATATATCATCTTGTGATAATAATATACTTTTCTATTAGGTGGTTATGCACCATACTTTAATCTAAAATCTTTAAAACCTACTGGTCATAGGCAATCTTTGTTTTAAATATAAGATTCCAATGATTTTGCATCACAAGATATAGCCAGGATGGGAATTATATATATAGAGGATATCTATGTTGTGTAATTTGATATTGGCTTTAACCAACGAGTTGAAATGGTGTATAAATTCGCGAGGCTTGCCGAGCGAATATACACCATTTCAACGAGTTGGATAAAGCCAATATCAAATCACACAATTATAGATGTTCTATTTATCTCATACGACTTTCGTTTTAACAAAACTTTGAGACTTCCCCTGCAAAATGACAGAATGATTGCTAATTCAAATTGATGACGTATAACTTGATGACGTAGCACCTTTGATGTTGACATGCCTCGAAAGAAAGTAGATCTTGTTCAAAAGATCTTGTTTACAATTTTTGCTATCTGCGTTTTTGAAAACATTATGTAACAATAGCTGGAGCTTTAAATTACATCAAACGAACTTCTGATTGAAAGTTGTAAGGTCCAGGGGATCGTGAAAATGAACTTTTTGGACGATGGCAGTACAAAAACGTGTTAGGCAAGGCTAGGGGCCTACTTGTAGATTCATTGTTGATCCATGGTAATTTACACCTACATTACTAGGTAGGCATATGTAGTATAATATAAAAAGCATTATTGAAGATGTTAAAGAAATCTTATAACAACAACTTAACTGCTAGGCTATACTTTCTCCGAAAACGATTGAAAGGGGGGTTAACATCTGTCTTCAAGTAGCCAATACAGTTTCCTTGATAAAATAAGACACTTCTTTGACATATACGAGTCTTTTTCTGGCTTTTAATGATATTATTGCTCTTTATCATTCATTTTCTTAGGGCAATAATTTTAACAAATAAAAGTTTCGAATAAAATTTTAAAGCAAGGGATCGTGTCAAAACCGGAAGTTCTGTTGATAAAGCATCTACCCATGGATAAAGCATAAGTTTATCCAACAGTCTGTATCACCAACATGTATGAGATAAATATTTTTATCTGAAATTACCTTTCAGTTGCCTAAATGACCTTGGCACATCACAGGGTCATAAGTAATCTTTGTGTAAAGTATGAGCTTCCAATATGTTTCATTAAAAAATTTATGTCCTGGTCTCCTGGATACAAATTATACACTTTTTCTTCCAGTTACCTTAAAAATGCTCAAAAAACCTTGGATCAAGGTAAAGATTTGAGACATAGGATGTAGGGCAGCTAAGGTAAAAAGTACTACTGCTCCTGGGAACTAAGACAATTTCAACTTCAATGACCACAAATTTAATTTATCTCTGTCAGAAAATATCAACTTTAATATTACATTTACATGTAATAACCTAGATTTGAGCTAAAGAAGAAGCTCTAATACACAATGACCTACTGGGTAAGATTGAGGAAATCTAGGAAAATATCAGAATATTATCTGAGACACAATGATAAGGATCTACAACACTGAGAGGATAATCAGCCATATAGATTTCAGATCTAATATCATCCAATGGAAGCAAGAAATCTCAAATATCTTAATCACTAAACAGTAAATGCACAACAGAAAATGACAGAAAATGACAATAAGCAATAATGTTTTTTTAAAATAGTTTTTGCAATTCTTTCACTTTGCTGAGTATGCATTTGTAATGCTATCCAGTATGAAATATAAAAAAATCAAATGAGCTCTGATATTCTTAGACAATTTTTATGTTAAAAATGAATTAATTAATGTTGCATACCAGGTAATTTATTTTGCCCCATATTGTTTACAAAGAGGACACAATTCAGATATACCGTATGTCTTATTTCTTAAAAACTGGACAGGAAGTATTTCTGAATCATCTGATTAGGATTTACAAACAGTACTTTAAAAAGCCTGTAAATTAAAATTGTTCATAGACAGTTTCAAATCAATGCAGAGAGTACATAAAAAAGATAGTAATACATGTTCTCCCCCTTGCAAATTATATGACAAACTTGTTGACATGTAACATGTACAGTTGTACAAACCTTCCCCCTTTCATACTCTATACTTGACTAATTTCATGTGTGTTTGTATGTATGATCAGACCCAGAGCACCATCATGTCTGAATGAGTGGGCGAGAAAAAACCTTTAACTTCTATCATCTCTTCGGGAAGTTACATTTTTAATATTTCCCATAAGGAAACAAAAAACGCCTACTTTTCAACTATAAATATAAAACACTACAATTTTTTAGCAATCGCTGAAAATTAAAAATGAGTTTAAAGTTTGTTTTTTTTAAATAAGCAATAATTTACCTGCATACCTTTGAGGTACAATTCTGACTAGCCTGACCCTTTAGAATGAAACAATACAAATTTTTTGTGTACTGCCTATATACGCACTGTCTATCTAACATCTTATATATGGTAGAGTCATAATATGTAAACAATGAAACTTTTAGTCCACTGCTGAAAGTGGAGGATATTAATTTTGGTCTGTCCGTCTTTAGTTTCCATGTGATATCTTGAGAAGCCTTTGAACTTTTGGGGTGAAATTTAACATGACTTCCTATGGCCTAAGGAAGATCTCAATTGATTTTGAGGTCAAAAGGTCAAAGTCATACTTTCAAAAATTCTGTTCTTAAAAAACACTCAATAATATCTCAAGAAGCTGGCTTTTGCACTTATGTTTTAAACTATAACACCCTAAGGCATGAAAAAGACCCCTATAGAGGTCAAAAGGTCAAAGTTCAAGGTCATGAATTCATACATTCTGTATGGTTGCAAAACTTTCATTTAGAGTGATATCTCAAGAAGGTTTTGGAATTTTTACAAATAAATTTTGCTCCCTACGGCCACACCTGCCCTTCTAAAATTGTCCCCACACCCTCCCCTACCTTTGACTCCACCCCCATACATCCATGCTTGTTCTTCTTTTAGCCTTAAGCAGGGGACACAGATTCTCTGAATTAACTTGTTTTCATTCAAAGCCTTAAATCTATATGCTGAAGAAGAAAGGGGTTTGTATTCCTCTTCTTCTTCTTCAGGCGTTGGCACGATAAAGATCCCTCACTGCTCAATGGCCCTGAGTGCCAAGTAAAGGTCAAAATTTAAAGCTTTTCACCGGCATACGGTGACGTCTCCATATGAGTGAAAAATTCTCGAGAGAGATGTTAAACAATATACAATCAATCAATCTTCTTAAAAAAAGGTGTAAAACTCAATTCATAGACAAAAGGGTAGGTTAATGCACTTTAACATTGTTCATTGGAATTTAAAAAAAAATTTGTCTACATTTTCTCTTAATCATATTACTGGGTTTATCTTTTATGTTTAATAAGACTTTAATGCTTATTATTTTTCCTTGATATAAAGAAGTGCTAAACCTCAGTGCTCATCCCTTAAGAATGAGCTCTACATATTATTCCCACGCAGACCTAGAATATACCTGCCTTAGTGAATCAATATTACCCTAAACTCATACTCACTGAATCTGATAATGTCTTATCTATACATAAAATGATAAAAAATGCAACATTTGTGGAGAAAGGGTGTGGGAGTGAGTACTCTGTTGGAATGGCTGGTTGCTGCTTATCATGGCTTTTGATGTACATACTGTTGTTGGATGGTGAAAATCTTAGACTTCATGCAATGTGTTACATGTGTAGCATATACAGTTTTAAACCTGTATGTAATCAAATGTTAGGGAGTCAAGTCAACATCTTATGAATAGATACTTTTAAAAAGTGGGAAAAAACCACCAAAAAAATAGAACATACCAATACAAATATGTGAAATTGGCATGTGATTTAATTACCATAAAACTTAAAAAAAAATTAGCTAAAAATTCATATATTTTTTCTTTTACGTTTGTTATGGTTAATAATTGTATATATTATGATTTGGAGTTCCAAGATCAGTTGACATAAAGAAGGAAGTTACATGTGGTATTGTAGACTGTCTAGTATATGGTACCACACTTACTGGTAATGAAGGCATGTATACTGACAGATTGAACACATTTCTAATGATTAACTTTATACATTCCTTTCACAAGATCTAGAAACAGGAAAAGGTTTTAATTTTTAAAAAGTGAATACATTTATTCCATTCTCAATAGCATTATCAATAATTCAAGGTTTATACACAAGTAAATTGAAGTTCCTTATTAATCTTATCCTTTTAAATAACTATTAGTGGTGTGCTGTAACAAATACATGTTCATCCTAGAATGTAAAATTCACAGAAAGTAGAAAATTTTTAGCAAAATTTCATAAACTTTACTACATTTGCACACTAAATATCTAAAATTTCTTAAATGATAATTGACCCATTTTAAATTTGAATTCAGGGTTCATAAATAAAGAATGCTTATTATACAAAATAAACCACACCATTGCTAACACATATTTATACCATTTTTGAAGCATACAAATGTGGTTTCATACCTTAGTATCAAAATCTCATAGCATTCACGTTTAAGTAGCATTTCAATTCCCTAGCTTGGTTTACCTCTATATATTTACTTATGCAATTATATAATGTACATATACTTACTAGATTTACTTTATTTCAAAAAATTCATTTATATGTAAATTTAGTACAGGGAAATTATAACCAACTACCCAACTTTTATTTACCAACTGAATAAATATCTTCAGGAAAAAAGATGTCCAATGATGACTCACCTTGTATGAAATCTATATGTTTAATTTTTGAAACTGAAGAATAAAAATTCAAACCTAATTTTAAAGGAGCCAACACAAAAAGAAATTAAAGAAGCATAGTAATGACACCAGTGTCAAGATCACTGTACAAATCAAACATCAGTACAAGGTCCATACAAAGTTTCTTAAATCTTTGATTAATCGGCTAATGAGAACAATCAAGTAGTAGATGATTTCATTTAACTACTATCTGGACTAATACTAGTATTTAGATAGGATCCATTGTAGATTTTGAGTGGGAGACTAACATCTTGACAGCACCTTGAGAAAGGCATATAGTAACAGAATGTACTATATCTGTTACTTAGTAGTCCTTTTCATCTTTGCAGTGAATGATCTTTTAATAGAGGCAGTAGGGCTGGGACGATATATCGATATCGATATATCGTGATACTGAAGAAATATCGAAATATGGCCCCCCAAAATCTTACTTCTATTTTTCTTTGTTTATTTAACATTTGGGGTTTAATATATAAAGTAAATAAGATAAATATAAATATAGATGTGAAATAAATAATAATTTACACCACTTGAGTAAAATATTTTTGTTTTACAACATATAAACAACTATTTTGAATAAATTATTCTTATTTGCAAAGAAATAATTTGTTTATTTCAATGCAAAAAACAGAATAAGCAATTGAACATTTGATACATAGAGGCACTGATATGGATATAGAAAAAGTTGTATCAGAGAGGGAGACAAGAAAGGAGGATTCATGACCATATTAATAAGTACATGTATCAGGTAATCACAAAGCATTGGGTACACAGACAATTTGAATATTACCATGAAAACACATTTACACATACAGGCAAGCCATGAAAAGCCTGAATCAAGTTCAGACATCTAAAATCAGAATGTCTGATTGTAAATTTCAATTAAGATTTGATGAATTTACTTGAATATTTAATAAATTTGTTATATCCGTAAAATAATTTTGTTAAATTTAAATAGCTGGGGATTCAAGATAACTTCGCTATATCTGTGAATTCACAATATCCTTGTTCATACTAAATGAGTTTTACTGTGCTACATTAGGGTGTCACGGGTAACCAAAATGACCGAGAACTTCGGAACAATTAATTCGGGTCCGGTTCAGTTCTTCCGGATTTTCGTTTGGTTCCGATATGTACAATAGAGAAGGTTTTACCATAAAAATGGCATCTAAGCAAAAGACTCGTTAGTTATATTTATTTAATTACCATCATTATGCGATATGAATCATTTGGTTCAATTTTCTTTCTAGTATTAGTAAACTATTGTAAACTAGCCATTATGCTGCCGTTTGTTAAATTTAAACAAATTTTTTTTTTTTTTTTTGTTGAATATAATTCAAATCATGAGTTTTTATTCTATTGTATATCCAAACTGAAAAACCGGAAATCGAACCAAAATTTTTTTCACCAATCTGACCCGAAAGCAGTGTTTAAAACTCACAGTAAAATTAGCTAGACATGCAGGGCTGACTGCTAGTGAAAGTTGTCAGCCCTGTCAAAAATGTACTAGCCCGAAAAAAATAATTGTCTTTTATAAGTTTGTTTTAGCAATAATGTGAATGGAGCCAGCTAACCATATATTTGATCCTGGGCCTATAGGCTGATGAATTCTACCTGTTTGCTTGTTACACTTCACAAACAGTAATATCAGTTGATAGAGTTTTATCAAATATCGGAATTTTAATTTATGGAAAATATTACACGTCTAGCCGGGCGTCAATACGTGCAAATCTGTTCGCCTGTGACAAAATTTGTGCATCTCGGGCGCCAGTTATTTCAAACACCCCGAAAGATTTTAGAACAGTGACAGCCCTATACTACATGTATCAAATAATCTGAGACACTACATGCATATGTCACCCAACAACATTTTCATTTAAGGAATGAAGCTTATTTTAACCTGTATTATACAATATAACGTAACTTGAGACAGATAATGCTTTAAAATAAGCTTCATCCCTTATAATTTAAATTCAATGTAGACAATGAGACAATTTTTCCTCCAAAATGGCTTTAAATAGGGCTCAAATTGACCATATTTTAAAAGTAACATCGCAGGGGTAATACATTTTAAACGTAAATCATTATGACATTATGACAGGCATACTAGGCAACTTATTTTAAAAGAAAAGAATTTAATATTTTATCCAATCAAATGATGTGTCATTTAAAATTAAATTATCATAGTTTTCACAAAAGGCTGCTATAAGGATTTCCATTTCAAATCCAAATGAAGATGTCTGTGTTTGCGAGAAAAACCGAATGTGTACAAATAAAATATATGATTTTATAATAAGAATAATGATAATAATTATGTAATTGCATTAATAATCATTTAATAAATACAAATTCATAACCTAAAATGCTTTTTTCTAAACTTCATGCTAAATTAATTATTATCAGTAATTGCTATTAATAATCATTTAATAAATACAAATTGAATAACATAACAGTCACACTAAATAAAAACAAAAAAATTTTGCTGGTTATTTCCTCGGCAATTTTACATTAGTTTCTATGCAAAATTGATAATATACAAAATAATCATTTTTTGCCAAATTTTTGTCATATACCTAGTGTGATATCCTTTAACAAAATGCAACAAAATGCAAAAATAGCTGTATTAATAGCTACGTAGGTCTTTGTGTCCATCTGTGTTTGTCTGCAATCTTTTTAAAACGGAACACAGAGCAGATATTTATTCTAATGCATGTATTTACAAATGTAAATATATTTTGATAATATAATTTAAAATCTATAATCAGATTTGACACTATGTAAAAATTTATAATAAACTGTTAAGATTTCTTAGCACATTGCAATCACTAAATCATCAAAAAATTATGTGTATAGATGTATTTATTGCAACTATTCTTTGATAACATTTTACTAACACTCCTAGGTAAAATCAGACTATAATCGAAAAATAAAAACGGACAGCAGAAATCGCTGACCGAGTTAAAACTGTAAACAACCAATGAAATACGCACTGATTTTCAGGCGGGGCAGTCTGGTTTATAAACATGGTCTCCTCCGCGTGGTCCTGATTCTCGGATAAAGGGTCGTCATCGTCCCCTAGGTCTGTAGTACCCGTGTCTTCTGCCGTTTGTCCGACATTCGGCACTGCAGACACCACTGCACTGTTGTTGTCGGCCATTTTCTTTCCGCATGTGCGTGATGAAGTAAGATGATGCAGCTGATTGGTTAAAAAAAGTTCCCGCCATATTTTTAGTTACTTTATGAATGACGTCCAAGGAATTTATCAATGGACAATGCCGTATTTATGAATGGACCTTTTCAATGAAATTAATTAAACCCATTCATAAATTTACGTATCGGTATGCAATCGTACATACGTGAAATATATTCATTCATTTAAATAAAAATGTTTTATGAAGTCAAAGAACTTTAATTAGTGTCCTTATTGAAAACGTTTTACATTTATAGACATGAAATAAAATATAATTTAAAATATTGGAAATAAGTAAATTTATCACCTTCTAACTTATAAAATTTAGAGGCATTAATTGTTTTCTAGGGCACCTTAGGAAATTTTGAATTTGCCATGTTAAATTTGCCCCTGGTTGAACGTGAATCATATACTAAATATATATTGCAACTACTAGTATATACCGGCTGTATAATAAAGGTGATAAAAATGAAGTATTCATACATAGATTTACCAGCCTGTTTACTATAATGCAGAGAGTACAAATGTTATAAATTTGATTGATTTATTAATATTAGTTTATTTTCCTAATATTTTTTCATAATAAGGGTTAAAACAAACTTTTCTATTCCAAAAAAAAAATCTGCTTTACGAATTCCAAATAAATTGAAAATTAAACTATTAAATTAAGGCGTCATTAATGTTTGTATGGAATTTTCAATTTAGTCACGACCAGTGTCTCACATATTGTACCCTGAACTAACAATGTTTTTTAAAGTGGTGAGGGTGGGGTAGGGTGGGGGATCAGCCGGAAAAAATAAATTAATCTATAGAAAAAAATGATGGGCGAGGAAATCCGTTTCCTTTGAAGTGCCACATTTTAGTCAATAATATAAGTAATACATATAATTGTCTGATGTACGACCCCATTCACTTTTATCAGTATATTTGTGAATAAAATTTTGTATAAATAAAAAAAAAATAATAAAATAATAACACTTCTACTTTAACTTTATTTGACTAATAGTATTCTGCAGCAAAAAGTGGAAGACCACCCACCATTTCAATGAACGTTTGTTAATATTAAAAAAAAAAAATGTTAGGAAAAAAGAGAGCATGACATCAGAACAGTGGGTATTGTAAGGTCGACTTGCGTAAGACAATTTATTGTCGGGATCAAACAATAAAAATAAATAACTCGGGATCGGAATACAAGACGTTGCTTTGGAAAAAATATAATGATACGGGTGTCAATCCCTTCTTATCACAAAGTTGTTGAAGATAACAACGATTCCTACACGGTAATTCTAATTTGTTTCCATAAATATATATATATATTTTTTTAAAAAGGACACAAGTGGTTAACTTACATTTTTATCAGCAAGTGAAAATTTGAGGTAAACGCCCCCATTCGTCCGTATCATATTCAGTCCTAGGATAGTATAGTATATTTTAAATCTACCATGCATTTCAGGCATTTGTTATAGAAAAGAATAAAATAAATAAGATGCAGCTCAGCTAGGTGATCGAATTGACATTTATCTTACAGATTTAGATATACTCCTGGGATAATATAAACAATTGCATGCTGGCTGTGAGAGGATTTTTTGTTTTATAAATGGTGTCCAGTATAATTTGAAAATATTTTATAAATATGTCTTTTAAAGGTTTTCACCACTGAAGTATGCATCATAGCTACTGGAAAGATCATCAGTGTTCAAAAGAGATACTCAGAATTTGAGTTGCTACATAAACAGGTATAATCCATGCACATACCCAAATAACTGTATAAATTCAGAAATATTTTATTTTCACCTATGTCATGTAAAAAATACAATACCCACTAAATGTGATGAACCTATTATCTTTTTACAGCTAAAGAAACAAATGAAAACTCCAGAATTCCCCCCAAAGAAAGTGATGAAGTTTAGCTATAAAGTTCTAGAACAAAGAAGACTGGCATTACAAACATACTTACAAGTGAGTCTCCATTTGGAATTAAGTTAATTCTGAATCTAAAGGCATCAATAAATTCATTATTTTTTAGAAGAACAGGGCATTTGGGGGTTGAGTGGGGTTGATGTAAAATAAGTAATATTTTTGTGGATAGTTGACTTAATAACTGTAGAAACACATTGATATTAATAAATCTGTTGGAATATTAAATGTTTGAATATATATGCTGCCTTATTGTGTCTCCTAGATTTACAAATGGATTGAAAAGCAAACATGAATTAAGAATTGCGAAGAAGGCTTACTTATGCAATGTCTGCAGTGCAATCCATTTATGTTTTGATCAATATATAAAAAAATATGTTTAAAAGAAATCAAACCTGATTTTTTTTCAGGGAGTAGTGTTAACAGACAAGATCCCTAAAGTTCTCCTTCATTTTCTGAATGTGGAGCAGTACATTTATGGAAGCCAAGAGTGAGTACTTTGGATTTTATGTTTCTAAGAATATGAAGTGAAAAATTTATTTTTTATCCTTTCATGGACATGATTCTTTCGTGTTTTAGTTAGAACATATGTATGATGGAATTATTGATAGCATTCTATAAATGTTGATTGTGTGGCAGTCAGACAAGTTTATAGCTCAGATGGTGGAGCAGTTGTTTCATGATTCAGAGGGCTTAGATTCAAATCCTGGTCTACTCTGTCACAATTTTTCCTCCCTGAATATTATCAGATTCTTAAACTGAATATAAAGCAAAAAAACATTGATTTTTAAAAAGTGGACAGAACATATGGATATAGAAGGAAAGAAAAATGACCAGATAAAAAATCTCTTTTTCTAAAACAGTAATTAAGTGTTTGTTTTCCCCCATGCATTTGACCACTTGTAATACATTTCAGTTCCCTAGACCAGATTGACTCCAGTAATAGGACCACACATCAGCCCTTGATTGCCTTTGCCCCGGAGGCTTATCTACAGGACAGCAACAGAAGTATGAAAAGTTGTAACATACATATATATCAAGTGGTTTACTATGAGATATTCATATCCCAGGTTTTACACCAATTTGAGACTTATTTTGTAAGCGTTATCAGGACTAAATACAGTCAAACGGCAGGATTTTCCTGCATAATTATTCAAGTAATTTTTATTCAACCAGAGACATAGATAACAGAGATTTGCAACTCCTTCATTAGCATGTTTGTTTACCAAAATTTGTGATGGTCCAGGTACTATCCTAAGAATAATAATTTTATGCCTTGTATTTCATTTTAAAGTAAAATTAATATTAATTATACCATATTTGGGTGTATAATCTTAAAGTTTTAATGATCTTTAAATGCAAATTATAGGCAAATAAAGAGGTTAATGATTGATATTTGACAAAATCGAGGCAATATGGCCGACCAAGAGTCACCAGTTGTAACTTCAGATTTCTCCTTTGTTATTGTATTACATAAACAAACTTACGAAAAAATAATATTGTGAATAATTTGTGAATATAAATTAAAAATAATAACAATGTAGACCCTGATAATTTTAAAGTTTTATGATATTTAGGTTGAGCGAGATTTGAAAAATTAAACAATAGGGACCGCAAGATCGCGCAAGATTTCAAACTGTTATGAATCTTTGTTATTTATGTCTCTGATTCAACAGATAACAAAAGAAATTTGCCAAAATCTGAATTTTCAATTTTGTTAAATTTCAATACAGGAAATGCTGTTTACATTCACAAAAATTCCTTGAATATTGTAACGAGACCGAGGGTATCGTGTAATAATTAACTCGTGGGCCGCTATTAGTTTTCTGATCACTTGGTCGAGATTTGATGGTTCTGTTGGTCGATCACAGTTTATATAATGGTTAATAACCAATTTTTGGTAACTTAATTGGTTAATGGAATGACCAACTTTTGGTCACTTATTTGGTTGACGTAATGACCAACTTTTGGTCACTTCTTTGGTTGACGTAATGACCAACTTTTGGTTACTTCTTTGGTTGACGTAATGACCAATTTTGGTCACTTTAAATAATATTTGTTAGGAATAACACTTGTTAAAAGTTTATAACATTTATTAAGACGATCAAATGGTTCACTTATAAACACACAAAATGGTACACAGTAACTTGGTTGGTACAACGTTATTTGGTTAACAAAAAGGTGACCAACCGATGGTTAATCCAGGACGTTCCTAAAAAACTTGGTCCCCTTTATGGTTTCGTATACATAGACTTGGTACCATCTTATAACCGAAGTATACGGAGTCGTTCCCAACCAGGGAAGGCTGTGTGCTCCGAGTCGCTCCCCACAGCCGACTGAAGTCTAAACCCAAAACAGCTGGTTTATATAGACAAAAGTTGTTATGATGACGTAAGAGACAATCAGATACCTATTACGTCACAATCAATGCAATCAATAAGTTAGCGGGTTTTAACCATCAAAATTACCTACTTAATTAATAACGTTGTACCCATATAAAACATACAAAATACACCACTTTGTCATTAAATCCACATGTTAAATTAATAAAGTCATTAAATCAATTATTGGTCATTTCTTTCGTTAACTGTTCATTGACAATTATTTACGGAGTTTATAAACATCGGGTTCAAGTTCCATATATTCCAAACTTGTAAACAAGAGTTAACCCGAATTTCACAGGTACACTTCGTGAAACGTAACAATATTATCACAATTCTTACTTGTTTTCACTTAATGCATGTAATATGTCTACCGGTACATTGGGCTATTTTAAAATAGGCAACATAGCTAGTTGTTAATTTTGCTGAAAGATATGTTGAATCACTTAGCAGAAGTGTGACAAAATCCTAAAAATTTTTGTGTATACAATATTTTCAAATATTTGATTGCAGATGCATCATGGGATATTGTGAGTGCTGGAGTTTTGGCCGCCTTGTACAACAATGTGGAAGATCTTGTGGTACGATGATGAAAACTTAATAAAAAGCAAACTAGTCAGCATTACAAATCACACTGCCAACGCAGCAGTATAATGATTTTACACTCCAACAAAATGAATTTTCACCAGTTGGAGCATATATATACCTGCTCTCTTTAAAAGAGTAATAATTGGCATTCCAACTTACTTATTTTAATATTATTTATTTTTTCTTAACTTTTACTATTCGCTTTAGTTTTATGCTTTATTTTTCTTTTTATCAAAGATTTTGTCAAAGTCAATGAAGATATGTCTCATTTTTTATTTATGATTTTTTTCATAAAATATGCATTCAAATAAAATAGTCATGTGATCCTTTTTTTCTGTATAAGTAATTGATAGAAACAAATGTTGATGTGACAATAATTGATCTCTAGAAGAAAACAAATCTTTTGAAGCTACATTTACTCGCATATGTGTGCTTAAGTGTCTTTTTATCCTAGTATTACCAGTATTTGCTTTTGAAACAGGTGCAGGGATTTGCTTTTACATCAAATATTTTGATCTTAAAGATATTTTTTATTTCTCACTATTAGTTCATTTTCTTTAATTTTACTGTAAAAAAACACATTTTCTGTGTCAAATTTTCATGGTTTAAGAAAAAAGTATTTGTTCATGGAGGGTTTAATTTGTTTAGTTTTGTGTAAAAATTAGCATTGCATGGTAGACATGAACTTGTGTTTCTCTTCAGAAAACCAAAAACATTAACCTCCCACAAAAATTGTAATTTTACAAAAATATATTAATGAAAAAAATATACATAAGTTAAGAAAATGTTAAGTTACTTAATATCAGGTGATTCATGAAATATATAATTTTCTTCCATTATGCAATGTAGTTGTGCAATGTACTGAAATTATGTCTGTTTTATAATTCTGCAGCTACTATAATTTCTTTAATCAGTGCATATACAAATGTGCAATGATCTTTAACATTTTAGCTACGTATGATGCATATTTATTTTAATAAAGATAAATACATTGGATTCTCTACATTACTCGTTTCTTTTTTTTTTCACAAGGAAAATTGTAATTGCAGCTCACTGTCAAGATGAAAAATGCAGTTAATGTATATATCCAGGGCATAGTGTTTGTCCCTCTCCCATCCTTCAGTCCTTCCTTCCATCTGTCCATCCATTACACTTTGCAGTTAGTCTAGTTTGAAAGAAATTACCATTATTCAAGATATTTTAATCAAAATTCATACACTGATACATACTACCTAATGAACTATACCAATTTTTTTTTTTTACTTTGAAAATGATTGTTTGTAAATGTTGTATTATCACTATCTGCATGGACTAGGGTAACTTCAAAATAATATTTGTTTGCCCTTATTTAAACAAAAATGTGATGATAGTGAAATTTTTTTTTTGCCAGGAAATTTAAACACCAATGGTAAAAATTTTCAAACTGTGTCTTCTGGAATGCATTAGAAAATAATTGCTTGCTGGTGGATGAAGAAAATTTTTGAGTTTGGCCATTTTTAGCTAATCAGTCGTTAATCTCAGTGAGATGTCGAAGGGACTAAAAATATTGATTTGTCAGTGTCCCGTCTACCAGACCAAAATTTTTAGCCCCTTCGACATCTCGCTGAGATTAATCAGTTGGTAGAGAGAACCAAAACAATTTTTTAAACAAGGCCATATAATGAACTTTCTAAATACCTAAAACCGGTTATAACAAAGTCACTAGGAACTGTGATTACTGTGCTATATCTGTAAATCGTTATAACAGTATAAAACATAGGTAATCAGAGATTACAAGGACCTCAACATCTCTTTATAAGGCAAAGTCACACAATTAACCAACAAAAAGTATACATTCCAATGAAAATATTTTTAAAAGCAATTTTGATCTGATACTTTGAAATAGACCTACATAAAAAATTTTACTTTCCAAAAATATATACATCTGAAGCATATAGAGTTTTCATCTCTTAACATTTGTGCAAGTTTGGTTTATATAAGCCTTATAGTTTTTGGTAATAGACCTGCAACCATAACTTTTACTTTCCAAAAATGTATGTCAATTCAGCACACAAGTCCATTAGTGTGCATCCTTAGATGTATCATCCATGCAAGTTTGCTCATTATATTAGTTTATTGGAAATGAAACATGCATCAAAACTAACATTTTCACTCATCCACAAAAAGTAGGTCAGATTCACATCCCAAGCCTTTATGATTTACAGTGCATGTATCTATGAAAAATGTTTAAAGAACTCATAGTTCCTTGGAAATGAAACCTGTGTTGAAAAACTTTTATACTCACAAAATGTAGCAGAGAGCATACAAGCCTGGTAGTGTGCATCCTTAATGTATCATCCTTTTAACATAGGGCTAAATTTTCAAATGCCTGCACCAAAAACTTTCACCTGTTCAGATCTGGAAAATGTTTAATAATTTTCCTTCATGTATCATCCATGCAAGTTTTAAATATTTATATTTATATTGCACCAAAAACTTTAACCTGTTCACTCAACTGTGTTTAAAAAATATTGCATCCTTAGATGTATCATCCATGCAAGATTGGTCAACATAGGGCTTATAGTTACTTGGAAATGAAACCTGCACCAAAAACTTTAACCTGTTCGCTCAACCGGAAAATGTAGGTCAGATTAGGAAAATGTAGGTCATCCGACAATAAATTTGATGTATCATCCATGCAAGTTTGGTCAAAGAGAAGTTACAAATGAAACCTACAAAAAACTTGAACCTGTTCACTCAACAAAATGTGTTTGTGAAACACAGATGCATCCTTATGGCTACTCCATGCAAGTTTGGTCAACATAGAAGTTCACTTGGAAATGAAACCTGCACCAAAAACTTTAACTGTTCGACTGTAGGTCTTCAGCATCCGAAGCAAGCCCGGTATATATCCTTAGATGTATCATCCATGCAAGTTTGGTCAATATAGTTATAGTTACTTGGAAATGAAACCATAATAAAAACTTTAACCTGTTCACTCAACCGGAAAATGTAGGTCAGATTCAGCATCCGCCCAAGCCTTGATTTTATATCATCCATGCAAGTTTGGTTTTTTTTATTTGAAACCCACACCAAAAACTTTTCCTGCTCCAAAAACATTAACCTGGTAATTCCTTTGCTGAAATTGCAGCATCTGAAACTTTGTCTGGTACAATAAAACACACTAAAACCATCTTCCATGCTTTAATCAGTTTTAAATTCTTAACGCGAAAGTCGACATGATTTTGACAGCTGAAAATAATTAAATCTATATAGCTGGGGATCCAAGAGGACTTCGTATATATTTTAAACATCCATGTTCATAGGTTTTGAAAAAGTTGATTATGTGCCTGTGTATGATGTGTTCAAGTGGAAGAGATAAAGGTGAACCTTTATTTCAAAGAGGGTTTGAATAGAGCCTTTTAATGCAATACGGGAATACACTTGTATATAAAATTGTTAACTCCCTCCCACCCCCACCCCCTTTATGGATACAGGTTAATAAAAAATGTTTAGCAGAAATGTGTTTTGAAAAATATTCAAAAAAGTATACCTGAAGAACCTTTTACATAATATTTTCTGTCTTGGCAGATCTGAATGTTTAATAATTTTTTCACTCTGTTTTTATTATTTAAAAAAAATTATCCTTCGTGTAAATTAAATGAATGTAATAAAAAGATGCTTTTAGCAATTTATTTTTTTTGTTTAAAGAGAAGTCAAACATAAAAAAAAAAAACAAGATGTGTTTGAGAAACACTGAAGCCCCCGTATGGCAACATAGCAAAGATTAAACTTTTCTTAAATGCAAATTTAATATGTTTGTACCAAAAATAGGGTATTCTCACTGGAATTACAATTGTGAAATATGAAAGTAGGCCAAGGTTAAAGTTTTTTCATAAGTACAGAAATCTCCATGGTCAAGGTCAAAAGATCAAGATAATTGGTATCCAATGAAAGGTCTTGTCACAAAAGAAATATGTGAAGTATGGAAGCCCTAACCCTAACCCTTCAAAAGTTAGAATGTTAAAAAAATGTATTAAAAAATGTTAAAAGGTTTAAAAAGCAGGTCAAACTTCAAGGTCAAAGGGTCAAAAGTCTTGCTATCAAATGAAAAGTCTTGTCACAAGGATTAAATATTTAAAGTATGAAAGCACTAGCCCTGACATTTTAAAAGTTATGGTTAAGGTTTGCTTTTTAAAAGTAGGTCAAACTGCAGTCAAGGTCAAAGGGTTAACGTTCTTGGTATTCAATGAAGGGTCTTCTCACAAGGATTACATATGTGAAGTTAAGATCACTAGCCCTTAGTGTTCAAAAGTTATGGCCAAGGTTAAAGTTTTTTCATAAGTATGGAAATCTCCAAGGTCAAGGTCAAAAGGTCAAGGTAATTGGTATCCAATGAAAGGTCTTGCCACAAAGAATACATATGTGAAGTATGAAAGGCCTAGCTCTAACCGTTCAGAAGTTATGGCCAAGGTTAAAAATTTTAAAAAGCAGGTCAAACTCCAAGGTGAAAGGGTCAAAGATCTTGCTATCAAATAAAAGATCTTGTCACAAGAATTAAATATGTAAAGTATGAAAGAACTAGCCCTAACCCCTTAAAAGTTATGGTTAAGGTTTGCTTTCTAAAAGTAGGTCAAACTCCAAGGTCAAGGTCAAATGGTCAAAGTTCTTGGTATCCAATGAAGGGTCTTCTCACAAGGATTACATATGTGAAGTATGAAAGCCCTGTCCCTTATCTTTCAAAAGTTATGGCCAAGGTAAAAAATTTTTCAAAAGTACGGAAATCTCCAAGGTCAAGGTTGTTGGTATCCAATGAAAGGTCTTTCAACAAAGATTACATATTTGAAGCATAAATGTCTTGATGTTTACTGTTCAAAAGATGTGGCCAAAGTAAAAGTTTTGAATTTTTATGTAAAAGTGGATCAAACTCCAAGGTCAAGGTCAAAAGGTCATATTTGGTGGTACCCAAAGAAAGGTCTTGTCACAAGGAATACACATGTGAAATAAGAAAGTCTTAGCTCCACTAAATTAAAAGTTATGGGCAAGGTTAAAGTTTTTGCGGACAAACAGAGAGACAGAGAGTCAGCTAGACAGACAGACGAAATGACACGACATTCACAAAAACTGTGTTCTCCAAAACTTCGTTTACAGGGGCATAAAAACACCACATAGTCATAGAGATATGCTTGCATAAAATATTACTTGACCTTTGCTCGGGTGAGCTAAAAATATCCGGAATTCCAAAATCCGATTTTCTGGTTTTTATTTTAGTACACCCGATCGATTTCCTGTGTGCGAAAAACAAATTTTGAGGTGATCATGTCGCCTGCATCCAGAGATGTATAATAGATACGTCTCTACTGCATCGATTGATCGAAGGAAAATTTGGTTGGTTATCTTAATTACATAACAGATAAATATTTATGTCATTCTGTCAAAACATTGTAGAATTGAAGATTTTTTCAACTGAAAAATCGTACATCCAAATGTACTGTGCAATGTAAAATCAACACAATTTCATCACAATAATTCAGATTTCCTTTCATATGTATTTTTTATTTCGTTGGAAAATCATCACTGCCATCTTCATTAGCTAATTACTCAACACCTTACAAACCTTTGGCAGTAGTGCTATATAAACAGGTCCAGTCCATTTACATTAGTTTCTATGCAAAATTGATGAAATACGAAGTTTCCATTTTTTGGCCAAATTTTTGTCATATTCATCATCAGTGTGACTGTATCAAGAAATTGTGTGCTCGCCATGTTGCGCCGTTCATGCATTTGGCCACAAATGATTAAAATTGCCGATTCAGGAAGTAATCATTTTTTCGCCAAAATTTTGTCGTATTCATCATTAGTGTGACCGTATCAAAAAATATGGTATTCACCATGTTGCGCCGTTTATTCATTTGGTCGCAAAATGCAGAAATTATGTAAAGTAGGTAAAAATAGCTACCTTTGGTAGCTTTAAATACCTAGGTAGCTATTAATAGCTACGTAGGTAGAAATAGTCTTTGGACTGGACCTGATAAAGTCAACATTTTTTCTCAAAGTGTTGTCGAATTTTATGGACATTTTTTTTTTAATATTCAACAAGAATATCACAACACTAAAGAAAAAGAAAAAAATATCTCTCTCTTGGATTTTTTCTTGACTATTACAATTAATTATGAAGCATGAAATACAGTTGCTTGCAAAGTTAAAAATAAAGACCGTTACTGTACCCTCGAGTGCCCAGTAGTCCAGCGCTTAAGAGATAATCAGTGCAAAGTACAATTTAAATGAAAATTATAGTTATTTCATCTGATATTTTATCTTATTGTCTAATTGTCTAATTTTCTTGTTATTAAAAATATTTCTAAGCGCTTTATTAAATTCACTATCGGGGCACAAAACAAGTAAGATTTACGGCCATATATGTTTTGGACCAGTAGTCATGCGCTCGAATGTAGCAGATATTGGGCCAAGAAAAATGAAAACAAAATAAAAACAAATTTCAGGTGACTAAGATTTTATTCTTCAAGGATCAATTCAATCATATTCAGAATTTATTTAATTTAATTAAGTTTATGGTTGTTTTTCTAAAATAAGTCATAATTTTTTCATCACTCTTTATTTACAAGTATTTCTACGTAATAATTACCGGATACAAATTTCAGTATAAGGACTATAGCATTTTTATGAAATATTTCCATTTCTAATTTTTTTTCTCTGTGATAACTCTTTGAAAGTTAGGGGTAGTTTATTTCTTGATAATTCTGCCGGAATGTAAATTAGTCAGGTCGATAGGTCTGGAGCTAAGGAGGCCTAATATGCATGCAATTCTCGTGCACATCTGTCTCTGTTTCTGACGCTAAGGAGGCCAAAAATGCATGTAAATCTCGTGCGGCTGCCTTTGTGTTTGACGTCGGTCGGCGAGGACTATTGAAATTGGCATGGAAGTCATCATGTGATTTAAATCTATTCATCTACATTTTTAAAGTCTAAGTCTATAATTTTATTTCACAATGAAATGGAAATATAAGGAATCACTGTCTAGTTAGGAGGGTATGTCTGTCACTATGTCAGGGACATCAACAATAGTGGGAAACATGGGATAATTTAAGCATAATGGGCTTTGCCCGTTATGCAAATTATCCCATGTTTCCAACTATTGTTGATGCCCTGACATACCCTCCTAACTAGAAAGTGATTCCTTAAGTAATCTTATAAAATTCTTGACAAAAGGAAAAAATGAAATACCCTGTGCCCATCACATATGATTATGCTAATTAGCCATGTGCTCGCCGTGTCCATAGGTGGTGCCCCTGTGCAGGTAGAGTGTTTATTTAGAAACTCTAAAAAGAGTATTAGCAAAATGGCGGCTTTTATTGATGTTTATGTCTATTTGATAAATTAATAAATGTTTCCTCCGCATATTTAACTTTTTGTTTTATAGACAGCACTTCCTTCTCTTTTCTTTGAAAATCAGTTGTTTATGACGTAATATCATAGCACGTGACTAACTTTTGACAACAAACAAAATGGTGCATGACTACTGGGCACGCACGACTATAGGACCCTCGACCATATATGAATAATTTAAGTGAAAATTAATTTAAAACTGTAAAAATATATTGATACCTAACTTTATGGTATAATATAAGTTATCCATGTTCAATCCATGTTCAATCAAGAGTGTATGGGGATTTACCCCAGGTTTTCTTCTACGCCCTGAAGCTGAAGGCTGAAGGGTGTATAAACAACCTGGGGTCAATAATTACCCATAAAACCTAGATTTGGCCTGAATAAAGAATTTATTTCCTAATTATCAGATAGATTCTTTGTGGACAAAAGTCTCATCAGTGGTATTATTTCAGACAGGGCCTATTGATAATTGAGCAAATGAATCATTATTTTTTGAGAGTTATAGTGTCATAACTGCAGTGTGTGCAAACAAAGTGCAGTATTTTAATGAAAGACATTATAGGGGAGATGCATTGGTTATTTTTTTCTTTTAAGCTCCTTGCATAAATTAATTTTTTATAAAACTCAGGGACTGTTGTATTCCCAATTATTGTAGTATAATGAAATTAAGTGTATTTCTTTCCTAATGTGGAGAATTTCCCCCTAAAATTTTACATTTAGTTGTATCCATTTGGATCTTGTCTGGAAAAAAGGGTATCATATTCTTCATTTTATATACATTGTACATAACTAGAACACAAAAGAAATGCAGTTTAAATAATTAGGCCAGTTGTTCTTTTTTTTATGAAAGTTAAAAGTTTATCCTGTATTTAAATAATTAATTTTTCAGAATGAGCTATGAAAGAAAAATCAAGGAACAAAAAGGGAAAATCTCCACAAAAGAGGAAAGAGCATGGATTTCAGACAATTACTTCAATGTTTAGGAAGCAGCAGCTAGCAACTGAAGTATGCAAATCGGAAGTCATTTCCACCTCAGACACCAACTCTAAAGAAGAAGAGGAAGACATACAGATAACCTTTGTTGAAACAACATCTAGTTACTTTTTGTCTAAAGAAAAGACATCAAATACTGTGAAAAGGTTAAGCTTGAGGAAAAATAGAGTCAAAGAAGATAATCAAACATTAGACTCCCCATCAGAATGTACATTAGGCAGTAATGCTGATTTAAATGAGATAGGAACAATTTCTACTGATCAAGTACATTCCAAAATTAATGAAAATAATAGAATTGAGTGTGAAAAATCAGGTAAGACCAAAAAAGTTGAACCTCTGCTATCTGCATCCAGCTCAAACACTAAAGGAAACTCCATAAAGAAACTTTCACTGAGAAAACGGAAGTCTGAATGTCCCAGTAAAGAAACTAGCCTGGTAGAGAAAAGATTCAAAACTGCTGATGAGAAACAGGAAGGTGTCAGTAAAATAAAAAGAAATAAAAGTGTGCCTAATGTTACTCCTCTTAAATCTGAAAGAACAGAGACTAAAGGAAAAATAGGTGAAACTGATGAAGAACAGACAAACTCTAGAACATCTACCCCACTGCCAAAAGACAACAGTTAGTTTTTAGCTCTATACTAAGACTGATAATCCTTTTTAAATGTACTATATATGGTTTTTGCTTTGGAAGAACTGTCTTGCCCTGACAACTACGGTAAAATTGAAATTTCTATGAAAAAAACAAGATTCACTTATGTCCTTTTTTTGGCCCTGTGAATTTCTGAAAAAACTGAAACTGCTTAATTTTAGTTAACAATGCATGAAATATCATTTAGATCTTTGGTGATTGCCTATCAAAAATGACCTAATTTTCTGGCTAGTCAATGCTAGTGTCAATGTAAATTCTATGATTTTCTTTTCAGGCAACAGTAATTCAGATTTGCCTGAGGATGAGGAGAATGTAATTCAGACCCCATATTATTTAGAAAATTTTCGAACAATCATTAGCACCATTCTCTCCTGTGAAGATGATTTGAATCTCTTCAATGATGATGATAGGAAATTTGTCAGTGTATTTGGTGAACTTACAGGTAAGTACAATGTACTAAGTACCAGTCATTCACTGTTTGTTGAAGCTGAAACTGTTTGAGTAAAAAAATGTTATCATCTGCTTGAAATGCAGTCAAATTTTATTATCTTGGACTCTTTGAACCAAGGAAAACTTTTGATATTACATGTATTTTCATGATATGTAGGTTGAAATTTAATACATATAAAAAAGAATTGTTTCAGACTTTCGATTCATAAGGAAATCAGATTTTTTTTTTAAAGAGTATTTATTTACTCATTTTATTTATACCATACTTTCTTTCGCAATTTTACTTTGAATTACCAGAGAGATACTTATGTATTAATATATCATTTTAATAAATCAAGAATTTAAGGACTAATCTTTTTCTTATTACAGAACCAGCTCAAAAGTTATATGTTAGGTTATTTGGAAGAAAATGGAAATGGTTGACACAGCAACAGATCAAGTACCCAGGAATCAAGGATGATTTAACAGATGTGTTTCAAGAGCTTAAAAGAGAAGGCTTCTTAAGCTCTGGTCAGTTATTTATAGTAATGAGCTAAAATATTCAAAGATGATTTAAAAAAAAAAATGTACTAGGACTGTCTTTTGTAAGACAGAGTTTTATTGCTGAGGGGATCCCTAGACCCTAGCTCTGAGTTTCTTTGATAACTCCAATTAGCTTTTTAGCTCACCTGAGCCAAAGGCTCAAATGAGCTTTTCTGAACAAAATTTGTTCGTTGTCTGTCGTTGTCGTCGTTGTTGTCGTTGTCGTCGTCGTTGTTGTAAACTTTTCACATTTTCATCTTCTTCTCAAGAACCACTGGGCCAATTTCAATCAAACTTGCTACAAAGTATCCTTGGGTACAGGGAATTCAAGTTTGTTCAAATCAAGGGCCACACCCTTTTCCAAGGGGATATAATTATGAATTAGAGAAAAATTAATGGCATTTTTAAAAAATCTTCTTCTCAAGAACCACTGGGCCAGGAAAGATGAAACTCATGTGGCATCATCCTCAGGTAGTGTAGATTCAAGTTTGTTCAAATCATGACCCCCGGGGTAGGTTGGGGCCAAAATGGCCGATATTTTACATAGGAATATATAGGAAAAATCTTTAAAAATCTTCTTCTCAAGAACCACTGGGCCAGGAAAGATGAAACTCATGTGGAATCATCCTCAGGTAGTGTATATTCAAGTTTGCTCAAATCATGACCCCCGGGGGTAGGGTTGGGCCAAAATGGCCGATCAAATTTTAACATGGGAATATATAGGAAAAATCTTTAAAAATCTTCTTCTCAAGAACCACTGGGCCAGGAAAGATGAAACTCATGTGGCATCATCCTCAGGTAGTGTAGATTCAAGTTTGTTCAAATCATGACCCCCGGGGTAGGTTGGGGCCAAAATGGCCGATCAAAGTTTTACATAGGAATATATAGGAAAAATCTTTAAAAATCTTCTTCTCAAGAACCACTGGGCCAGGAAAGATGAAACTCATGTGGAATCATCCTCAGGTAGTGTATATTCAAGTTTGTTCAAATCATGACCCCTGGGGGTAGGGTTGGGCCAAAATGGCCGATCAAATTTTAACATAGGAATATATAGGAAAAATCTTTAAAAATCTTCTTCTCAAGAACCACTGGGCCAGGAAAGATGAAACTCATGTGGAATCATCCTCAGGTAGTGTAGATTCAAGTTTGTTTAAATCATGGCCCCGGGGGTAGGGTGGGACCAAAATGGCCGATCAAAGTTTTACATAGGAATATATAGGAAAAATCTTCTCAAGAACCATTGAGACAAGAAAGATGAAACTCATGTTGAATCATCCCCAGGTAGTGTAGATTCAAGTTTGTTCAAATCATGACCCCCGAGGGTAGGGTGGGGCCAAATGGCTGATAAAAGTTTTACATAGGAATATTAGGGAAACCTTTAAAATCTTCTTTTCAAGTACTTCAAAGCCATGCTTAGTGATATTTATAGGGAATCTTCTTTTCAAGTACTTCAAAGCCATGCTTAGTGATATTTATAGGGAATCATCCTCAGGTAGTGTAGATCCTATTTTGTTCAAATCATGATCCCCTGGGGGTTGAAATTCAAGTCCCCCCCCCCATCCCTCAGTAAACTTTCAGTTCTGATCTGATATGTGCTTTTTCCTAGCCAATTGCTCAGGTGAGCAATGTGGCCCCTGGGCCTCTTGTTCATGATTACTGTGGTACTGCTCTTTTACAAGGCAAAAAAAAAAAGGTTTGCAGTTTTGTAGAT
Source organism: Saccostrea cuccullata (assembly GCF_032062105.1). NCBI lineage: Eukaryota > Metazoa > Mollusca > Bivalvia > Ostreida > Ostreidae > Saccostrea > Saccostrea cuccullata. Next base: position 520,499 of record NW_026935164.1, on the reverse strand, counting down.
AATTAAATGATATTTTTTAAACAATTACTATATTTTTAACATCAAATTTCACCAAATTATATCTATTTGTCCTACAAAAGGGCAGTACCACTGTTTTTACTATACTGTAGTATGTAATACTGTAGATCACTAAATTTTCGCGACACCTTATTTTCGCGACATTGTCATTCACTCATTGTAAGCGAGACATAATTTTCACGAATAGTTGTTATTCCTCTATATAATCGTAAGGAATACTTTTATACGTGAGAAATAGATTTTCGCGACCGCAATGCCTCGCGTAATTACGCGAAAATAAAGTTCTCGCGAATAAAAAGTGATTTACAGTAGTCAATAAATATTGAATAGATAATTTTTTTTTATCTCAGTCATAAATTAGGTCAGTAATTTTTGTACTATCCTTTGATCCAAAGATGGATTATTTCAATGTTTAAGTTTTTTTTTAAATTGACAGAGAATGACCTGGAAGACTTGGAGAAAGCTCTCAATCTGCTGTCTGCTCCAGATCTGAAGTCATTTGCCAAATCATACCACCTAACCTCTATCACAAACAAAAAGGAAATCATTCCAGCTCTGCTAAAGAAGTGTAAAGAAAACACCATAGGATCCATGTTCAAAGTGTCAGGCCTTGATCCTTATCAAGTCATGCTGAAAAGGTACAAAATGTGGTGCATATAACAATGCAACATATCAAGCAATATCAAGTTGTCCATACAATCGAAGATGAAATGATAAGAGATAGTATAATTTTATGCCTTTTTTAGGGTGAAGAAGCAGCTAGGACCGTGTGTTTGTTTGTGTGAGGAGCCGCGGTTTGTCTTCGTGAGGATGTTAATGCTCTTCTCTCTTACGGACACAATTCTAGATGACGACAATGCTAATGCTGGGCAGAGTCAGCTGTAAGTCTCCTTTATACAGAGAAAAAATTTACTTTCATGAACAAACTTCTTCTGTTTAGCTAAATCTGGGATGATTTCCTTTTCAGATTCAGAATGTTACAGGTTAACATTGGGGACACAGTGTATCCAGCCTTCACTGTTAGCAGAGAGACAAAAATATTTAAAGACAGAGATTCAGTGTTGAGGTATTGACCATGTATATTGTATATGTATTAGGTAAAATAAATATTGAAAGTAAATAGTACTCATTTGCTCACTCGTTTTGTAGATTTTCTGAGGCCTGCTTATTGGAAGCTGATCTATGGGCCAGACTTGAGAGAAATGATTTTGAAGCTGCATATTCAGTATATCTGGAGGCAAAAGAGAGAGTACAAGATCTGAAGAAAGAAAGTGCTATAGCTAAGTATGTCTAAAATCTGAAATTCATTTTTGTAATGTATACATATATACAGGACTTTTTTTCTTCAGATTTCAATAAAACTTGCTAAGAGTTTAAAAACTTTAAGATATATAATTTGAGGATAATATAATTGTAATTACATGGTAAATACTCCAAAACATATTACAGATCCAATGTAACTTTTCTAAAAATTGTAAGTTCAAGCCACTAGAGCTACAGCATCATCAGAGATATCTGGTATTGGTGTTTTTCTTTTGTTTTTGTTAAGCATGCTTTAAGTTTGCTGAAATTCATGTGCATGTAATATTTTATTGAAATGTAAGTGATAGATTTATTTCATGATCAAATATTTCTTCACAAGAATTTAAATAAAATTTAATAGACGGTTTCCCATTTTTCTTATATATTCAATAATATGATAACTCCAATAATACATTGATTTTTTATTGGATTGTTTTATGATCACACTCATAACATCATGCTTACAGTACACCTATAGCCATTAGCTAGGTGTTTGCTAAATGCTAATTACTTACATTTCTTTTAACTCTGGCTGAATTAAATCACTTCAGAGTTCAAATGATCAAACCCTGTTAACTTTGGATGTTTCTCCAGAAATAATGAATCTTGGCCTTAAAGTATATTATTAATGTCTCTTTTTATCAACAGGCTAAGCATATGCCTTTGTATAACATTTATTTGATGATTGTATTTGTAAGAGAATTTTAACAAACAAAAAAATAGAAACATGCAAATGTTAAAGGTTTACACATGTAGAAATATATTTTTGATTTTGCATATTTTCATAGATATGAACCACTTTATCGAAAGGAATCGGCTCCTCAGCCAAGAACAAAAAATAGCCTGAAGTACATTTTTTCAGATATTTCATGTACAAGGAGTAATGCTGTGTGATTATACTGCAATGCCTTCTATTTCAGCCATGATAAGACTTTACCAGATTTTCTGAGACCCTTCACAGCCTTAAGTGTGTACACCAGGATTATCAACCAAGGGGTGGAACTCCTGCAGAGGAGGAAGGAGTACACAGAGGCGGTGTCTGTGCTGAGGAGACTGCTGGGTCAGAAGGTGTATTGTACAGACTACAGGGGCCACTGGTGGGAGAGACTCGCCCTTAATTACGATGCTCACCTCAAAAACCAGGAAAAGGTATTTTTTATTAATCAGTGTTATTGTTCAAATATGAATACCAAAGTAATTCAAATAGAAATGATTTGTATTGGTTAAAAACCATTTGGAATCATAATTGTTTTTTCAATAACAGCCTTAAACAACAGTAAATACCAGTGTATGTAATTAAAAAAAACAACTTGAATATATGAATTGATTCAAGGTTCATGTGCTTATAAGAGTGAGTAAAGTAGCTGAATTGTGTTAATATTGCTTATTGATATCTGGTGAACTTTACAGGCCCTGGAGGCAGCAGCCAGTGGACTGAGAGATAACACAGTAACAGCAGGGAGACGACTGGCCCTGTATCAGAGGGCAGAAAAAATATGTACTGCTCCAAAGTCAAAGTTCAAGGACAGACTAAAAAAACTGCCAGATGTAGGCGTTAAAGCAACACCAGAGGTAGTCTAATAGAAATAAAAACTAAGAGAAGTTTCTTACTTTACCCAATAGATGTATAACAAGAGCAAAGGCAAGAATAATTTTTATATGTGTCATTTCTAGGTATGTATTGAGGGCACTGTACTGTCAGATAACATGCCGGGAATGAGGTACAAGTTTATCATGGCTGACCCTGACGGAGATGAGGACAAGCTGACATTCTGTGGGGTGGAGGAACTGGTCATGGAGCATTATAAGAACAATGGATATCCAGAGGGTACTGAGGCTATTAGTTACTCAGGGGTGTGCAATTACAAAAATAAATTACTAGCCCGTTGTGCTAGTGGCGGTAACAAAGTTACTGGCCCGAGGTTGCCAGTCACTAGCCCATTAACTACCGAAAACAATACATGTATAACATAAAGGCTAAAAAAAAACCCATTTAAGTTGAAATAGATAAAACAAATAATGGTTTGCGCTTTGTAATTGTCAGGGACTATAATTGTCACTGAGACGCTGGAAAACACAATGCATATAGGTTAAAACGAATTAAAGATTTTGAAAGGGACCTTTTAGATTTACTAGCATGGGCTAATGCAGTATAGATTTAAGATAGCCTGACCTCTACAATTGGTAGCCCCGGGCGTGGGGCGATGGTAATTGCACACCCCTGAGTTACTTAAAGTTTAAAGGGGCCCAGCATGGAAAATGCTTTGATAGCTTGGAAAAAAGGGAAATTAAAAGAAATCCCATTTTGGTAATCCATGTTATAAATTTGACACATTTTGATTAAATTCCATGTTTAATTTCAGGTTTACATGCTGAGGGCTCCATTTTGTCTAACCTGTTTGGTCTGTTTTTCTGGGACATTCTTTTTATGGATGTTCCTGATGTGTTTCACTCCAGCTATCAGACCCACCCATTAGATTTGTACTCTACACTGTTTTACACAAACAGACAAGCAGCCATTGACCAACAGCTTGAGAAAATCAAGAATGCTTCAGTAGAGGTTTGTAGATTAACTTGAACATTCCTATAAATATATTTTGATATTCATTAAGGTGGATTACATGAATTTATTTTTTGAATTAGTCAAGCACAGACATTGATAACACACTGAATGTAACTTCACTCAAACAAATTTTTATAGATGACAATGTAGATTTGCCTCTTATTACAGTAAATAAAAATATGGTACATGTATCTCTGGAAAAAAAAGATCTCCTTTCAACCCTTTATATAGAACATGTAGAAGTTTGAAGAAAATAAATTAGGCTTTGTAATGAGATGTATATTATGGTATTTTTTTGTCCTTTACTCTTTTTCAGGAGCTGCATTCTATGATGGGTTCTGTGTGGGAGAATCACTTTGGAGTGATGTGTACAGGTCTGAACTGGGAGAGGTTCTTATGTCTCAGTCACGCACAGGTAAGGAGGCTGATAAATCATCATAGAAAATGGAGGTCTCATGTGAGATCTAGCTCGCAAAAGCAAGAAAAATGAAGTAGCCACTCAAAATTTTAACGAAAGAACATTGAATGTTATATTTTGTACTTTACACTGTATGCCTGTTTTAGGGCGAATTTAAAATGGGGCGAATTCAAAATATTCAGTATAATTTCTTAAACAAAACTCACGAATGGGCAAATTTAAAACGGGGCAAATTTGTTTTACAGTGTGAAAGGGCGAAAATAACAAGGGGGCGAAAATAACCCTGTATACAGTATTTTGTACTTTATGCCTGTTTTAGGGCTTGGTGTCGTGTATGGGAGGTAGGACTCTATCCCAAATGCTGGAGAGGTTTGTGAAGAACCCCCGACACACACGGTCAGGGTTCCCTGACCTCACTCTCTGGAATCCACAGACAGGTGTTCTTAAGGTGGGCACACACTGGTTTTTAAACAAAAGCTACTGCAATTATGAGTTCAATGATTTCTCTTTTTGATAAAAAGTCCAATCAATGTCTTAAAGATGGTAAATGTGCATGTATGTATTGTCATTGATAAAGTACAAATTACTTTTCATTATCTTATTTGAAAAATCTACGTGTACATACAAGCTTGCATGCTTCAATGTTCAAAACTGGTGAAAACAAGGTAGCAAAAAAAATCTAATGATTATGTCACAATCGATTGATTTGGAATTTATTCTACTTGTGAAATAATTTTTAAGCGGTTAGCTTCGCTAGCCGCTATATGGCATGTGTCGGCAACCGGAAACCTCCATAAGGCGCTACCTATCGACAACAGAAACTTCAACAAAGCCTCTACCAATGATTTGTTTCTAACACATATAACATATGTTAAATAAAATCAAGACTATCAAAACAACATAATCTTTCGGTTTTTAATTTTTATCTGATTTTGTTTGTCAATGAAATAAATTTATTGTTGTATTTTAAAATTTTATGTATAGGAGCATTTGGTGTCGAGATTAAATTTCCGTGAAGTCAGCTGATGGCGATCGGGCCCTGTGACGAAATTTGAAGTCAGCATGAAGATTAGCTGAAAACATTATCATCGTGTTGAATTTAAACTTAAGGAAGAAATATATAGCGAGAAATATCATATTTGAACCCAATGCTACACAAAAACCAGTTGGCATATCCGATTTATGTGTTAAATTGAAGCCTGAATTGAACAGGGGGTCAAAATGGCGTTGCACACCTTGTGTATCTAATCTGTACATAGAGGAGTAGAATGTTTCGATATTTGGCTAATTTAGAGACTTACTGAGAAAAATTCAGGTGCCTGTGATTAATTATAAGGCACCCCTCATGAACAATAAATATTTGATCGAATTATGCTACTGGCACAGAAAGTACGGGTTAATTACTGGCTTAAGGGGTTGAAGGTTATTACAGACAGCAAAACATCGGAGAATCTCTCGATCGAGTTTCATTTTCCTTGCCAAAATATTTAGCCATCCCTTTAATTAACTTAAGTAATACTAGTACATGAAAAAGCTTTATATATAAAAAAAAAAAACTGAATACATCTGCAGGGTTCTTCATTTCAAATTTTACTGTGTTGCAGAGTTTACGTGAAGTACTAAAATTTCGCGCTATTTTCGAGATCAAATTCGCAACTGAATTACTTTTCAATAAACTTATGTAGGAACATATGCGCACACTTTTTAAAATAAATCACTATTTCGATGTACAACTATTTTCGTCATACATATTGATAAAAGTAAAAACACGTGCTATGAAAAGCAGGGGAAATTCTGATCGATACAATCAAACTAATTACCACTTCTGAAAGTAAATTTGTTGTACTTTTTTGTCAGTTTTTTTTTATGCCCCCGTAAACGAAGTTTCGGGGGTATATAGTTTTTGTCGTGTCTGTCTGTCTGTCTCTCTGTTTGTCCGCAAAAACTTTAACCTTGCCTATAACTTTTGATTAAGTGGAGCTATGACTTTCATATTCCATATGTGTATTTCTTGTGACAAGACCTTTCTTTGGGTACCACCAAATTTGACCTTTTGACCTTGACCTTGGAGTTTGACCTACTTTTAGATGAAAATTTCAAAATTTTACTTTGGACATATCTTTTGAATAGTAGACACCAGGACATTTATACTTCACATATATAATGTTTGTTAAAAGACCTTTTACTGGACACCAACAACCTTGACCCTTTGACCTTGACCTTGTAGATTTCCGTATTTGTGAAAAAACTTTAACCTTAGCCATAACTTTTGAACGGTATGAGATAAGGCTTTCATACTTCACATGTTAAATCAATGTGAGAAGACCTTTCATTGGATATGAAGATCCTTGACCCTTTGACCTTGGAGATTGACCTACTTAAAAAAAGCAAACCTTGACCATAACTTTTAAAGACTAAAGGCTAGTGCTTTCATACTTTACATATTTGATCCTTATGACAAGAATTTGATAACAATAACTTTGACCCTTTGACCTTGACCTTGGTTTTGATGGTACTTTTATAAGAAAAATTTTAAAATTTTACTTTGGCAATATCTTTTGAACAGTTGTCACCAGGACATTTATACTTCACATATGTAATGTTTGTTAAAAGACCTTGGACACCAACAACCTTGACCCTTTGACCATGACCTTGTAGTTTTATATTTGTGAAAAAACTTTATTGGCCATAACTTTTAAAGGGATTTTTTGCTACTTTATATATGTATCCTTGTGATTTGAATTGGATATGAAGATCCTTGACCCTTTGACCTTTGAGTATTGACTTCTCTTAAAAAAAAAAACCTTGACCATAACTTTTAAAGACTCAGGGCTAGTGCATTCATACTTTACATATTTGATCCTTATGACAAGACCTTTCATTTGATAACAATAACTTTGACCTTGACCTTTGAGTTTGACCTACTTTTCAAGAAATTGAACGTTGACCATAACTTCTGAACGGTTAGGGCTAGGACTTTCATGCTCTACATAAGTATTTTATGTGGAAAGACCTTTCATTTGATACTAATTACATTGACTTTGACCTTGGAGATTTTTTACTCATTAAAAAAACTTCAACATTAATAACTTTCAAATTTCACAATTGTTTTCCAGTGAAATACCCTACTTTTTTACGAATTAAAAATTTGCATTTAAGAAAAGCTTAATCTTTGCTATGCTGCCATACGGGGGCAAAAAACACATTATGTTTTTTATCAAATTACCGAATTGCAAAGGAAAAAATACGGAAACTTCAGGACAGGATGATATTCTTAAGAGTTCCTTAAAAATGTGTCGCATTAAAATTTTAATCGTTATGTGTCGTATTTTGCTGTGTTGAGCAACACAGTTAAACAGCTCACACATATATATACATATATATATGTATATATCTGTAAGCTGTACAGTTATAGATTATTTCCATAATGAAACGTTTGTTTTCTTCTCCTTTTAATTGAAATTATTTAAAAGATGATAAAGCTTTGTTTCCAGGGATAAATTCTGTACTCAGTCTAATCATTACAAACGATTATAAACGTCACATTATTTAAATATTTGCCAAATATATATGTTCTTTTATATATATCGTGACACACCTTTTAATTATTGTCATGTACCATTTAGAATTCGAACATTTATTGTATTTAAAGTCAATAGTGTACATTTCTTAAAACTTTATAATCTTGTGTGTACTTGTCTTTCTTCCTGTGAGTGTGTTCATAATATTAATAAACAGATGTACTCAGTATCTGTATCAAAATACTAATGAATAGTGATCGGTCTCAAATGAAAAACGGATCCTTGAAATTTCCGGAGCCTTGGAGAAGTAAGCATCCCCAATAACAGGTCACACCTGCCGACCCGCAGTGAGCCTACGAAACTGAAGCCCTCTGAAATTAAATTAATTTACAAATTCTCTGCTCGTCCATCCGTTTTTCTCAGCAGCTACTAGATTGTACAGAACTCCAAATAAATTAATCTTAAGAATTTGAATTTTATCATTACCGTCTTCCTGTGGAAGACGGTATAATAGTTGAAGTTTTTTACATCGTCTATGCACTTCCTCTCTTTTGTGATTGGTAGAAATTGCTTGTGTAAATTTTCAATTATTTCATAAACGTTGTTCAAGGCAAGGGAGATAACTTTCTGATGATATATTTTTCGTACAATTCCAATCTTAAAAAAATGACAAAACGAACAACAAAATCAGCAGTAATTAATTCTTAATAACATAGCGTTTTTACTGTTTTATAGTGATAAAAGTGTTTTACAGCGATAAATAAAAAGGTCTCTTTAATTTCATTATAAATAAAATTTGATAGTTATTGCTTGCAGGCTTTACAATTTGTTATTATTCTTTTTTTATGTATATACATGTAGGTATATTTTTAAAAATCAATAACGTTTACGGAGATACCGAGCGACAACACGTGGTAGGGCTAATGCCCGTAAAAAGCTTATTTAGAAATACAAAATCAAGAAATTCAAAAGAAGTATAGATCTGTTTACTATTTAAAATTGTTGCTAAAGACGGTAAGCTTTTTTGAAAAGCTCTACTTGTTTTATTTTCTTTTTGAGTAGGCTTTACAGTTACCTAATTTCAGAGTCAATAAGCATGAAAGACAATTAAATTTGCAACATCAACATATTTTTCTTCGTTCTGAGCACATTTGACGCCACCAATGGAACAATTAAATTTTTGAAATTGAACTTTTCTTTCAAACTGAAAATCTCAGGTTGATATTTTGAAACATACATTTGTGACACACTTGTTATTGGTTTTTCCATTTAGTTTACAAAAAAAGTCAGTGTGTCTGAATTTCGCTATGACATTGGACAAAGATATGCATGCTTACACATATCATCACTGAATGCATTTTTTGTTATTCAACTGTACAGTCAAATTCCATGTGGTTTTCAGTACTTTCAGTACTTTGATTTGATATTATTTCTTGTGCCCTGCACTCATGAAAATAGAGAAAAAAATCCTATTCCACTTTAAAATAAATTGTTATATTAAACTAGAAAAGATTGCATGTCTTCTATTTACACATATATTTACATTCACAAGTACAGGATGACTTGAAACTGTTAAGTTGACAATCAGCCTCAGTAAACTATAAAATGAAATCCAGTAACAAAATCATTTTTCATGTACATCTCCCTTCTTCAGATATGTGAAGTGAAAGGTCCTAATGATAGACTCTCACACAAACAGATTTTGTGGATAGATTATCTGGTGTCCCTAGGAGTGGATGCTGAAGTCTGCTATGTCAAAGGTCAGTGTTCAGGGTTTTATAAAATAAAGATAATTGTCATCTATAGAATTTCATAAGTGTATTGCACATACAGATCCTGATTATTATATCTATAGATTTACATCAGTAATGTTAAATTGCATGAGGAGTCGTATTTCAGAATTTCATTTGGAACTTAAAAAAAAAAATTCAAAGTTCCTTTTTGAATGTTGATTTTGCTCTAAATTTGAGTTATATGTATTTGTGCTTGTTAGATTTTGGATAATTACAAAATGTAGTAAAATCTGTCATGATTTTCATTAAATCACCATATTTTGTTTTCTCTTACTACTCTAGGTTTTCACTTTGCAATTTTTATGCTATTTTAAAGGAGTGTACACAAAATTCCAGATATAATAAGCTTATTTACAGTATTTCTAATAAGGAGATGATATTATCTTTTTAGCTGTTGGATCAAAGAGATTGAAATCTTCCAGATAATGCAAGAATAAGACAGCTTTTGACTGTGCAGATAACCTCCCTTTACTAATTCCCATTGCCTTAGGAGGTAACTAACCTTTGTTCATGCATGAAATTCTGATTGGACTATACTTTTGAACACCTAAGGAACTCAGTTCTTTCTCTGTATTGTGCCAATCCTTTAGCAAAGTGTCAGACTGCTAATTCAAGTCAAAGTTATATTCTGTTTATTAATGTTTCAATTGAAGAAAAAATTAACTAAAACTCATATATGCTCCTAAGTACTGTTCTCAGCATAGTACCAACTGGGAAATAATAAAAATATAAAACACATGATGAGAAAAGTAGTACATGTATCTAAAACAACAGTTCATGATGCTAGAATGTATCAAATTTAAACTGTACTGATACTAAATTGTGTTCCATGTGGAAAAAATGTTTAAAATAACAAACAAAAGTTGTGTTCATTGCAAGGTTGTGATGGTTACTTAAATATGCAAGTATAATTTGCTGATTTTCAATATGTTCAATGTTACCTCATTCTGAACTCAGTTCAGCCACTGTTGCATTATAATTCATGAATTTATTTTGTATTTGTTGAAAGAATTTTTGTGTTTTATATATTGCATGATAAAGCAAAAATTAAAAAAAAAGATTTTACTTGGTTTTTTTTTTGCTACTTTATCAGTGGATGGGTCGGGGGATGTGTGAATTAGCCAATGAAATGTAGTGTTTCCTTGATAGTGTATGGTATCTAATAAAATCTCTGACAAACCAAAAAAAAGGTCATCTGTCAATCTGTTTTAACAAGCATTTACTAAAAACAATTCTTGTCTTTAGTAATTTGTTCATGGATTGCAAAGCAAAGACCTTCTGCTTAATAGTAGGTTTCAAAGCATTAGTACAAAAGTATAATAATACTTTCTGTAAAGCCAATGCACTAAATAACCATTTCTATATCCATGAACCCTTCCTACATGTATATTCAAAAAAATGAAAGAAGTATGAATTCATTCTAGAAAAAAATTATGTTGTTTTTAAGGGATGAGGGGTAGGGGGCTTGAAAGGGTCATTAAGCCCTCACCAAACTTTCAAAAATTTGCCCTTGTAGTGCGGGAGATAATAAAGAAATAGTGAAAATTTGATGGTATGTTTTAAAAATCTTCTTCTCAAGTACCATGAGCTGACCAGCCTTATCTGTTATTAGCTGGGAGCCAAAGGCTCAAGTGAGCTTTTCTGAAATGCGTGATTTGTCCAACGGTATATGTCGTTGTTGTCGTTGTCGTGTGTCGTCGTAGTCGTTGTTGTAAACTTTTCACATTTTCATCTTCTCAAGAACTACTAGACCAATTTCAACCAAGCTAGCTACAAAGTATCCTTGGGTAAAGGGGATTCAAATTTGTTCAAATGAAGGGCCACACCCTTTTCCAAGGGGAGATAATTATGAATTAGAGAAAAATTAATGGCATTGTTAAAAAATCTTCTTCTCAAGAACCACTGGGCCAGGAAAGATGAAACTCATGTGGAATCATCCTCAGGTAGAGTAGATTCAAGTTTGTTCAAATCATGACCCCCGGGGGTAGGGTGGGGCCAAAATGGCCGACCAAAATTTTACATAGGAATATATAGGAAAAATCTTTAAAAATCTTCTTCTCAAGAACCACTGGGCCAGGAGTGATGAAACACATATGAAATCATCCTCAGGTAGTGTAGATTCAAGTTTGTTCAAATCGTGACCCCCGGGGCTAGGGTGGGGCCAAAATGGCCGACCAAAGTTTTACATAGGAATATATAGGAAAAATCTTTAAAAATCTTCTTCTCAAGAACCACTGGGCCAGGAATGATGAAACTCATGTGAAATCATCCTCAGGTAGTGTAGATTCAAGTTTGTTCAAATCGTGACCCCCGGGGCTAGGGTGGGGCCAAAATGGCCGACCAAAGTTTTACATAGGGATATATAGGGAAACCTTTTAAAATCTTTTTCAAGTACTTCAAAGCCATGATTAGTGATATTTATATGGAATCATCCTCAGGTAGTGTAGATTCTAGTTTGTTCAAATCATGATCCTCTGTGGGGTTATAATCCAAGCCCTTCCGCCCAACCCCCCTCAGTAAACTCAGTTCTGATCTTATTTGTGCTTTTTCCTAGCTGATGTGCTCAGGTGAGTGCTGTGGCCCCTGGGTCTCTTGTTAAGGAGGCTAGGGGTCAACAAATTATTTTTTTATTAACCACCAGATATAACTTATTTTTTTTAGATATGATATTTTAAGCTGTCAACTATCATTTGGCAAAGAAAAATGTCATAAATTTTAGTTTTAAATTTGATCATTTTATTATATCTTTATATGGAGCTCTTCTTCTAAAGGAGATTAAAATAGTCTAAAAATGGCCACAACCACCCAGCCCCTTTAAGGGGACTGACTGGGGTGTCCATTGCACAATACTTAGCACATCATAGTAAAATGAAGCAAGTTTACTGTTTTAACGCAGCTTTTTTCACATAATTAATCAGAGTTAACAAAATTAAGAAATTACAGGTTGAAAAATTAATTACACTTTTTAAACCAATTTTTCAACTGATAGTTAAATTGATGTCATAATGGTGTGCTTTTGACATGATAAACTGAAGTTTTTAAAGAAGGGGCCATAAAACATTTTAAAAAAAAAAAACGTATCAAAGATGAATAGCTCTTGAAAATTAAAGTATAGGAATTTCAGATTCAATCATTTTTATAATTTTTTGTATAAATCCTTTGTAGCTGTCATGTGTTGTATTACTCTATAAAAAACAAGATGGTAGAATTTTGTCTTTCTTACACATGTACAATATAGCATTACTCATCATATATTATGAGCAGGGCTAAAAGTCTATTGCAGTATTTGTATAACTTGCTTTTGAGTGCAAAAAAAATTGACATTTTCCTATAATCTTATAGTAAATGTACCTGTATTTTGACATAATCCCTTAAAAATATTAGCACAGTAGATTTTCCTTAAACTGGACATTTACACTGAAGTCAATGTAAGTTACACATGGTTATAGTTTTCACTCAATAAAACCCCAGTCGTCCCCTTAAAATGCTGAGTTAATTTACTAATTTGATAACAAGCATGTACTGAAAGGGCTGACAAATTCCTCTTGTCTTGTTAGTAGCCTCCCAGTATTGATGACCTGTGAGACTTCTACATGTAGGCCTACCTTAGTTCATAAAATGTGAAAGTCTTGTTCCCTGTGTATGGATATTAAATTAGGACTGGATCTTAGCATATTCATTTTTATCCCCCCCCCCATTCCTCCTTAAACAATTTAAATTTTATCATATATTGAGATAATGTTTAGGTTTTCAAAATAAAGTACAATCTTATTTACAATATATAACCCATTCAGGAATATTTTCAGCTCACCTGATCCAAAGGCTGAAAAACTGAAAAGCTGAAACTTCCATCCGTCTGGAAGCTGTCTAGCTGGTATTGTAAACTTTTCACATTTTTGTTCTTCTCAAAAATGGGCCAATTTTTACCAAACTTGGTACAAAGCATCCTTGGGTGAAGGGGAATTTAGTGGGGAATCAAAATTTTACATAGAAATATATAGGAAAAATCTTTGAAAATCTTCTCAAGAACCACTGGGCCAGAAAAGCTGAAACTTATGTGGAAGCATCCTGGGGTAGTGTAGATTCTATATTGTTCAAATCATGACCCACGGGGGAAGGGCGGGGCCACAATGGGGAATCAAAGTTTTACATAGAAATATATAGGAAAAATCTTTGAAAATCTTCTTCTCAAGAACCACTGGGCCAGGAAAGCTGAAACGTATGTGCACATGGAAGGATCCTGGGGTAGTGTAGATTTCAAAATGTCTAAATTATGATCAGTGGGGTAGGGTGGGGATGCATTATGTATTACAAGGGGGAAATCTGGTAAAGAACAGAATGGCCAAAGCTTCTCAGGTGAGCGATGTGGTCCATGGGCCTCTTGTTAAATACTTATTATTGCCATTGAAATAATTTGTTCTGGGGTTGTTATTAATGTCAAATATATTATACAGCCAGCTCTTGTGTATTTATTATTGTATTTCCAATGTTTACTCAAAGGTTAAAAACTGCTGCTGTTACACATTATGTATTTTATATCATATGACAAATTACAGCAGGGTAAAATTACGTACAGACTATAACTTATTAAGTAGAAAGGCTATTGTTTGGAAAAAAATTCTGCAGATGACCTATGAGTTCATCAGATAGAAATCCTCCCTCAAATAAATCTTGGCTAAAAAACATAAAATGGTAGAAATCCACTGAAGTTGACATAAGTGTTCAAATATCCTGTGTCATTATTAAATGTTTAAGTTCCTCTTTATAAGAAAAGGGGTTTTGTGAGACATCTGAAATTGATTGGGAGACAGATGGAAACAGATTGATCCACACCTCGGCTGTTGAATGGGGCCGGGCACAATAGGGACTGAGTTAAGCACCTCAAAATCAATAATGCATGGCCACATTCAGTCATGTAGAACAGGCATAGTAAATGTCTAAGGATATACATGTAATTACATAAAATGATGGAATATTGAAATTTTTAACATTTGATGGAGAAGATAACAATAATGGAAAAGTGAAAAAAGTAGAAACTGAAGTGAGAAGGAAAAGTTTCTTTATTTCTACAGAAACAGTCTCAGTGAGGATACTATATCTTCTTTAAAACAAATTATTTATTTAATTTTTCTTGGTGAAAATTCATGCAAAGTGGAAAAGATATTTTTCAGGTAAGTTCTAATGAATTATACATAAATCTACTTGCAACACCGTTCCATTGTAAAGTAAAGAAAATTAATAAGAAGAATATTGTATTTCTTGATAAAACAACTCTTTTAATATCTGTTTTGCTTCAAATCAATGTCAGGAAGAACAAAGAGTCCATGCATCATTTTCTGGTAGATTTTAATTATTCAGGACTGACTAGGAGATAGAGTCGGTCCATTGGTACCTGTGTGAGTTACCTGTACATCAATTATTCACACCAAGGAACTATTTACTTGCTTGTATACAACATAGATTTCTACAACATCTTGAGAATAATGTGGTGGTATTAATGGATACAAAGGTAGGTCTTTATATTGAAATCTCCCCCCCCCCCCCCCCCAAGTCATTAAGTTTGATATCTTTATTTTCTTTATTTGAAATACGTAAAAAAAAATATAGAATTGCAATTCATTCTGTAATTGTGTCAAAAATAAATTGGGAAGATACAATTGAAATTTGGTTTCTAGAACACTGATATCTTGAATACCATGTTATAAGAAGTCCCAGTTCCTTATTCATTAAGTATTTTTACCCTGAATATTTATTCGATATCTCTAATGTTTTTTCTTGTTCCCATTGAATTAATTTGAGATAACAATGCTTGACTATACATATGTATAGACTAGCAATTTTTTTTTGAATTTTGAGTGACACAACAGAATAAAAAAAATGAAATCTTTTTAAAAATAAGCTGTGTGTTTGATGCCCTGTTCACACAGAGAGTTATAATTCGAATTAAAAATATTAAGTTACTGTGAATTAAATTTGAACCGCATTCACACGGGGACTTTAATGCAAATTGGTTTAATTCGAATTAGTTTACTGCACATTAAATTACTTCGCATTATCTCTGTGTGAATGCTAAGCGAAGCTAGTTTAAATTAAATTTTGAGGCATGCATAATGGCAAAATTAAGTCAAATTCCACATGCCCGTTGTCAGGTTTAAGTACTTGTACTATTTTTGAGTGAAAAACTAAGGAAAATTGTGTTAATCACTGAAATGTGTGTACAGACACTGTGACAAATATTTCAAATGCATCTGCTTCTGCATAAGGTAACGTGATTTGCAAATGACATCATAATAGCCATACTGACGCCTAACTGTAAAAGTATAATTTTAATTTGCATTAGTTTAATTCGCATTAGCTGTCGTGTGAAGGCAATTTAATACTCATTAATTTGATTCGCATTAGTTTACTTTGCATTAATTGCGAATTAAACTCGTCATGTGAACAGGGCATAAAGGTTATGTAAAAAAGGATTCTTAGATAAAGTTTTTTCGGTGCACAAATAGAACATTCTCCTTGTTACTATCTATCGATGCTGATGTAATAACATTGAAAGCTGTTTTATGCAACCCTCACTGACAAGTCAGATGAAAACATTGTCAGTCCATAACAAAGTAGGAGAGTTTAACCTAGGGTTGTCCTTAAGAATTGGAATAGCAGAGAACATTAAAAAAGTACAGAAGGGGGTTTGGAGTCTCTTCCCCCCCCCCCAACCAACCCTTACAGGGGATGAGGGGGGTACAAGAATAATCAGAGTTTATGTGTCATTATAGATGGGGGTTGCTCCTTGGCACTGTTACTTTCCATTAGTCTTGCCCCCCCTCCCCCCAATCTGTTGATCTTGTGTTGAATCATAATATTCGTTTATTTCATTATCCTTATGTATGAATACTTTTAATTTTCATTATGTTATCAGAAAAAATTAGAAAAATGTGATAAATGTTTTTCTTTAAATCTTAATTAATGTTTAACTTATATTTTTAAAATAACCAAAAGAGTATTTTTTTGGTACACGTACAGTATATTTCTCAATTATTCTCTTGCCTTTTAGTTAATTGTTGTTAAGCATGATAAGGAATTGACTCCTATTTTCAATTTTTGTTGCTACTGGTAACATGAATTTTATGAATTCATGAAAAATGAGACAAAAATTGAAAAAAGATTTAATGTATAAATTACTGATAAAACAAAGTTGACCGAGATTAATTTCTGTCAATATCTGTGAAAGCCTTTAATGCCATATATTACAGTACTGTAATATACTGTTATTATATAAATTGAGAAATTTTGATCAATTGGGATGAATGAACACATCCTTATGAAAATGTATACCAATGTTCTAGTGTGTTCTTATGTATTATATTTGTTCTTAAGCTAGTGTATAGCTTTAATGAAGAACAAGATGTAAAGATCATATAATCACTGAAAGAGTTTGAAATTTATTCACTTATTTCACTTTCTTCATCTAAGGGACTTCTCTTTTTTTATCGCGTGCCTGTTCAGTAGCCAGGGAATCTGATGAATAATTAAATCAAAACAGGCAATAAAGCGTGACTCAGTTAGTTCACACCCTAGCCTTCTCTGTGTGGTTTGGATATATTGGACATTATATTGTATTGACTGCTTTGTTAATTAAACTTCTGTTTATTAAAACATCCATATTACATTCTGCTACATGAATTGAAAAGAGTATTCATTTGATAGAGTAAGATTCAGGACCATAAAATTCATAGTAACTTTTTTCATTCAAAATAAAGGGCCTGTATCAAAGTAGATATTTGGATAAAAGGAGATCCTAAATGCACAATGGCCATAAGTGGCAAGTACATTTCCAAAGCAGCCTTCCATTGGCAGTTGGTAGAGTCCCAACTTGAGCATAATTTAAAAAAAATCTCCCCCCCCCCAAAAAAAAACAAACAAACAAACACCCCATTCAGAGAATCTCTTTAAAGACTCCCGCTCTAAGGAAACAAACAAAAACAACCCCACCCCCAGAAGAGGATACCTAGGGAATTTTTATTAGGGTCTGTGTACAAAAATTTGACGTGCTTCTGTGTTGGGCGTATGTAAATGTATACATGTATATTGAAACAAATAAAATACATGATGTCCTATCATTTTATAATAGATGACTCTACAAATAAGGATCATTATTATATGCTCAAAGCACTTAAACACCTACTGATCAATGTGTTTATTTAAGCTTATGTTCACTTGAAGATTTGTAAAGAAGAGCACAAATAACTTGTGTGTGTTTAAATGTTTTTTTTTAACCAAGATATATTACCGGGTACATTGAAAATTTAGGAAAAAAAATAGATGCTCAAAATGATATTATTTTACATTTTAATCTACAAAACACTTGTAAGGATTTTTTTTTAGACCATTAGAAGTCATTAAATCTCACTAATTCATTTTTAACCAGGGAATAACCTTGTAGAGCACCCCCCCCCCCCCCAATGTTTGTGTAAAAGTAAGGAAAAAATAAATTTGGATCCCCTAGAAAATAAATTATGATCTCTCTAAAAAGAAATATTTTGTGGTTGGAAATTCAGATCTTCAGTACATATGAATACATAACAAACAAACAGGAAAGATGTTTTTGAAAATGATTTTTATCATTTTGACAATACACAATATAATTTAGTTGAACTTGGTAACTATATAAATCCACATATTTTTATTAGATCCAGGCAGTTTTGAATTTTCAGATGAGTTGGGTGTTTTTGTTGTTGAGTTTACTGCCCCTAGCAGTGGGACAGTTGACTGTCAGCTTACTGGATACAGCAGTGATGGTGAATGAAGGAGACCAATTTGAGTTGAGAGTTCAAAAGTCAGGGACAATTACTCAAGTCATCATAGTGGCAGTAAGTGTACATAATATACATTATCTTAAAAGAGTACAAGTGATGTATTTTATTTTTCCTACAGTGTTGAAGTGGAACATTTTTTGACCTCAAAACAAAGTTTAGGGGTCTTTATTAGGCCACAGGGAGTTGTTATGTAAAATTTCATTGCAATAGCTCAAAACTATCTGGATGAATTTGTCTGAAAATTTGTACACTTATTATTCACCATATGAAGGTGTGCCCCTGTTATTTTCAACATGATTGGATGATTTTGCTGCATTTTAAAGGCATTTTTTCTTTTTTATTTTGTCTGTAGACAAGATTTTGTCCGGACCATTTCTCAGAAACTATTGGATGAATTTGTCTGAAAATTTGTACACTTATTATTCACCATATGAAGGTGTGCACCTGGTATTTTCAACATGATTGGATGATTTTTCTGCATTTTAAAGGCATTTTTTCTTTTTTATTTTGTTGTTTTGTTTGGCTCATAACTAGAAAACTATTAGACTTGCAATCATCAGACTTGGTCAATTTATGCATCTTGGGTAGAAGGTGTGTCATGAAAACAAACAAAAAACAAGGTCACTGTGACCTTTAATTAAAGTGAAATTTAAAAAAATAACTGTCTTTTAGTGAGGTCTGAATTAAACAATCCCTAAAAATGTGAATGTGTGTTCCCTATTTAAAACATGGTAAATTAACATATATTTTTTTTATTATATACTGTCACAGATGTCCATGACAAATTATTTTATAATAGATGACTCTACAAATAAGAATCATTATTATATGCTCAAAGAATTTTGACCTACAGATCAAATGTGTTTAATTAAGAGAAATTAATTAGTTTACTTGTAAGGAGCTAACTTGTAGAACGTTTCAAAAATAACATGTGTGTTTACATGTCTTTTTTTAACCAAAATATATTACATTATATATATAGAATTTGAAAAAAAACAAGTTAAATTTAATTTGAAATTGTATAATAAACATTTGAAATTTTATTAAAAACTTAATTGATATTGTATAATATAATTAAAACTAAATAAATTATATTGTGTGTGTATGTGGGGGGTGGGGTGGTGCCCAATCCCATTGTATATATTTAGTTTAATTTATGTTGAAACCAATTAAATTTAATATAAAATCCATCAAGATTACACAATTTTTTTTTCAGTATAAATTTTTGTAACAAATTTATACAAAATAATTTTGTTTTCAGAAAATAATTTCTTTTAAAATGGCACATGAATTTGCATATATTTGAAGAAAAGAGTTATAGGAAAGTTTCTCAAATTGTCACTTGTTTTTTTAAATCTGTACTTTGAATGCACCTGATATTTGGCATCAGAACAACAGATTAAGCTGGAAACGAAATTTGTTGTGTTTGGAAATTCAGTTCTTCTGTACATATGAATGCATAACGAACAAACTTTTACATATGAATGCATAATGAACAAACTTAAACAGAAAACAGGAAAGCTGTTTATGAAAATAGTTTTTATATATATATAAATATATATATATATATATATATATATATATATATATATATATATATATATATATATATATATATATATATATATATTATGTATGTTTATGGAGGCAGTTTTGAATTTTCAATGAGTTGATGTTATTTGTTATAATTAAAGCTGCCCCAGCAGTGGGATGTTTAAACAATTATTATAATGCAAACAGCAGTAAAGGTTGAATTAAAAAAAATATATATAATGAGAGTCAAATTGTTTCTCAGAAAATAGTGAACACCTCATAGTGGCAGTAAATATTTGTGAATTTTCATTATCTTAAAAGAGTACAAGTGATGTATTTTATTTTTCCTACAGTATTGAAGTGGAGTATTTTTTTCATTTATTTGCTCTGGTTCATTGTCCTAGTCAGATAATTTGCACTTTTTTCCTCCAACACAGGTGTCCTGTCCCAATGACACTAGCAATGATTTTGTTGGCAGCAGTCAGGTTGGCTCCTTTTACCCTGGTGGCCCTGACATTATATCTGTGACATTTACTGTCAATGATGACAATGACCCAGAAACTGAGGAAACCTTCATCTTCGAGCTGACCGTCATTAGCGTGGGGATCACGGTACGCACCCAGAGAGTGGCGGCGGTAACCATAGCAGCCAATGACGACGCCTACGGAGTGTTCAGTTTTCTAGATGTAAGTTTCAGACCTTTTGAAGTAGATGAGCGGAATCTCGCTAAATTCTCCTAATAATTACAATGATCTATTTTTAGACCTCCCCCGTACTGGTGACTGAGGACACCATCACTTCGGTTGTCAGTCTTCGTGTGGGCAGAGAAAAAGGCACATTTGGTCAAGTCACTGTCACCTATCTGGTTGGTAACTTGAACATCAGCTTCTTATTTACTATCTTTTGTATTTGCTGCAGCATAAAGTTCTCTTTTCATCTCTGAACATATTGTATTTCAGGTGAACAGTTCTGACTCAGCAGCTGTACCAGGAGTAGACATTACTCCCCGGACTGGAGTTATACTGTTCCAGGGAGGGGACACACAAACTTATCTCCAACTTCAGATTCGAGCTGACAGTGTTAGTCTTCAAGATTAAATAAAAAAGATTTGATACTCTATCATACAGTTTTTTTCATTTCATATAAAATTCTGATGTTTTTTGTGAATATTAAAAGGGTATTTAATGTTATATTTTTATACAGATTCCTGAGAATAATGAAGAATTTAGAGTAACAATGACAAGTGCAACACAAGGGGCTCGAGTGACAGACACAGAATTGATACTTATCATACAGGCCAATGATGCTCCAATCAGATTTCAGCAGGTTAAATAACCTATGGTTTTCTGAAAAATGCACTTATTTTATTGTTTTTTTTCTAGACAGAGACATGCAAGTTCAAACTTTGAATCTTTGATTTCAGAGTGAGTACAGATTTGACGAGGGTCCAGGAGATAAGTCTGTATCCATTCAGGTGCTCCGCGGAATTGACGAGGATGGTCAATCCAGGATTGGATCTGTCAACAACATTGCCTCGGTTGACTATTTCCTTGTGTCAGACACAGCAACATCAGGATTAGACTTCCGGGGAACTAATGGACAGGTTGTTTTCTTTGCTGGAGAAACAACTGGAAATATCCAGTTAGAAATTCTGGATGATGGTGATCCTGAAATGGAAGAATCATTTGGAATTGTTTTATCTGGACCCAAAGGTGATGCCATAACCACTTATCCCACCAAGATAAACATCCGGATTAATGCAAATGATAATCCAAATGGAGTCCTTAGTTTTGTATCTGCTGATGGGATATCTCTCCCAAAAGTGAAAGTAAGTGAAGACCTGGGAACCGTGGCAGTATTTCCTGTACAGAGGAAGGCAGGGACATTTGGAACAGTTTCAGTCACATGGCAGATCTTCAGAAATGACAGTACACTGGGGGACGTTAAGAGTGACATAACCTTGACCTCTGGAATGATCGTGTTCCAGGCAGGTCAGACGGAGCAGAAGCTGAACATTTCTGTGGTAAATGACGTCATTCCGGAGCCCGCCGAGCGGTACATTGTCAGGCTGATGGTGGGGACAGAGACAGGAGGTGCAAGGGTGGAGGGGATCATGGAGGGGGTGCTACTAGTGGAAGACAGTGACAACTATTATGGCTCTGTGTATCTGGGTCCTGACTCCGAGCACAGAATTGTAGTGGTAAGCTAGTAATCTCAGATCATTAAGTATAAATTGAAAATTGCTGAATTAGAAAAAAAAAATGGTTTCACAGCAAACTGATTTTTCTGCTTCTTGTTTCTTAAAAATAACCACCAAATATATTTTACAGATCTTTTACCTGTAATTAAAATATAGATTTTACCTGTTTTTTTACTTTATGTATGACATTAACAATGACTATCTATTGTATGTCATAGTCCTCTAATCCTCGGTATCTACAAGTTAATGTACAGAGGTCCAACAACAACCAAGGCGACTTAACTGTGAACCTGACTGTCTCTTACACGGGAGGGGGGAATGTTAATGGTGAGTACTCGGATGTCTGTTGATTAAGGTTTGATAGTCCAATAAGTTATATGATACATGAAGTCTGCATTATACTGAGATCTTATCTCTTTGTGTGACAGATGTTTTAGAGACTACATCCAAGCAGGCAGACCTGTTTTCTGGACAGAGCAGTCTAATGGTGAAGTTTTATCTCCTCTCCTCAGCATTCCTAACTGTGGGAGATAGCTTTACAGTCATTTTAACTGGATACAAGTTAAAAACAGGTAAGTATACAAATATGAATTACCATCTCATATTGTCTCTCTTTGGCAACTTGGTCAAACTAGGAAAGTTTTTACATTAAGCTCTTCATTTAGAGGTCAGAGTATTGAAGTTCTGAAGATTGATATTGTATGATCATACATTTTAAAATATTTTTTGTGGAAAAAAGATCCAGATTTTGGAGCCTATAATTCTCCCACCCTTGGAACTAAAGTCAGTGCTAGTGTACCAGTAACCCTGACTGTAGCCAATGGAGAGATAGGATTCCAGAGTATTCAGCCAATCACAGTTAACGAGCCAGACAACACCCCATACACTGTGAGATCATTTCATATCTTTAAAAACTCTTGTGTGCTTTCTTATATAACATTTCAAAGTATGTTAAACAG
Organism: Saccostrea cuccullata; assembly: GCF_032062105.1. Lineage (NCBI taxonomy): Eukaryota > Metazoa > Mollusca > Bivalvia > Ostreida > Ostreidae > Saccostrea > Saccostrea cuccullata. The sequence goes on along the minus strand of NW_026935164.1, from coordinate 497,382 downwards.
GATAATGTGAATGATTATTTTTTTGTCAGTATTCAGCTTGTGATTTAATAATAATTCTGATGATTTGTACCTGCCAGTCCTTTGTGTTATCTGGAATGGTATAGAAAGAATTATTGTAGACAGTTTTTATTGACATGAACTTCATGTCCCAGGTCTTCAAGAATAAGGTGAATACATAATAATTTAGTATTTACAGTTCATGTATTCTAATAAATTAACACTGTTCTTCTAAGGTTGCACTGAAGCTGACAAGGGAGGGAACCAGTGGAAGGGCTTACATTGATTGGTCCCTCAAAGGTTCAGGGGTCAATGCTGCTATGGTAACCACATCTGACACTGGAGTCACTTCTGGCACAGCTGTTATGGAAGCTGGTATAATTTTCTCCCTAATTCTGAAAAGCAAACTAAATTTTCTTATTTATTATGGGTACATGTATTAGTAAAATAGATAATTGTTAAAGCTAGTCAGTGAGTTTACTTTTAACAAGAACTTTAAGAAACTCTCAGAATGTATGACTGTCACTGTATATTGATTTGTACTTTTGTAGGAAGTTCTGCCACTTTATTGCTTATAACCATCATGCCAGACAATGTACCAGAGTTAGAAGAAGAGATAACTGTGACCTTGACCTCCGTCTCACCATCAGATACTCAAAGGTTAAAGGTTGGCTCCACCCAGACAAAAATAATTATTTTGGAGAATGACAATCCAGGAGGTATTTTCCAGTTTTCATCGACCATGAAGACGTCATACCTTGTTCAGGTAAATACCAGAATCATTTTATTTGTTTAAAGCTCTACTGGACATACTTGTCTCTCGAATTTTGAAAGAATTTTTTGTAGGAGGGACTGTCCGCCATTGAGGTGGTAGTAGAGAGGTCAGGGGGTAACTTAATCACCCAGTACGTCCAGTATGAGGTCCTGCCAGGGGGGAATTCCGAGTTCTATGGAGCTACAAATGTCCTCAAGTTTGACTCAGGAGTACAGTATAGAAATTCTACACTGTTAGCAATAGCTGATGGTGTCCCTGAGGTGAGGAAAAAAGGAAATCCTTCAAAATTGCATAGATTAACTTACATCTATGTATGTAATTGAGTATGCTGTGTTTGTGTGTCAACTGAATTGCACTGCGTTTCTTTGCAGCTGAGAGAGAAATTCACCTTGACTTTACTACCTTATGGAAACTCCTCTGGAGTGATAGGGAATTTTTCTTCCATAGAAATAGAGGTGGAAGAGAATGATGATCCGTATGGCTTGATAAAATTCCAGCTTAATCCAGCTATTTATTATCTAAGTAAGAAACTAGGGCTTGATTTATGTAATGAACCTTCTTTAGAGTTAGTTATATATATTTATATATATACTTGTGTTCCCATTTGCAAATTTTTTTATTCATATATATTTATTTTCTTTAGATGAATCCAGTAATGGAGAGCCAGTGTCTGTTATTATCCCAGTGGAGCGGTCCAAGGGTAGGTTTGATAGCATCATCGTGAAGTGGGACATGAGCCCGGGAACTGGTGAGGACCTTACTCCTGTGTCTGGAACGATCACATTCGGAGCTCAGCAGGATAAAGGCTTCATCCACCTGGAGTCTGTAGCTGACATTGTAAGTCAGGACCTACAAGTACAAACCATCAATGACAATGTAAGTCTAAAATGTGACATACATGTGTGTTGTCATGGATACGATCATGTGATGGATGCCTTGGCCAATTGTAACTTTTCTTGCTTCTTTGCTTGTTTTTCACTGCCATAAGGGTGGGTCATCAAAATTAGTTAATACAGAACTATTGTTATTAGGACATGTAATATAAGAAATACATTTTTAGTAAAATAAAGGAATGAAAAGTTACAAGATAACATTGTTTTCTCCCTGCATAAAGAATGCTTACAATTGCTTGACACCGTGTTAAAATTAATACACTTCAGTCCCATTTTTATACAACATACAAAAGTGTGTCACATGTCAGACAATTCACCTCACTTTATTTTGAACTTGCACTTGTGGTGACACGTTTCCCCTGCACATATTTTATGCTGCTATTTTTAGTTCTATTACTTGCATTTTGATTTGATATATATGATCTATTTTTGAATCCTATAGACCTGCAGTCCTGTAGACATTTTAATTTGTAGTTTTAAAAATTATTAATTTGAATATTAGCTAACTATTGCTTCCTATAAATGTTTATGCAGTTTCATATTAGATATGAGTTTCTTTCATTTGTAGCTTATACTAGTATCTTGAAATATGTATATTTTCTTTTTTTAAACCTATATAGTATCTGATAATAATTTGGCAGATCTGTATATACAGAGTTTATTTTACTCAGAGTGTTGTCATTTTCAGATTCCCGAGCCTGATGAGAACTTCACTATCTCCCTCAGTATATACAGCGGTAAGGCAAGAATAGGCTCCCCTGACCAGGCCCTGGTGGTGATCAAAGAGAACGACCACCGCCTGTATTTCCGAGGTAGAGTGCGGCGTGCCGCTGTGTTGTCAGGATATCGATTTCTGTTTGGTACATTTATTTTTATAGTAAGCTACTGGAGCATTATTCAGGGTTTGGGACTGCCTTCCTACCACACTGCAAGTTTCTTTGTTTTGCATTTTACAATATGAATTCTCAATACCTTTGATTACTCACTTTTATGAATTACAATTGACACTTCTTTATTTTGGTGGTGCTGCAATAAGATGCATTTATAACTGTACTAAAATTATACCTCTCTTTTCAGAAGATCATTCATATGACATTGTTTTCTTTATCCAGTATCTTGCTTTAACCTTCAGTCAAATATAACAATGCCTATATATCCATATGCTATTTAATACTTATGTACATTTGTTTGAATGCTAACATATTAAAGGATATTAATAATAGTTGGGTTATAATAAATTTTATATTTCAATCAAGATTAATTTTTGTACTGGCTATGCATACCTTGATTTAAATTTATGTGTGTAGAATTTTCTCATAATGATATTTAAAATATACAAATTTTATTATTTTTGGTTCAGAAAGTAAAATGTACACCAGAGAACCAGGAATTGTTAAGCTGAAAATAAGAAGAGATGGTCCGGGAACTGAGCGAGCTACAATCAGATATCAAACAGTGGATAGCTCAGCAGTGGCAAGCTCAGGAGATTACATCCAGATCACAGCTCAGGAGCTGGTGTTTGAAGTTGGGGAAATGGAGAGAGAGATTTCAGTAGAGGTTCTAAATGATGATGCTCCAGAGGGCAATGAAACATTCTATGTTCAGATATTTGATATTCAAGGTATGATAAAACTGTCAAGGAGAAATAGGTACAATGCACTACTTTGGTATTTCTTTAGGGAAGACTAAGAAAAGAAAAAGAAATGATGAATAATTTTTATTATTTTCCCATATACAATTATCACTTTTATTCGGTCCTTTTTTTCAGAAGTCCTTTCAATCATCTATAGTAATTCTGGACTTTTGTATTTTCCATTTTTATTTTTCAGGTGACCTGGTGCTTGGTGATTCCCCCAATGCCTCCATCACTATCCTGGCCAGTGACAATGCTTATGGAGTGTTCAGTTTCAACCCTCCTCTTCAGAGGTCCACCGAGGAAGGCAGTGGGGTCCAGCTCAAGTAGGATACTGCTTATTACATACAGTCAAAACTGTCTAAATCAATACCTACATAATCTGTGAAGTTCAAGTATGATCTACCACTTTTTATTATTATTATTATTACATACAGTAAAAACTGTCTAAACCAACACCTGTATAATCTGTCCCACCCGAATATGATCTACCACTTCTCACTAGATAGAGTAACACCTGTCTAACATGACATTTGTACAGTCTGTTTCACGACAAATTCTTTAATATGTTCTGTTCTATATGCTGTGCAATTTGATGCACAGGCATATAGGATTAGACAGTTTTCACTGTACATGTGTTAGCAATGATCATACTTCTTTTCATATCTTACAGATTTATGTTAAGCATTTTTTAAAGTTATTTAAGCTACTTTCAGTGATTATGTACATGTACACATAATTGTATAATAATTATGTAGTCATCATCTTGTGTTTTCAAAGTATACTAAGGAGTGCAGGGCGATTTGGAGTTGTGGACGTAGCATGGGAAATTCGAGAATCTCTAACAAACAGACTGATGTTTGACGGAGGGGAGTTTATTAAGGCTAATGGAACAGTGAGATTTAACCAGTATGAAGTGAACCAGTTCCTTATAGTCACTCCCAGAATAGACTATACTCCAGAGGAAGACAAGGAATTCAAGGTCTTACTAACCTACACAACAAGTGAGTAGCATTTCATCAAATCTTACATTGTTTTGGCAATTATATTTATGGAATTAGATTAACATAGTTTTGCATTGTAGAAGTATATATCTTTATATGCTGCTTGCAAAAATTTTTTTAAACTATGCTATCTTCTCACTCATACCGGTAGTTGTAGCAGCATAGGTACAGTGTATGTGTACATGTTCTCATTTTCTATATATTGACATGTATTAAAAGCAAATATTAACATTTTCAATAAAGTCATGATTATCGGTGTTGCAGTTATTGATGGGATCCCCGATTCCAGTCTAGCGTCTGTTGCCAACACTAGCAGTGAGGTGAGACTGACCGTGGTGGCCAGTGATGATCCGTACGGAAAGTTCGCTTTCGCTACAGAAACAAAGTCCCTCACTGTCGCGGAGGATTTCTATCCTGGTCAGGAATCCAGCACAAAAGCCACATTTACTGTAGAGAGAAGACAGGGAATATTCGGCAATGTTGAGGTTAATTGTTCAAACTAAAGGGCTATATCAGCAAATGAATGTGTTGTCATTGAGAATAAAGACAATTTATAAGATCTACACATTTACAACTGAAAACGATTGCTCAAGAATTTGTAAAATATGTTCAGTTTGTGTATAAAGAAGAAATTCTGTGAATTAAAACATTCTGAGAGCTAGTAGGAATTTTTTACAGCAGTAATAATGAGGTGTGTCCATTGTATAGTTTTAATAATAATGTACTATGTTTTTGACAGGTACTATGGGAGGTATATAGCAGTAACACTGGAAGTAATCTGCCTAAAGTGTATGACTTAATACTGGTGGCTGACATTCCCAGCAAAGTGGACAGGCAGCCGTCAAAGAGACGCCCCAAAACTGGAACCGATGTCATTCATTTAACAGGGACAGAGGGTAAAGCATTTCATAACGGACACAGATTTCAGTCTAAAATACAGGACTGTTTAATGTTTTAATGAATAGTAATTTCAGAATCTGATATTTCTGTGTCTCTTTATTTTTAGATAATTATCTGACAGTCCCTCCCCAGTACCAGCCCATGCCTTCAGAACTGGAGTCTGGGTTCTCTATCAGTGCTTGGGTTCAGCCAGTTACCACAGGAAGTTACTACATCATGGCTAAAACCACAAACGATGGCATCAGGCTTTTCTACACACTAAAGCTGGTAGCAGGTGTAGAAAACATCCTGATATTTGGATATTCTCAGCTTGGAGAAAATGTAAGTTGTTCTGGTCGAACATTTACTCTTTTGAGTTTCAAGCATACTTGTAAATGAAAACATACTAGTATTTGATAACAATCTTCTCCTATGTACAATTGAGTACTTTTTCATGCACTGCAGACAAACAAGGAAATCTCAATCACAACTAATCAGAAGTTAATGGATACAAAATGGCATCATATCCTGGTGACAATAAATTCAGGAGACGTCAAATTTTATCTGGATGGACAGCTGCTTGGATTAAAGTAAGTCATGATGTTAAAAATCAGTGCAATAATGAAAATCAGTCTGTGATTAAGCGTTAAATTGTCACATGATCTTGTTTCTCTGTAGATCTATTGGATCTCAGCCACTGATTGATACAGATGGAGTGTTGTTGGTTGGAGCCAAAGCCCCAAACAGAGAGCGGTTCATTGGTTATCTCCAGGACGTCAGAATATACACGGCAGCACTACAGGACAGGTTAAATGGATTACTGTACAATCATTGTGTCTGGTCAGGTCAAAGTGTCTAAAAGTTTATGAAGTGAATTTTCATCTGCTAGGAAATATGATTCCACAATGTTCAGATTCAGTTTTATGAAAATATTTAGTACATGCATTTTTAGTGTACAAAAGTTGTCTCAAAATTCCAAAGACTAAACTTGTATTCATGTATGTAGAATGTACAAAAATTTGGAGAGAAGGTGGTAATCTATACATGTCATAGTAGTAATTTTAGAAAATACACGTTTTTGACATGCATTTTGCACTTGTTTTGTATCCTTCATAATTATTCATGAACTGATACATGTACATGTATTTAAATTTTTACAATTTTATAATGATGCAGCTCAAATTTCATATATTTGCCAAAAAGGGTATTGAGTTAAAGTCTTTCTATCTGCAGCCAGAGAAATGAGATATACCAGACCCCAGCCCAGTTTGATGTGACACCAATATCAGGATATCTGGTCTACTTGGAGGGTTACCGGGAGAAGAATTTGACCTTGACCTCATTACAGGACCAGGAGGAGGAAAATGATGAGGTTTTCTCTGTCAGTCTGCTGGGAGCCAAAAATGGAGGAACAGTCTCCCAGAAGGATAATATAGCAACGCTAACAAGTGTGTCAACATCATAGTGATATTGATAAAGTGGAGACACTTCTTGATACATCAGTATTAAAAAAAAACTTTCTTTTAAATATACATGTATATTGTTTTTATAGAAGCTTTGATTTTTTGTATTCAAAGGAAGATTGAATTTTTGATACAATGTATTTTAGTGGAGAGTAATTCAGACAAAAAATATTAAATAGCTTTTTTTTATTTTCAGTTTTAAAAAGTGACAATGCCAATGGTGTGTTCAGTTTATTTGGTGACTGTGCCCCAACCCACTCCACACAGGAGAATGAAGTGGTGACCTGTACTGTGGTTCGTAACCGTGGTGATGACGGAGCTGTCAATGTCACATGGTCGGTTTACCAAAGTGGGACAGCCATTGAAGCTACCGCTGACTTCATCAACAGCTCTGGTATCATCAGCTTTGAAGCTGGAGAAAGATCCAAGGTAATAGGTTTTGTCGTGATCAATTGTTCAGAGAAGAAACAAAATGTTACATTGGATTTCTTGATCATTTTAAATTAACCAGCTCTTCAACAGTTCTTTAGATAAAATGGTACAGTATGTTTCACAATAAAAGGAATGATTGTTTTGTTGCAGGTGTTCACTGTAATAGTAAAAGATGATGATATCCCAGAAGTTCAAGAGACCTTTGACATTAAGTTGACCTCTGCCCTTACAGGGTCTTCTGGATCTACTAATACCAGTGGAGCCAGCATTGACCTGTCGGCCTCAACATTTCGTTTCACCATTTTAAAAAATGATAATTCTAATGGCCTGCTTCAGTTCTCCAACTCCTCCATACCTCCCCAGGGGACTGGCATCATTCTTCCTGCTACAGAGAAGCCTGTCGTAAGAAATTAAAAATATTTTATATGTGAAGTGTACATTAAAATGTTTTAAGTCATCCCTCTTTACTAATATAATCATGAATGGTGCATCCTTTCCCCCAAAATGAAAATATTCATGTGAAGTAATGGGGCATTCCTGTAATTTTTCACATTAACTGGTTCATGGTAATTATGCTCCTAAGTTATAATGTACACCTTATATATGGAAGGTTCCTTTACAAATCAAGATGCTTGGCTGGAAAAATATTTATACTTCAATGCATACCAAAAATTAATGACTTAAATTTTCGATTGCTCTCACTTTTATTTTTTACCGGGCTAGGTTTACTTCCCTGAGGAAGCCGGACTGATCACGGTGATAGTGGAGAGAGCCCAGGGGACTAAAGGTCAAGTGGAGGTCGAATGGAGAACATCTGACCTCACAGCCAAAAGTAGTGGAAAAACACCCATAGACTACCAAGTACCAAGTTTATTTAAAAAAATACATATAAAACAGGTAGAATTGATCAAAAAAAGTTTGCATTGGTGAGGCATTGTAAATTGATTATTACTTTTTTGTACAGGGTAATGCTGGAAGGCTATCCTTCACTGATGGAGAGCGATACAAGGTTATTAATATTGTCATTGTGGACAACAACATACCAGAGGACCAGAAAACCTTCAGAATTGACCTGTTTAATCCACAAGGTGGTGCTGAGGTCGGAGTAGGAAGTTCTGTCACCGTGGTGATCACTCACTCAGATGGAGCCTATGGAGTATTTGAGTTTGATGAAGCCTCACTGAATGTTCAGGCTTTGGAGAGAGAGGGCACCGGTTATACATCCACTGCCTTCAAGGTGAAAATTTATCATGTTCTTTTCCAAATAGGACTTTATCTATACTCCTGCTCCAAACCTACCTCACTCTCTCCAAAAAAGAGATTATGATAATGACCCATAACTTTATTATGAGACTTAGAGAACCTCTGTTTTTGATTTGAATAAAAAATACTTTTGACTAAATTTTGTTTTAGACATTATTGTCAGTAGTTTCTTTGTTGTTAGATCATTAAATTTTATGTTCTTAAAGTACTGTACATTGAATCTTTTCCTTTTAATTAGGTTATACGTAAGCAGGGAAGAATTGGTAATGTGTCTGTAAGATGGCTTCTGACAGGGAACCCTGGGAATGATGTGGTACAGACAGAGGGTACAGTCACCTTTCAGAGTGAGGAGGTGGAAGCTATGTTGTATGTGAATGTCAGGGGGGATTCAGTACCAGAGCTCGACAAAACTTATCAACTTGTTCTAACTGATGCTGCCCCAGTAAGTGAACATGAATTCTACAGTGCAGCTTCAAAACAGCCACTCAATTTAAAATGAAGTTTATTGAATTCTACGATTTAGTCAGTAAATTTGCAATGGTAAGTAATATTTTACGTGTTTTGATATTGATATCTTGTAACTTTTTTGTGTGATTATCAGGGCAGCATAGGATTAAGATCTACCAGTAACTTTACCATTCTGGCCAATGATGATCCTTATGGAGTCTTTGAGATAAGTGAAAACTTCAGGCCACTGCAGGTGGATGAGCAGTACAGGAGTAAGTTACTTTTATTAGTTATCTTTTTAGCCGAAAAATGGTGATTAGGAAGATCTTCAGGGAAAGCCTTAAATATGACCTTGTTATGCAAGATTTAAATTTTAAGATTTTGTTTATTGGTATGAGCATTTTTAAAGAAATTTGTATTATCTTTACACAGATGTGTCTATCACCATCAGTAGAAACCACGGGACATTTGGTGAGGTGGAGGTATTCTACAGGACCCTCCTCCCTAATGAAACAAATCTCCCCTACCTCCCCTCTGTGTTGGCCAGGGCTGACCGTAGTGATTTCCGTCATGTAGAAGGCAGCCTCATTTTCACTCAGGGTCAGAGTTCAGCCTCTTTCAATGTTCTTGTGATGGACGACAATCTTCCTGAGACTGATGAGTCTGTGTTTGTTACTTTGTCCAGGGTTCAACTTCTTAAACAAGCTCAGAGTAGAACATGTTAGTATATTTATATTTATATTGTTATAATCCAATGATTTTTTATTCAAGTTAATATGTTTTACTTATCCATGGATAAAACACTTGTAAATTTTATTTGCCTGTGTGTACATCTTTATTTCAACTGAGTGATTCACTCTTGCCTACTAGAAATGTATTTGTTGTGAGAACATTTTCTTAGTGTATTATTATTAAAACAACTAAATCTATATTACAGTAACAAACTCACCGAGACTTGGTACAGCGGCCTGGGTGTTTGGTCAGATCCTGATCAGAAGTAATGATAATGCCCATGGCACCCTGGTCCTCAGTCCCCTCTCCTCCTCTGTCACAGAGAACGCCACTGATGTGGGCGTGTCTGTACAAAGGCTGGGAGGGGCTTTTGGGGAGGTAAGAAATGTAAAATGCAAAGCTTAGGAAACTTTGTTTTTGTTATGATCAACATTTTTGCAAATGAGAAGTATGAAGGCAGATGTGACAAGTTCTGATGAATAAAACATCAGACTGTACTATAAATGTGGAAATTTATGTATGGAAGTGATTAATACTGAGCATGCAAAAAAATTTACTGTATATGGAAAAAATTATTCTTATAGCCATTGCATGTATAAATATCTTACTTTGATAGTGTAAACAATACATTATACAAATATCCAGGTATCATGAAAATACTCACAAATCTGGTTTTTGCTGCTAAATACTAACCCATTGCAGTACTGTAAATAATATAATAGAAAGACTGTATTGGAATTTAAATATTTGCAGATTTTATTGTATTAAAGGCAGAGATTTTTAGCACCGCCTTCAAAAATACCTGGTCTGGGTAGCCCTGTCAATCAAGTGCATGAAGATCCATCATTGGATGCTGGAACTTGGTTGACATTTACTTACTGGTCTCTGTGTATACACTGCACACCTTGTATGGGACTTGTGGGGACCTTCAAATTAACTTTCGATCCTTTGATATTTACCGAGCATGGTATAAAAAACTATATCACTATGAAAATTTTTAGATTGATAATATATTAATTTAAAATATACTTTTAGTATTTGAAAGGATAATAAAATAATATGCATTTTAAAAAAAACTCTGGTACATAAAACTTTTTTAAAAATAAATTTTCGATTTTAATTTTAATGTGCTAATTATAAATGGTAAACCTTAAGTGGAAATGCTATTGATAATGTTCAGAGCAGCACTGTGTGAAGTAATTAATTTTTAAAAATATTTATAAATGTTTCTAATCATGGGTCACTATATTATCCTTTTTATTCACATGAGAATGTACAAGCAGTCTGTTTTAGCATGTTTCATGGTGACATTGACTTATTAAGATTAGGATGAACCTAGATTTTTTTCAATGGAATGTACTTAACATGGCTTTCTTTTCATTTAACAGATGAGATTCTGGGGATGAGTGAATAAAGTCAAATTTGGTTGTTACAGTTATTTTTTAAATTATCACATATACTTCCATCTAAATAATCTGTTTTAATATTTGAATTAATAGCATGATATCACAATACTTTTTAAATGGGTAGGGGTGTTTTCAAACATTAAAAAAAAATCAAGAAACCTTTTTACGTCTAATTTAAAATTGTCTGAAAATCCCCAACACAGGTAAAATTTGACATCTGGGTATTTCACTGTGTATTAAACCACTTCCTGTGTATAGGGATTAGGAGACAGATGACCACAGGTAGACTGCTATCCCGCAAGGCTTTCACACTTGTACAAAATAAGCCCCTCCCTCACCTGGAATTTACCACCCGATAAAAAATCTCTGCCTTTAAGTTCAATTATTAATCATCATCCATCACTCTCTTTGAACTCCAAGTTTTTTAAAAATACATTTATAAAGTGCAATGCCAAACTTTTTATCCAGTGCTAAGATATAAATGTTGACTTGTATACAGATATTTGTGATGGGATACCATGGTATATAGAGTTTCCGTTTCTATAGGTATCTGTAAAATTTCGCGTTGCCAACAACACAGCTCTCCAGGGTCTGGACTTTGAGGTTCTGACGGACACTGTCATTCTCCCTGAGGGAGTGGTCTCCAGGCCCCTCCCCATCCAACTGATTGATGACCAACTCCCTGAGCAGCAGGAGGTGTTTTATGTGGAGCTGGAGAACCAGATCACAGGAGGGGCAGTACTGGGATCCACCTCCTATGCAGTGGTCACAATCCTACCCTCAGATGACCCTAATGGACTCTTTGGTGTGTAAATATTAAATATCTTGAAGCCCTTTCTTCGAGTTTCATTAATCTAATAAATTAAGTGACAAACTTATTGAAGCAATTCATATACTTTCATTCTTTATTGATAACACATAGTCAAAGTTCTGTTACAAGTAGCTGTACTTTGATAACTTGAACTCGGATATTTCAATTACCATGGGTATGTCAAGGCAAGTAAGGAGTCTCTACAAAATTTCTTCATGGTTTTAATCCTTGATATCTCAAATTCTCAGATATCTCAAAGTTTTTTTCAGCACCATCAATACGGGATAATAAAATGTGACTATATTTTGTCAGACCTGTTATATAAAGGTTTATGCACTTTTGATCTTTATTCTGTAGAGTTTGATGTAAGTGGATTGAGTGTAGAAGAACCAGAGAATGGAACTCCTGTCACTGTCACAGTCAATGTGGTAAGAAGAGGAGGAACCATGAATGTGGTCACTGTCCTCTGGTCAGCGTCACTTAATAGTAAGTAGGTCAAGCAAGGTCACTGTGATCTGATAAGGCACCATGAATGTGGTCACAGTCTACTGGTCAGCATCACTTAATAGTAAGTAGGTCAAGGTCAATGTGTTTTAATAGAGGCAAGTAGAATGTAGAAGCTGTCCTCTAGTCAGCTTTACTGAATGGTAAGTAGGTCAAGGTCACTGGGATCTAATAATGAGGTCACTGTCCTTTGGGCAGCTTCACTTAATATTAAGTAGGTCAAGGTTAAAATTATATTTTAAGCAAAGGAGAAAGTGTGAATCCTGTCCTCAGGACAACCTATGTGTAGAATCTGCTAGTATTTCCTGGCCACTGTTTTAGAATGGAAAGAAAGAGACTGAAGTACCATGAATGTGACTTAACCTACACCTCATGAATTTAATTGTAGACATGTCCCCCTCAGAAGACATTAACCCGACCAGTGGAGCCCTCTACTTTGTGAGTAATGAGCCCAGGAGACAGATCCTCATCAGTATCCTCCCAGATGACATCCCGGAGGGCCAGGAGGTAGGGCTCATGTTTAAATAAAAAAAAAACTTAGACATTAGGGCAAGTGTTTATTATGCTGTCAGTAGGGCTAGTGTTTATCATGCTGTCAGTAGGGCTAGTGTTTATCATGCTGTCAGTAGGGTTAGTGTTTATCATGCTGTCAGTAGGGCTAGTGTTTATCATGCTGTCAGTAGGGCTAGTGTTTATCATGCTGTCAGTAAATTAAAGCCTTTTGGGTATAAAGCTAGTGTTTATCATTTTGTAACTAAATTAAAAATTTTATCATATGCTTAATGATTGAAAGTGAGATTTGAAATTAAAATTACTGTAAACCAACTTTTATTCCCGTGCGAAAAATGTCCACGAGTTTTGTGACATAATCTAACTCACAAATACTTACAGCAACGAACCATTTATTTTACTTTGCATTTGTAAAGAACTTCCTTGGTCACAAAAATTAAGTATCGCAGATTGATTACAAATTGAAGAATCGCAAATAAAAGATGATGTGAATAAAAGTAGGTTTACAGTGTACTTATTGTAGGATATTGTGTTGACATTGGTATCAGCTAACAATGGGAGTATAGGAACCAACAGGAAGTTTACAATTTCCATACAGCCTAATGATAATCCACATGGGACAGTGCAGTTCTCCACTAACAGTTACAGTGTAACGGAACAAAATACAAATAGTGTGCAACATCTGCTACTCTCAAGAAGGTGAGCATTTGAAGTATACCTCTAATTATTTGTCATGAAAAACTCATTGGAAAAAACAGTGAATGTTGTGCAACTGAATTATATCTTGAAAATCCCATTTAGTACCCATGGCTTTAAAATATTTGTCCATAAAAATGACAGAAATTAGCTATGCATTAACATTCCTGTTTACAGTAGTTATGGAGATAATTATTTTACTGTAATAAATTTCCTTTTTTTCAGTGGTGGTGTGTATGGACAGTTACGGGTGTACTTTAGTACTCTCCACTTATTTATAGATTCTGACACTGACCCACTGACCTATTTTGATCCACCAATCAATGGCTCAAGAGGACCTAATGGTCAAGTGTTCAGCACTGGTTCCAGCACCAATCCTCTTAAAGTAAACAACTTACCTTGTTAGGAGAATATTAAATTATGAAAAAAGTTCAAAATTTATGTTATACAACCAAATAAGTGGTTGGTTGTGAGACATTGAGGTGAGTAAAACTCACTTATAACAAAGTGCCAGGGCCAGACAATATTGTTTCGTTATAAGTGATCACGGGGAATAAAATCATTCCACATTCAAAAGAAAATATCCGAATTTATGCTACTTTAGATTTGAATCATGAAATATTTAGATATTGAATACTACCTTTGTGTATTTGGTTACCTGCCTCATTATCATACAAGATTTAACCCATTATTTTAGGTTTGTGCAGACAACTGCCTAATGACGTCCTCCTGTGTTGCCTTTGAGTTTTCCTCTGTTGATAACATCACTCTGTGTTTGTGGTTTACCACTCCGGCCACTCAGACCATTACTCCTAGGAATGGCTACCAGTACTTCACCAAAAATAATGTCAAGGTTGGGGTAAAACACATTAAGAACAATAGTTCAAATAAATTTCTCATAGAAAATGTTACAGGCCACATGAAATCATGAAAGTGACAATCTAAAACATGTTTAGATGTTTGTATGTAATGATTGCTCTTTTTGATGCAAACAGTGCAGTTACAAGAATTTCAGAGTAAAAAAAAAAGCTGTTGTATGTTTTTAGGTACAGGAATTAGAGAATAAAGCAGCTACTGCTGCTCAGGATTTCAGTGTGGTAACCAATGGTTACATAATGATCAATGATGGTGCCACCTCTGGACAACTTCCTGTCAGTATTTTAGCAGACGACATTCCTGAGCTGGATGAGGTGTTCCTGGTTAAGTTGACTCAGATCGAGGTGGCCAGCGCGGGGGGCTCCATGAAGTACCCCCCTCAGCTGGGGCAGGTCAACCAGGCCAGGGTCACCATTAATAAGAACGACAACGCCTACGGAAAGTTCCGCATGGTCAGTCAGAGTCCGCACGCGTCAGATGGAGGAACTGCTGTTGGCGTGGAGGAGAAACCCCAACTGGCTGTCGACTTGATTGTGGAAAGACTGGGTAACTTTTCTAATTTTAGTTATTTTGTTTGACTTGATCATGGAAAGACTAGGTATTGTTTTTAGGTCACCTGAGTAAGCTCAGCTATCGCTATCTGTTTTCGTCCGTCGTCGTACGTCGTTCATGGGTCGTAAACTTTTGAACATTTTTAGCTTCTTCTCTGGAACCACTGAACCAATTTCAACCAAATTTGATATACAGCATCTATGGGTGAAGGGAAACAAAATTGTGAATTTCATGGTCCCTGCCCCTGGGGCCTGAGGGGTGGGGCCAAAACAACTAAAATTAATGCAGTCTTTAAAAATCTTCTTTACTCATGGACATCAAGCAATCAAATTGTTGGCATGATTGTAATCAGCATTGAGTCCTCTACCAAAATTATGAAATTCATGGCCATTGGGTCAGGGGTTCTGGTGTAAGGGTGGGGCTATATAGATCATATAGTAAAAGGGCATTATTTCTTTGAAAATCTTCTCCTCTGCTCCTGGGTATTTAACAAAAGAACCAAGTACATAGTTATGATGACCAAGAGTGCCTTTTGGAGAATTGTGAATTTCATGGCCCCTGGGTCAGGGGTTCTGGTGTTAAGGCGGGGCTCTATTGATTATATAGTGAAAATACATGAATTCTTCAAAAATCTTCTCCTCTGCTCCTGGGTATTAAATAAACTAACTTAGTACATAGATATGGTGAGCAAGAGTGCTTCTTCCAAAATTATGAATTTTATGGCCTCTGGGTTTGGGATTGTGGTGTTAGGGTGGAGCTCTATTGATTATATAGTGAAAATACATTGATTCTTTAAAAATCTTCTTCACTGCTCATGGGTATTAAACCAATGAACTATGAACATAGTTATGATGAGGAAGGATGTTTCTTCCAAAATTGCCAATTTCATGGCCCCGGGTAAAGTGTTCTGGTGTTAGGGTGAGGCTCTAATGATTATGTAGTGAAAATGCATGAATTCTTTGAAAATCTTTTCCTTTGCTCCTGGGTATTATGCCAATGATCTTAGTATATATATTTATGATGAAGAAAGGTGCATCTAGCAAAATAGTTAATTACATGCCCCCTGGGTCAGGGGTTTCGGAGGGGGGGGGGGGAGGTTACATAGTCTAAAAATAAGTTAATGCTTTGAAATCTGCTACTTGGTATTAATAAACCATTTATGATAAAATAAAATTAATGACAAAACTTCCAAAATTTTGAAATATTTGGCCCCAGTGTCAGTAGTTCCTGTGGGGTTGGATGCACAACTGGTTATAAAGTGGAAATGCATTTTCTCTTTGTTACTCTGATCTACATGTACCTCTGGGTATTAAGTAACTAGAGTAAGCATGCTAAGTATATAATTATGATAAGCAATCATATGGTACCCCTTTCAAAATAGTGAATTTCATGGCCTCTGGTTTAAAGCACAAATCAAATTCAATTGTTGAAAAGTTGTTTCATGATACTCAGGTGACCAATAAGGCATGTGGGCCTCTTGTTATTATTTAATTTTAATTATTTTGCACACTGCCAAATTATGATATGAGCTGGCAAAATTATATTTTTATGTGCATATGTAGAATATCTTAAAATAACTTTTTTGGCAATTTCAGAAATTGATAGGTTTCTCAAACATGTTGACTTGAAAATTTTGATAAACACATAATGGATAAATAAATATATATTAAAAAATAAAGAAGATTCTTCATATTCCTTTAAGTTTGCTTATGCAGATCTTAGTTTGTTTTTTTTTTTTATTAAATTCTTTAAAGCCTGTTAGCAAAACATTTTTTAACAATTGGTGAAATTTTCTCAAAGTAATGATTTCTTTCTAAAGGTGGAAACCTGGGACATGTTAGTGTGGAATGGTTTGTGAATACAAACATGAGTACAGCAGAGTACAACAAGGATTTCTTAGCTGATGGGGCCACCTTAAAATTTACACCAGGACAGACACAAAGTTGTAAGTCATGAAAGCATACTCATACAATATGTAAATGTTATTTATTCAAAATGAGCTGATAGCAAATCTCATGACAGCAAGCTATATGTGCATAATTTTTCTGTCAATACAAACAAAAGTATATACACATACTATGAAATTTGCTATGTTTTTGCTAAATCGTCCTTATCTTTAAACTATAGATTATATGTAGAGTTATCTTTCTTTTACCTGGTTAGTAATATCACTTTTTTGTAATCTTCCCCAGTAATCACTGTGACTGTGTTGGATGATGATTTACCAGAGGAGAATAAAACAGTAATTGTGCAGCTCCGTAATCCACAAGGTGGCGCCGAGATAGAGGTCGGCTCAAGGGTCATAGTCACCATCATGGAGAATGATAATGTGGCCGGGGTGCTGGGCTTTGAGAGAACATCGTTCCTGGCAGAAGAAGGTACTTACGGTGTATTTACAGTGTTATACACAATGGGACATTCATGTTTAATTGATACATTTAATGAGTATAATATCTTATAGTGTGGTCAAAGTTCCAAGAAATGAAAAAAAAACCTTTCAACATTTCTTTTCTTTTTTTTTTTTGTAAATATGAAGATTTTAAAAGCATTTTTATGTTATTTTACATCTTCCTGTAAACACTTTTATTGTGAAAAACTATTTCTTAGCAGGTTTCATTGAGGCAAACATCAATGAATTTTCATGAATCACTGTTAGGGATTTTCTTCTTGACTAGTTCCATTTTTCTTACATAATTACAGGAGAAAAAGTGACAATTCAAGTCCTGCGTACAAAGTCGACGCGGGGCTCGGTGTCTGTAGACTGGGAGATTGTGGGTCTGAGGGGCATTCTACCCCAGGAGGGCTTCACTAACTATAACGGCACTCTCATGTTCCGACCGGTAATATAATACTTCTGTCATATAATTTGATACAGTAGTAAATACATTTATGACAAGTCTGCAGTTTTATGAAAGAATAAGAAAGCAACATTGCAACTTGCCTTGGATGTATGAAGTTTGCAATAAGATAACTTGAATATATTGTACAATAAATAACACATGCACTGGAAATTAAAACTACCAATTATCAGATACATAATTATGTAATGATATTATGATAACACATGCAAAGATGAATAATAGACACATAAAACAAACTCCAAATGTAGGCAGTGTAATGTAAATTAGGATTAAACAAGTTATAAACATTGTTAAGCATTATCAAATCAAAAACGGTAGTTTCAAATAAATAAAAGACAAAGCAATTAAGATAATCATAAACATCTTGTGTAAGATGTTTGCTGTATATTTTGCACAAGTAAAAACTAATTAACTTCAATGATATGAAAAGCTGCCAGCATGTACTTATTAACACCTGGACAATTCGTCTTGATAACTTACCTCGACAAGGTGTAAATGAGCTTATTACCGGTATGTACCCCCTCATAGTTTGATGAAATTTTAGGAGCAAGTCTATTCCCAAGTAAATATAAGCCCTACATACACATGTATAGGCCAAGCTTTCTTGGGTGATGTGTTTACTGATTCACACTAACACACAAGCATCGGTTTTTAGATTTTACCTACATGAAAGTTTTAGGAGCCATTTAGTCCGTTTTAAAGTAACTTTAAGTCGTTCCCAGATCAATTTTCAATGAAGTTGCATCTAGGCGAAGTTCTTAACTAAAAAACATATTTGTTTATAGACTTTGCCTTATACACACACATTACATTCAATGAGGTGACCACTACTGTAAACCAGCTTTTATTCGAGTGCGAGAAATATTCACGAGTTTCACAACCTACTTTAAGTCACAAATATTAATTGCCGCAAACCATTTATTTTGCTTTGTTTTTAGCTCACCTGAGCCAAAGGCTCAAGTGAGCTTTTCTGATCAAAATTTGTCCGTTGTCTGTCGTTGTCGTCGTTGTGGTTGTCGTTGTTGTAAACTTTTCACATTTTCATCTTCTTCTCAAGAACCACTGGGCCAATTTCAACCAAACTTGCTACAAAGTATCCTTAGGTAAAGGGGATTCGAGTTTGTCCAAATGAAGGGCCACGCCCTTTTCCAAGGGGAGACAATTATGAATTAGAGAAAAATTAATGGCATTTTTAAAAAATCTTCTTCTCAAGAACCACTGGGCCAGGAAAGATTTCTCATGTGGAATCATCCTCAGGTAGTGTAGATTCAAATTTGTTTAATCATGACCCCCGGGGGTAGGGTGGGGCCAAAATGGCCGATCAAATTTTTCATAGGAATATATAGGAAAAATCTTTAAAAATCTTCTTCTCAAGAACCACTGGGCCAGGAAAGATGAAACTCATGTGGAATCATCTTCAGGTAGTGTAAATTCAAGTTTGTTCAAATCATAACCCCCTGGGGTAGGGTGGGGCCAAAATGGCCGATCAAAATTTTACATAGGAATATATAGGAAAAATCTTTTAAAATCTTCCTCTCAAGAACCACTGGGCCAGGAAAGATGAAACTCATGTGGAATCATCCTCAGGTAGTGTAGATTTAATTTCTTCAAATCATGACCCCTGGGGGTAGGGTGGGGCCAAAATGGCCGATCAAAGTTTAACATAGGA
The DNA here is from genome assembly GCF_032062105.1 of Saccostrea cuccullata. Classification (NCBI taxonomy): domain Eukaryota; kingdom Metazoa; phylum Mollusca; class Bivalvia; order Ostreida; family Ostreidae; genus Saccostrea; species Saccostrea cuccullata. The sequence goes on along the minus strand of NW_026935164.1, from coordinate 477,979 downwards.
ATATATAGGAAAAATCTTTAAAAATTCTTCTCATCAAGAACACTGGGGCAGGAAAGATTTCATATGGAATCATCCTCAGGTAGTGTCGATTCAAGTTTGTTCAAATCATGACCCCCGGGGCTAGGGTGGGGCCAAAATGGCCGATCAAAGTTTTACGTAGGAATATATAGGAAAAATCTTCTTCTCAAGAACCATTGAGACAGGAAAGATGAAACTCTTGTGGAATCATCCCCAGGTAGTGTAGATTCAAGTTTCTTCAAATCATGACCCCCGGGGGTAGGGTGGAGCCAAATGGCCGATAAAAGTTTTAAATAGGAATATATAGGGAAACCTTTTAAAATCTTCTTTTCAAGTACTTCAAAGTCATGCTTAGTGATATTTATAGGGAATCATCCTCAGTATTGAATTTCTTTTGTTCAAATCATGACCCCTGGGGGGTTGTTGTTAAGCCCCCTCCCTCCCCCCAGCCCTCAGTAAACTTTCAGTTCTGATCTGATATGTGCTTTTTTTCTAGCCAGTTGCTCAGGTGAGCGCTGTGGCCCCTGGGCCTCTTGTTGTAGAAATGTTTCCTTATTCGTGAACAGTAATCGCCGCAGATTGATTTCAAACTGACGAATTGCGAATAAAAGATGACGCGAATAATAGTTGGTTTACAGTATTCCCACTATAAAATTGGATATATTGTACTATAAATCTAACATAAACTAATCCTATGAACCTTGTATAGATTTCTATTTTATCACCTCACTATAGCTCTTTATGGTAATGTGATGTGTTGATTACAGACAGAAGTTTCAAAGACAATATCACTAGATGTGAAATCTGATGAGAAACCTGAGGTGAATGAAGAATATCAGATAAACTTGGTCAACATAACTACAATTGGTAGGAATTACATAATTAAATTCAATTTAATTTTTCCTAGCCTTATCTAATATTTCTTCTTTATACTTGAATTTATTCTAAATGAATTCAATGTTTAAGGTTGGATTTCCAATTCAGGACTTAGGATCTTTGATTTTACATAGATCATTATAAGTTTTATTTTCCTTTGCTCATTTAAATACATGTACCCAGTAAATTCTGAAATTAAAATTGAACTCCTTTATTTTTAATACAAAGGGTATGTCAAAGTGATTTGGCAGGCCCCTTTTTTATCTTTGTGTTTTTTAATCTCATTACCTCAAATCATTGGATATCTCTTTGATTTTGGTCCTGTATGTTCAAAATAATAAGGTTTGACTGTACTAAGTCTAATTTCTTTTTTGAAGGCATTGGTCCCTCTGGGGCAGCTGTTGTTAACCCCCTCCTACAGACTGCCAGTATCACAATAAAGGGAAGTAACGACCCTCACGGGGTCATTCAGTTCTCCCAGAGCTCCCTCAATGTCAGGACCGAGGAGACCAACAACAAATTACATCTACAGGTGGACAGGAAGTTTGGAGCTATAGGTAAGGCCTGGACAGGAAGTTTAGAGGTAGGTAAGGCCTGTACTTGATAGGAAGTTTGGAGCTATAGGTCTGTACTTGATAGGAAGTTTGGAGCTATAGGTAAGGCCTGGACTTGATAGGAAGTTTGGAGCTATAGGTCTGTACTTGATAGGAAGTTTGGAGCTGTAGGTCTGTACTTGATAGGAAGTTTGGAGCTGTAGGTCTGTACTTGATAGGAAGTTTGGAGCTATAGGTCTGTACTTGATAGGAAGTTTGGAGCTATAGGTCTGTACTTGATAGTAAGTTTGGAGCTATAGGTAAGGCCTGGACTTGATAGGAAGTTTGGAGCTATAGGTCTGTACTTGATAGGAAGTTTGGAGCTATAGGTCTGTACTTGATAGGAAGTTTGGAGCTGTAGGTAAGGCCTGGAGTTGATAGGAAGTTTGGAGCTGTAGGTCTGTACTTGATAGGAAGTTTGGAGCTATAGGTAAGGCCTGGACTTGATAGGAAGTGTGGACTTGATTGATAGGAAGTTTGGAGCTGTAGGTCTGTACTTGATAGGAAGTTTGGAGCTGTAGGTCTGTACTTGATAGGAAGTTTGGAGCTGTAGGTCTGTACTTGTTAGGAAGTTTGGAGCTGTAGGTCTGTACTTGATAGGAAGTTTGGAGCTATAGGTAAGGCCTGGACTTGATAGGAAGTTTGGAGCTGTACGTCTGTACATGATAGGAAGTTTGGAGCTATAGGTAAGGCCTGGACTTGATAGGAAGTTTGGAGCTGTAGGTCTGTACATGATAGGAAGTTTGGAGCTATAGGTAAGGCCTGGACTTGATAGGAAGTTTGGAGCTATAGGTAAGGAATGGACTTGTTTTATATTGCTCCCTACAGAAGATTTCATATTATCTTTCTAATATATATTTTTATACAGATTCTTGCTGAGGATTTTCATAACAATTAAACTGTATTTTTCTAGAAATCAAGAGATTACCTGTGTTGAATTAAGCATTGAAGTATCATTTTTTGAAAGATGCAGTCTCATAACTGCAATGGTGTGTGCAAACAAATTATGTAACGCTCGTTAGCGTGTTATGAAAAGAGCCATAGCTGCCTTACCGACGACTCGGCCTACTCTAGTATTTAAAAGGAAATCACCTGTTTCTATTTATAGATACATGTACCTTTTCATCGCAAAATCAAACTACATGTATGTAATCATTTGAGAACCAGTGTTATATTTTCATAGTTGCAAGTTTGTTGCATGACAGTAATTTTACTTGTCCAATACTTATTCTAAACAAGATTGTTTGAAAATTTTAAAATAAAAAGGGCTAGCAACTATGACTTTGGGTCATTAAAATAGTTTAAGACTGTTTTTCCCCAAGATACTTTCAATGTGTAATGTTGTATTATATATCTCTTTTAACAATTATTTAAACATGTATGTATTATAAAATAATAAAAGAAAACATAGGAAAATGCACACAGAGAAAAAAAATAAAATCGTAGTTAAGTTACACGCACTGTGAGACTCGAACTCACAATCATTATGTCTGGAATCTAGCAATCACCACGAAGTCATTGTAATCGGATGGACAAAATTAAGACAGATTGTTGAATTTTGAAATAATTTTAGAAGAAAAATTAAATACGTATTTTCAACATTTTCAATGTGAAGACCACCTTTAACCAAAATTATCTAAACGTAATGAAGTGCAGTCATATCCAAATAAAATTATTCAGAAGTTGTTTTTCTGGTTAAGGGTGGTCTTTTCCTACAGTTTGTCATTGTTTAAGGGGGTACCTCAGTATTTACTATATTCTCCATATAAACTGAACGATTTTTATAACTATCATAAGAGGGAAGTATTAATAATTGGGTATTATTTTTGTGTGAGTTGCTTTAAGGCATGTATAAACTAACATTGTATGACAAAATTTTGGTTAAACAAAGTATTTAAAAAATCACTACTAGAGTAGGCGAAAGTGACTATCAAATGCGCTATGGCTCTTTGTTAAGTTTGCACACACATAATTACAGTTATAAAACTGCATCTTTCAAAAAATGATAATTCAGTGCTTATATTTACATTTTTTATCCCCTGTATTTCTGTAATTTTGATTTTTCTATTTAAAATTCCCACCTTATCCTTCATGTAAGTTGCAGATAACAGATAACAATAATCAAAGTTTTATTTATTTTTAGCTCACCTCGACGAAGTCGAGATGAGCTTATGCTATACCCACGGCGTCGGCGTGTTGGCTTCCCGTAAAAGTTTTAGGAGCAGGTCCATTCCCACAGTAACTATAAGCCCTACCCAGACCAAACTTGCATGGATGATGCATCTAGGGATGGGCATTACCAGAAATGCTTCGGATGCTGGATCTGACCTACATTTTTCAGATGAGTGACCAGGTTAAAGTTTTTGGAGCAGGTCCATTCCCAAGTAACTATAGGCCGTACCCAGACCAAACTTGCATGGGTGATGCATCTAGGAACATTACCAGACTTCCTGGATCTGACCTACATTTTCCAGATGAGTGACCAGGTTAAAGTTTTTGGAGCAGGTCCATTCTTAATTAACTATAAGGCCTACCAGGACCAAACTTGCATGGATGATGCTTCTAGGGATGGACACTAGCAGACTTGCTTGGGATGCTGGATCTGACCTACAATTTCCAAACGAGTGACCAGGTTAAAGTTTTTGTAACAGATTAATTCCAAATGAACTTAAAGACCTATTTAAACTGAACTTGCTTGAATTTTGTTGTCAGGATAAATACTAACTGTTAAGAAAATATGATGTGAGATTTGCATTACTTAAATTGATAACATTCGTTGAGGTGAGCTTTGTAATCTTTGATTACCTATGTTTTCAATCTAAAATGATAAACTATGCTTTTACAACAAAGAAATAAAAATGAATTGTATAACAAACATAAATTTTTTGCTTTGTTTAAACAGTAATGGCGTAGTCCCTGTATTCATACGCCAGACAGACTTTGGTCATTAGGTCTTGTGTGTTATGTGTATTTATCACTTGTAATTTGATAATGCTTTTTATTAGGGTCAAACAAAGTGAATGTAAATATGTAATATTAACAAAATTGAAAATAATGATGCTTGTATTAAAAAAGAAAAATTCACAACCTTTATGATAAGTATTACCTGTAAGGATTTGTTGTAGGTACTGTCCGTGTGTCTTATTCCATATCAAGTGGCTCCGTGACTCCGTTGTCTGAGGAGCTGACTGCTGCCATGCCCACTGAGGACTTCATTGCCGTACAGGGATACGTCGACATACCAGACCAAAACGTGTCCATGACCATCAGTGTACAGATTGTGGATGATACACAGCCGGAGGTGGATGAAGCCTTCATTGTAACACTTACAGGGGTGACCTTAGTGAATTCTACAGACACCAGTAGCATGCCACCCAGACTAGGTATAGGCTCTCTGTAAATCTGGACTTAAGTAAATCATAGGATCTCTATAGTGATTCTATTGAAGTAGGATTTGTATAATGTACTTAATGATTGATATTTCAAAATACTTGTATTGATAAACATTCTTTAATTCAGGAAATGAAGGTACAGTGTCAGAAATAGTTATCAATGCCAATGATGGAACAAAAGGAGTAGTTCAATTTGGCTCTGACTCCTACAAGTAAGTCTGAACGTTTGTATTGTAAGAAGCTGGAGCATTTTGATTAAATCTGTCTGCATACAGATTTCAAATAAATATAAATGTAAAACTTCAATTCCAGCCAGCATAAATGTTCCAATTTCCATTATGTAAAATGTTCCAGTTAAATTTTTATGCATTATTAGGATTTGAGAGTGAATGTTGATGCATTTAAAATTTGGATTTCAATATAAATGTTGATGTATTATTTGGATTTCAGTGTGAATGTTGATGTATTATTTGGATTTCAGTGTGAATGTTGGTGTATTATTTGGATTTCAGTGTGAATGTTGGTGTATTATTTGGATTTCAATATAAATGTTGGTGTATTATTTGGATTTCAGTGTGAATATTTGTGTATTGTTTAAATTTCAGTGTGAATGTTGATGTATTATTTGGATTTCAGTGTGAATGTTGAGGTACTATTTGGATTTCAGTATAAATGTTGATGTGTTATCTGGATTTCAGTGTGAATGTTGATGTATTATTTGGACTTCAGTGTGAATGTTGGTGTATTATTTGGATTTCAATATAAATGTTCGTGTATTGTTTAAATTTCAGTGTGAATGTTGAGGTATTATTTGGATTTCAGTATAAATGTTGATGTGTTATCTGGATTTCAGTATAAATGTTGATGTGTTATCTGGATTTCAGTATAAATGTTGATGTGTTATCTGGATTTCAGTGTGAATGTTGATGAAATCAGGAAGAACATCAGTCTGTCGGTGATCAGGACTCAGGGTACGTTTGGTAATGTGTCAGTGTTCTACTACGCTCAGAGCATTGTGGAGGGGACAACTCAGGGACTGGACTATACTATAACCCCACAGGTATACCCAGAACCATTTTATATGGTACTGAAGCAATATGTAGCATGTATATAGTAGGTTTGAATTTTTTGTATAGTGTTGGTACACAATATAATTCATTCTCAGTTGGGCATTATTTGTGAATTTTTGCATGTAAACAACTTGTTTGATCAAAAACTGTTCACTGTTATTCATTGGTGATGTGCACCTGTTATTATTTTTTTTAAAACAATTATTTGTTTGACACACCTTCATACACATTTTAAAAGTCTTATTTGTTCACATGACATTTTTTTTAGTTGGTGATGGATTAGATTTTTCAAGGTAAATTACATTTATTTTTTCCTTGGAAAAATGTTATATCTTTGTTGCATTGCTCAATAAAACAGAAAATTCATTCATTCTGAATTGATATGAACTTTATCAGATACTAATTCTCGAAATGTTTTGATAGGAAATCTTCTTTGCAAAAGCGGAGAACCAGAAATACATTATGTTGGAGATTCTGAATGATGATATTCCAGAGCCGGACGAGACATTCCAGGTGATACTGTCTCAGCCGCGAGATGGCGTGGAAATCGGAGAGCCGTCTAGAGGTACAATTCAGCTTTGTCACCTTCGTCTTTTTTCTCTTTGTGCCAACTGTTTTCTGCTTTGAAACATTTACACCTATGACCTGGTTACCCATGATTCACCTTTTCTGTTATTTCCACATCCATGCGTCATTTTCCTGTACATTCATGTTTTTTTTCAAGCCTAACTATTTTTACGTGTAGGTAAATTGATACCTGATAATGAATACAAGGAATGAGATTCTTTGAATTAATTATTTGTGCAGGTAGTTTTGCATAAAAAACCCCAATACCTTGGAGGTGTGTGAATAACCTTAAAAAATTATCAATCTTAATTTCTAAAATACTAAATGCAATGAAAATATATGTATTACATATTATCTATTAAATTTTACAGTTTAAACTCTGTAAAAATGGGGCATAAGTGTTTGCAAGCAAGAGAAGGCAAAAAATGAAATTGAATGAAAATCACTTGGTATACAGTAATACCCAAGGGCTCAAGATATTGAGGGTAAAATACTTAAAAAGTTTCTGGGACCTCCAAATCACTTCAGTATAACCTTAGTCATTATCTTATCCAGTTAACATAACCTTCTCTAATAAAATTGTACAAAACCAGACTCACAGTATTTGAAAAAAAAAATACTGTTTGTTTGAGTTCACCATCTTGTATAAAAATATCTAAAAACATTCAAACTTTCTTGCAAATATTTTCAAATAAATAGATTGATACTTCTGTTTCCCTGCACTGCGCGTCCAACGAGTTGCTGAATATAGTGGATCAGTAAGTTATAAACTAAAACACGGGTGTAAATATCATAAAAACGGGTCATGATCAGTACATGGTGGGATATAAATTACAGAACACAAAAAATATTTTTACGGTTGTTGATGGAAATATATTGTAGTAAAACTTATTTCGCAAATGTGTGACATTAGGGTTTTCCCGTGCTCGACAATGTAAAATGAACGTTTTTCTCATGCTCATGTCTTGTTTAACTATGCTTTGTGCAATATTGAGCTCAGCTTCACCAATCGATATTTTTGCAGTTAATCAATAACATGACGAACAATTTTAAATTTTTCTATTGAATGATAGGATTTTTTGTAAATTAATTTTTTTGTCGTTTAAGTTGTCTTAAAAAGAACGCAATTTTCCAACTCCAGATGCGGTGTGACAAAAGAATCCTGCTTTTTTGAATTTTTAACCCTGTTCATACTCTAAAATGTTTTAAAAGACACATGTTCGCTGACATATTTTTTATCTATGAAATTTTAAAATAGGTAAAACATTACTGTGGGGCATAGATGTACCCGATATCTCCGAATAAATATATTGATATTTTTCTGTAAGGTATAACTTAAAATGACAGGTATTTTTTCAGCTAAATGGTCATCCCCTTTTCATTGTGAAATGTAAGTTAACTTGTAAATCTTTTTTGGAGGTAAAGTTAATAAAGAACAACTATTGGGGGGGGCAAGATTTCTTAAAATTTAATGATTCAATCTTCCTTATATTTACTAGAAATTTAAAATAGGTACATTATGAAATGTAAAAATATTTGTTTTTAGCTCACCTCATTATTCGGTGTCGGCGTCTTCGAAGATTAAGTTTTTTGGAGCAGTTTTCTTTTAAGTACTTCTATGTCCTATATTGATTAGACATGCATGGAATATGCTTCTAATGTGTTTCATTGTACCAGTCTAAGTTTCAGATGCTGCAATTTCAGCAAAGGAATGACCAGGTTAATGTTTTTGGAGCAGGTTAACATTTTTGATGCAGTTTTTGCTGTAGGTCTCATTTCCAAGGAACATTATGTTGACAAACTTGCATGGATGATACATTTAATTCAATATTTAATATGTTGACAAACATTTGTACACTATAAAATGTGACTTTTTCCGGTTGAGGAACAGGTTATGTTTTAATTTCCAGATATAAGACCTTGTTGACCAAACTTGCATGGATGATATATCTATGCAAAAACACATTTTCTGGTTGAGTGAACAGGTTAATGTTTTTGGTGCACATTTCCAAGATACAATGAACCCTATAATGACCAAACTTGCATGGATGTACATCTTAGGATGCATACTACCAGACTTGCTTCGGATGCTGAATCTGACCTACATTTTCTGTATTTTAAAGTTTTTGATGCAGGATTCATTTTCAAGTAACTGTAAGCTCTTTAATGACCAAACTTGCATGGATTATACAAAGGTTGCATTCTACCATAGGTAAATATATTTTTTTCTGTAAAGAGGTTAAATTTTTATGCAGGTTTCAAAAACTAAAAAAAATCATCTTAGGATTGGACTTGCTCCGGATGCTGAATTCGACATACATTTTCCAGATAATGGACCAGGTAAAAGTTATGGGTGCAGATCTATCACAAAGAAACTGTAAGGCTTTAATAACCAATTGCCCAAATTTAATAAAACTTTAAAGATGCTGATTTTGATCACATTTTCGTGATGAAGAACTAGTTTGAAGTTTTTATATAGGTCTACTCCAAAGTATCAGATCAAAATTGCATAAATTTTGCATTTTGGAGGTACACTTTTTGTTGGGTAATTGTGTGATTTTGCCCTAAGCACTTAAGACTCAAAATGGTCATTTTTTCATTGTGAAGTGTGGCCATTTTTTTGTACTTAATAAACTCAGAAGATTTCTTAAAATTTAATGATTCAGAATTATGAACTACTCACGCTACATTTGTCCATAAAATCTTTAAGGAGGATGTTTTAAAAATATTTTCTGTTGATTTCTACCCTAATAAAAAACACAAGTAGTTTCACCAAAGTTATAGAGTTATCACTCTTTGTTTTCCCAAATTAGTAATGTTTTATGAAAATCCATATAAATATCTGTAAAAATGTAAAAAAAAAAAAGAAAAAAAAATCAATTGAAGGACTTTATTCGGTAATAACCAATATTTAATAATTAAACTTCAAGGGAGAAATTTTTAATTATGTTCTATAACAGGGGGATATATGCTGACTTCAAAGCACTGAATATTTTCATCAGCAGTGACGTCATATGTTAGAAGTGACGTCATGAAAGTGACATACTGTAGATCACTTAATTTTTGTGACACCTTATTTTCACGAGATAGTCATTTACTGTTTATTAGCGAGACAAAATTTTCATGAATCGTGGTCATTGCTCTATATAATCTTAAGAAATTCTATAATGTATTTTCGTAACAATGATAATAGATCATGATTTCTACAGAAAAATGTATATATTACGTCGATATTTTGAGTAAAAAGCACCGAGCGCAGGTCTGATCAGGCTCAATATTTTGATATAATGTGTAGAATGATAATGTCAATGAAATATGTAAATATCGTTCCTGAGCAAACTTACGCTCTATGATTTTTATAGCTAAAATTGTTGAAATTTTGTCCATTTTGTCCTCTTTCTAAAAAACGATATAAAATTGGACGAGTTTGTGACGTCATAAAAACAAAATATAGTCAATAAACTACTTTGAAACTATAATATGTTCTGTTCATTTATATTTCTCATACAATTTATGGAATTCAGCACATTTGAAGAATTTTTCAAAATTTGACTTTTGTGGGGGCAAAGATATACAATATACCGCATATATAGTTCTTTGTTAACTTTTGATTTAATTAAGGAATGAATTTAATAGCTAACCATTTTATATGGTATAAACTGGGTTGGGGTAGTTTACGCTTTATAAACCATGGTTTATAAAAAAGCGTAAACTGTTCCAACCCAGTTTATATCATATAAAATGGGTATCTATTAAATTCATTCCTTGTAATTTGATTTTCATTCATTTGAAGTAAGAAAAGATGATTGTTCTAACAAAATGACTTCAATCTGTACAAAATTTGAATGTAACGTCAGGCAGATTGATACGTTTTTAACGAAAGTCATTGTGACGTAGGCAACCCATTTTATACGATATAAAGTAATTTTTTTATCCAATCAAATACAGCGTTACAACCAGAATTAAATTATTTGACTCTGAGATAGGTGCTATTGTTCGCAGTTCTTTCTTTGTATTTTCTGTCCGTTTTCTGGTTTTTTGCACTAATCAAAGTTCAAAGACAGGGATGTTTGAATTACTGGCTTGACAAACTGTTTGTCTAGGAGTCGTCTTCAACATTTCCTTGGTCATGAATTTTCCCGACCTGAGGCTGTTTCCCTTTTAAAGTTTATTATTCTGTTCATATTTTTCAAGAAAAGTTTTTTTAATTGGTTAATTAACAATAAAACAGGTGAATTCAACTGAGAAAAAATCAAACTTCCCAATAAGTGAAAGGGGATTTACATTGATGGGAAATGATTTTGAATTTGTATTGGGAATATTTTAACAAATAAAAAATATTTTAAAAATGATAAGTCCAGAACCATTACTTTTTTTCATTAAATGTAGAATTTTTTTTTGATAACAATTTGATTGTACTGGGAGGCAACTTAAGATTCTATTACCAGGTAATCAGCGATTTCCTTTAGTCTTCTTGTGATGGAATAAACAATCCACAAATGACACTTGACGGTCTTAATGATCTGTGATGTACTTGGAAACATTTATTGAATTTATAGAAATGTTAAAATATAATGATGACTCTTTGTGCTGAAAAGAAGTTTGTTTTTTTTTTTCAAAATCTCCACAGCTCAAGTTAGGCTTAAGTTAGAATATGTATATATTAAGTGCTTGTTTGTCTTCTAAGTTACATATATAAATTTCCCCAAAACCTTGAATTCAGAATTGAACTCTGTGACTTTGTAATATCTATTTACTAATACAGGCTGTGTGGGGGTATTACAGGAAAAACTATTAAATATACATGTATTTGTTTTCCTTTCTTACTGAAATTCTGTGCCATAAATGCTATTGTGAGTGCTGTTTTTAAGGAACTTGCATATTTATAATTGCTTCAAAATTTCAAGGTTTGTAGATTATGTTTATGAGCATGTAAGGCTAATTGCAATCTGCAAAGTTCTATATGTACTTGCAAGGTCATCTTAATGATAATGATTGGTTGCACTCTCCCAAATCAGGGTATAATTATTGGGTTTGTAGGTAGGTGGGGAAATCTTTCGTCAGAAAATTTCAACATATTTGTTGAGAAGATAAAAGGAAGGGGGAAAAAGGGAAAAGATATTGTGTCCTGGAATGTTAAAAAAAGTTTTGAGTCAGGCCAATTGTAGTCATTCGGTAGGGAGAGGGCAACCAAACAATTTTTTAAAAATGGCCAAATAAGATTGTATATGACAGTAACGATATGACATTTTGTGGTATTTATTTTGGCTCTTACCTGGTACATCACTCGATCAGCTAACATTATGTTGAAACATGTTTTTTAAGATCTATTTTTGACTTTCAATCATCATGTGTAAGCTACTCACATCTTCAACTCAAGGAACTTTCTGAAACAAGGCCTGCTTTCAAAAAACACCCTAAAAGGATTAGAATTCATATTATCTTAGAAGATCTCCGTGTCTTTCCATAAAGAGATTGTTATTAATATAGAATTCAGTGTTGTAAATTAAAACTCAGCTTTCCAAGAACCAGCAAGGCTGGCACAACAAACCATAAGATACTGAAGCTGCCTTAAAGAGTAAAAATTCAGTGGCCTTTGGAGCAAGGGCATTAGAGTGTCAAATTAAAAAAAAAATGGAAGTAAATAGGAATATAATCTTCCTATTCTTTTCAATAATTACAAGATTGAAAATTGTTTTATGGTGGAATTCTTTTGTAGTGTATATTCACTGTTAGTTTGATCAGATCTTATGCACCTGGGCAAGAAAAGGGAGGGACACGAACACTCATTTTAATAAGTGGTAATCTGGCTCAACTAACTCCTAATCAGACAAATACAGCAGTTATTGTAGTAATCGTATAATTGTTATTTGTCATGGCCATTGTCAGCCTGCCAGACCTGCTCAAAATGTCCTTTAGATGATAATATGTCATATGACCAGCAACCCTCAGATCAGCCAAGTAGTCCTGTAAGCCTCACAGACAGTTCAAATGTAAATATTTATATTTCCAATAAATTTCCCCTATGATTCTTTACAAAAAAAATGCAGTATATTTTCTCATGAACTACATTAGATATGTATCACGAATAAGCATGAATATCTCCATTGTTACGTCATAATACCGCTCTTGACGTCAAAAAGTCAAAAAATATAGTGCACACTGTTTTGTTTTAAAAATGACAGTTGAACGGCGTAAATTTATGGCAAGTCATCAGAAAAATAATGTAAATATAAGAAATGAATTTAATTTTTTGAAGATTCATGAGGTATATGAACTACAACGCTTCCGCCGGCATATTTAAAAAGCGTAACGCGCTTCATGATGATTAATCATACATAACCTTAACTTTAAATTCATTTCTTAAATATTTCTACTAAGCCAACTGTGAAATTGATTTGAAGACCATTTTCGTGTATACTCACGCGTAGAAATATATATACGGAGAAACGTGCGTTAGCGTGACGTCACAATGAGGCTACAGAGATGTTAGAAAAATGCAACGATATAGGGCAGCGGGAAATTCAAATATTGAGTATATTTTAGTTGCTTCCAAACATGTAAAATGTAAATATAAGGAATGTTTTTAAGTTAAGTGTGAATTATTGGTGTGTGAATCACAAAGACTAACACATAGGCATATTTATAGCTCTACTGGTCAGAGACCAAAGAGCTTGCGATAATAAAGTATCAAAAATTTTTCAAAATGCTACTCCTCCTACAGTTTTGGTCCGAATTCAATATAACTTGGCACACAAGTAGACTACGCTAAGATACATAATTCTGTGCATCAGTTTTTGCTTTCCATGAACGATGTTGTGAAGGTTACTAAAAATAGAAATTTCTGTGAAATTCTTTCAAAATGCTACTCCTCCTACAGTTTTGATCCGATTTCAATATAACTTGGCACACAAGTAGACTAATTTAAGATACATAATTCTCTGCATCGGTTTTTAATTTAGTTGAACGGTGTTGCCATGGTTACTAAAAATAGAAATTTCTGTGAAATTCTTTCAAAATGCTACTCCTCCTACACTTTTGGACAGATTTTAACATAACTTGGCACACAAGTAGACTACACTAAGATACATTATTCTGTGCATTGGTTTTTGCTTTCGATGAGTGGCAAGGATCTTTTTTTTTTTACTTATTGCTGTTTTAGTCTTAAGTCCCAACTGCTCTTTTCTCTTCCTTTGTTTTAAGTATAAACCAGTAGAGCTACAGTCTCGACAGAGACTTCTGGTTCATGAAGCGCTCAGCACGCTTCATGATATCATGAAGCGCTCAGCGCACTTCATGATATATGCCTACGTGACAAGTCTGTGTGATTCACACACCAATAACTCACACAAAACTTAAAAACATTCCTTAAATGTCTATTACAACAATGTACAAATGTCAACCACATTTTTACATTAGCACTTTAATCTGGATAATAATTTTTTTTAATTTCCATTTTTTAGCAAATGTCACAATTCTGGCCAATGATGAATTCAGTGGAACAGTGACATTTAAATCCCAGGATATTGTCAGGATTGAAGAATCTCCTGGGGAGAATATGACCTTGAACATTGCACGTCTTGAGGTCATCAGGGGACCAGGCTTCTATGGATTGGTCAATGTCCCCTTTAAGGTGATCCCTGAAAGGGCAGACAACTCTGTGGATATCACGCCTACAGAAGGTGTCATTACATTCCAAGACAAACAGGTAGATGTCAGAACTGGTCAAATAATGAATTCACAAGAAATCTTGTCTGGATCCATAGAAATGGGCCAGATTTAAACAACATTCCTAACAGAAACTGAAAAACTTTTTATTTCACTAAAGTCTCCTCATGGGGTATGTTAGTGCAATAAGAGTTTAACAATTGAACAAATTAACATATGAACAGATAACATGATCTTTTATATGGACAGTACTGACAGAAAGGATCAGTTTTTGATAAACAAGATTTTAGCAAGAGTTATTTCCCATCGGTTGCCATATTGAAGTTATACAGGCCTGAATTCCTTCATTATTCAACAGATTTAAACTTGTCATACTGGGCAATTGGGTTAAATATCACAATTTTTCCTATAAATTTATGTTTACACAAGCTTCTTTAAATCTACAATTTTATTATTTTAAAGTTTTTTGTTCTCATATTTCTACCATCATTAAGGTTTGAAATAGGTTTCTCAAAGAGGAATATATTCACTAGTTGGACCTCCAAGATGACAGTCAAGGGATTAACTCACAGGGAAAATATGTCATACTAAACTCATACAAAAACTATCTGTTAGACAACATTTTTAACAGTTATATTTACTGAAAGGGACTTCAAGTTACCATCTATATTAGAAAAGATTTTGAAATTCACAACATCTAGATTAGACAAGTTTTACTGTGTGTCCTTTCTTACAAGTTTAAAAGTCAGCAGTTGGGGTTATCAAATTGCTAATTAACATCTGATCAAAAACATGTATTATCAATATATACCAGTATACAAATAAATATGTGTCTAGAACATTTTATGTTAACAGTACATTTAAATAAAATAAAATAAATACAATACAGATGTACTGTATAAGTATTAAAAAATTATTCATTTGTGTAAACTCATGACATTATGCCTAATTTTGAAACATGTATTATCAATATACACCAGTATACAAATAAGTATGTGTCTAGAACATTTTATGTTAACAAGTACATTTAAATTAAGTAAAATAAATAGAGTACAGATGTATAAGTATGAAAAAATTATTCATTTGTGTAAACTCATTATTCATTTGTGTAAACTCATAGCCTTGTTTTGAAACAGTGTATTATTAGCTCACCTGAGACGAAGGCTCAAGTGAGCTTTTCTGATCACATTTTGTTCATGTCTGTCTGTCCTTCTGTCTGTAAACTTTTCACATTTTTGACTTTTTCTCAAGAACAGCTGGGCCAATTTCAACCAAACTTGGCACAAAGCATCCCTAGGTGAAGGGGATTCTATATAAAGGGCCACGCCCTATTAAAAAATTGGGAATTAATGAAAATTTGGTGGTATGTTTTAAAAATCTTCTTCTCAAGAACCACTGTGCCAGGAAAGATGAAACTTTTGGGGAAGTATCCTCAGGTAGTGTGGATTCAAATTTGTTCAAATGAAGGGCCAAGCCCTCTTCCAAGGGGAGATAATAATGAATTAATGAAAAATTTATGGTATCTTTTAAAAATCTTCTTCTCCAGAACCATTGGGCCAGGAAAGATTAAACTCATGTGGAAGCATCCTCAGGTAGTGTAGATTCAAGTTTGTTCAAATCATGACCCCCGGGGGTAGGGCGGGGCCACAATGGCCGATCAAAGTTTTACATAGGAATATATTGGGAAAATCATTTAAAAATCTTCTTCTCCAGAACCATTGGGCTAGGAAAGATGAAACATTGAATCATATGTGTAATTCAAGGTTATTCATTTACAATGGCTGATCAAAGTTTTACATAGGAATATATTGGGAAAATCTTTTAAAAATCTTCTTCTCCAGAACCATTGGGCTAGGAAAGATGAAACTCATGTGGAATCATCCTCAGGTAGTGTAGATTCAAGTTTGAACAAATCATGACCCCTGGGGGTAGGGCGGGGCCACAATGGCCGATCAAAGTTTTACATAGGAATATGTAGGAAAAATCTTTTAAAAATCTTCTTCTCCAGAACCATTGGGCTAGGAAAGATGAAACTCATATTGAATCATCCTCAGGTAGTGTAGATTCAAGTTTGTTCAAATCATGACCCCCAGGGGTAGGGCGGGGCCACAATAGCCGATCAAAGTTTTACATAGGAATATATAGGGAAAATCTTTAAAAATCTTCTCCAGATCCATTTGGTTAGGAAAGATGAAACTAATGTGGAAGCATCCTTAGGTAGTGTAGATTCAAGTTTGTTCAAATCATGACCCCCATGGTAGGGCGGGGCCACAATGGCTGATCAAATTTTTGCATAGGAATATAAAGGAAAAAATCTTCTCGAGAACAGAAAAGTTTTGTCGAATTGACATGTAATTAAGCATCTGCAAGTAGCGAAGATTTAAATTTATTCAAAAATTGCTGGGGGGGGGGGGGGGTCACAATGGGAGATCGAGTAATGTATAGGAAAAAATCTTTAAAAATCTTCTTTTCAAGTATGTCAAACAAATCCCCCTCATCCAACAAGTAAGCTTTTCAATAATAAGCTGATTTTGGTTTTTTAACTAGCCCATGTGTTCAGGTGAGCGATGTGGCCCATGGGCCTCTTGTTAATATATACCTGTATACAAATAAACATGTGTCTAGAAAATTTTATGTTATTAAACAGTACATTTAAATTAAGTAAAATAAATACAATACAGATGTATAAGTGTTCAATAATTAGTCATTTGTGTTCATATTTTGTATGTATACTTCACTAATTAAGCTTTTTTAAATGACATAAATGTCAATGACCTTGTGACCTTGACTGTGACCTATATGCTACAAGTAGCTTTTTCTAACTTTTGCCATAACATTTTGAACCATGAAAAATACAGACTTCATATTTGGTATGCATTCTTCACTAATTAAGCTTTTTCAAATGATAGGTCAATGACCTTTTGACCTTGACTGTGGCCTATATGCTAAATATATATTTTTTTCTAACTTTCACCATAAGTTTTGAACTATAAAAAATGCAGACTTCATATTTGGCATGCATATTCCAGTAATTAAGCTTTTTTAAATGACACCAAGGTCATTGGCCTTTTAACTTTGACTGTGACGTATATGCTAAAAATAGCTTTTGCAAATTTCGCCATAACTTTGAAATGTAAGAGATAGAGACTTCATATTTGGTATGCATACTTCATTAATTAAGCTCTTTCACTTGACACCAAGGTCAATGACCTTGTGGCCTTGACTGTGACCTATATGCTCAAAATATCTTTATTGATCTTTGTTGTCACCGAGTGCATACTGTTTCACAAACACATCTTGTCTGTATATGCTTTATGTATATGTAGTATATTTAATAAAAACTTAGATTGCTAGGACCCCACCCTCTCTTTTTCAATCCAGTTTGCCTCCCCAATGTAAAATAATTGCAATTAATACCCCTGTTTGTATAGACTCTGTAAATATTTTAAAAAGGTTTCTGATCTTTTCACTCCAACCTGCTGTCCTTGACTTGCTAACATGCACTTTTTGAAATATTGCCTGCGGCCCTGCGTGTAAGGTCTCTGTTTATGCTGTTCTTATTGAACTTTTAAAAAAATGGAAACTTTTATGCCAAACTTTGATGTCAAATTTTATTTTTGATCTTTTAGAAATGTTATTTAGTATTTATTTTTCACAACCTTTTTTTCATTATCCAAAAGTTCAAAATAAGGAAAACATGTCATAATTTTATACAGGATGCTGTGTTCTTGGAACTGACTGCACTTGATGATGATTTACCGGAGCATGACGAGATTTTTACGGTCCGTCTGTTAGCTCCTGATAATTCTGCCAAGCTTGGGACACCGATACAGAAAACTGTCATCATCACGGCCAATGATTCTCCTAGTGGACTGATGCAGATCAATGTTAGACATACAACGTAAGTTAAGTATACTGTATGTCTCATCTGCCAATAAAAACAAATGTTCACATTACTTCCACATCAGCCAAAATAACCACTCAAAAAATGAACCCCAACAATACCTAGGTTAACTTTATGAAGTCAGATATTGATGTCAACATTGATGGTGGTGTTGGGGAGGAGGCTTTAAAAAAAATCTTGTTTTGTGATAATTTTGTAAAACAAAAATTAAGGGAGCTCACTATTACAACATTTATCAATTTTATCATAATGTCTTAGATAAAATGTAACTTTGTAAAATGTTATCTGAAACTGGTTTTAAACTTTTTAAAAAGAATTTAGAGCAACATTTTTATGCTAGCAATTTTAAAAAAAAAAACATTCATTTTGCAAGATTTTACAATCAATTAACTGAAGTTTACGGCCTTACTCGTAAGTTCTTTTTTAAAACGGGCCTCTTGTGTGTTACATTCATGTTATGTGCTGTTCTATGTAGGAATAACACAATATCAGTGGAGGAAAACATTGGTCAGATTTTCTTTGATGTCACAAGATCCCAGGGTTCAGATGGTATGGTGACCGTTGATATGGCCACCCAGCCTGACACCGCAGTCATCAACACTGACCCTAAACACGTGACTCTGTCCCCACTGGAAACAGTGATTACCTCACAGGTCACAGGTTGGCATAGTTTCTATAGCAATGACACATTACACCTGGTGATGCTGACATCTTACAGAGCGGGAGAACTGAATTCTGGGATTGGAAGTGCAGGAAATGACTCGTCAATTAGTGTAGACCGCTTCCTATACTCAACTCTGTTTAAATGGCAGGGACAATTGGTGCCAGTGCAAGTGAGCTCATTGTTGAATGACTATTCCTTTTATTCACCGTTAAATTCTGATAATGCATAGAATTACTTTAACCTTATTTCCTTATCAGACAGTAGAAACAGATGTTGCTATGGCTGCCACCACATTTTCCATAGGGCTATCCACCTTTCTTGTGATTTGTAACTTTGGCAATGTCAGAAGATATGAGACAAAATCCAGACTGTACAGAGTCAACCACGACTCTTCTCTACTTGTGGTAAGTAACAATAAATTCCATTAACATCTTTCTTCATATAATTTTTTAGTGTGTCAGTTTATTATTTTTAAGATTTTTTATGACAGCTGCAGGAATTTCTGACAAAGGGAGCTACAGACGTAGAGTACTTCAGCAGTGGCTCTGACCATTTCCTTGTTCTGACTAACTCTCGTGACAACAATGGTGAGACCTTGATGAATGTCGATGTTTACAAATGGGACAACGCAACCCGACTGTTTACACCATCCCCATGGCAACGTCTAGAGAACCAGGGAGCATCTGCTGTAGCTGTGGTCAAAATAGAGGGGGTGGTCTATATGGCTATCGCTAACAACTACAACTCTAAACTGAAAACTTACACAGTACAGTAAGAGTCCTTAGAGATCAATGGAAAAATACCAAAAAAAATATTATAAATAAAACTTGAAATAATTTTTAAAGAAATATCTGTAAACAAATCTTACTTTTGTTGGGAACAAAAATCACAATGTTGTACATATTTTCTCTGGCCCATCAAAAGACTGACCTAAGTTTGTTTTCTTTTTCACAGTTCAGTTGTGTATAAGTTTGGAAATGATCAGAAATTCTCGGAGCACCAAAGAATTGAAACACATGGAGCGACAGATGCTAACTTTATACAGATTCATTCACTGACCCTGCTGGTGTTTGCCAGTAACCGTGGTGATATTGTCAGTAGCCCTCAGACCTCTACTGTGTATCGCTGGGACTCGACAGCACAGACGTTCTTCAGACACACAGACATACAGACAAACCGAGTCAATAAAATCTCTCCTTTCTTTGGCACAGATCAGACAGGTAAGAGTTGTGGATGCTTATATAGATGAAAAGACTTTCTTATCCCAGAAATGTCTACTAAACCATTCTTTAGATATTTTATTAGACATTAATATCATGCATATATTTAAAATTTTAAACTATACAGTGTCTTATTTGAAAATAAAACTTTCTTCATTTCTTTGAAAAAAATTGCAAAAAAATTGCTAAAAATATTTAAAAGCAAATGTTGGTCCTTTAATGCTAAAACCATAGCTTAATAGATATTTCTCAAAGAACTGTTAAATAAAATTTTGGTGTGGCATTCCTCCTTAGATGCATTTTGCCTTAACATGGATGTAAGAACCAGTAAACAGTAATAAAAACAGTTATCCCTGACTATTGCTAAATATGTATGTGTATATTTTAGGATATTTGGCAGTTGCTAACACGATTGGAAATTCTGCCATCTATGCCTGGGACATTCAGAATCAAAGATTTGACTCTGTCTGGACTGGTCCCCCCGCGATACAGCTGTACCCCGTTATCGTTACTCAGTCAGTGGGGTCCTTTGTCATGATGCCCAGGGTAGAGGCAGACCCCAAGGCCAACTGTACGATATACCACCTTATCAAGGTCACCAACAGCGATTTCTCACCAAGGTAAGTATTCAAGTATCAAATGTACTGCAGTCAAACCTCATTATGTGGAACTCAATAGGACCAAGAAAAGAAAAACTTTTTAAAAGGTATAGGTGTTTGGGACTTGTAAATCAGTTCATCATATCCATGGCAATTAAGTAAGAGATGCTGTGTATGCAGTGACATGTTTTTGAGAATTTCATGATCTTTGATCACCAGTGCTCCTTTTTAGAACAATTGCTACATCTTATTGACCAGAACTTGTTATTTTTTTTTTACTTTTGCTTAAACTGCTTGACATTGATAAAAGGGGTTAATGTTATAATATGAAAAACATGAGTGATTACTGATGTGTCTGACAATAGAGTTTGTCCAACTTTGCAGATAAATGCAAGACATTGTTAAAGGTTAGAAGGAACCAAAGTATCACTATATAAATTATTTATAAGTTACCCAATCAGTGTTCTTATTACCTGAGTCTCTTGGCAGGGGGAGCATTTGTTTCTTTTAAATTTATTTTTGTCTATTCATCATGAATTATTTAGGGTAAAGAGTCTGTTCACATGCCAATTAAGCCCTTATCTCTGATACTATTGAATACTAGTATTCCTTTTTTTAAACTTTCATCTTATAGAGGCAGAAAAATTAAATTTTTGAATAAACAAATTGTTCTACTTTGAGGTTTTAGGAATAGGATAAAAACCTTAGATTTGAAGCAAGTTTTGAATATCATCTTTTTTCCTGCACGCAGAATTTTGACTGGTAAATACATGCAGTAGTTGCACTGGCACCAATTGTCCCTGCCATCTAAACAGAGTAGTAATAGAGCATAATTATGTTCTTTCAGATTAATAACCTTGACCTTTGAACCAGGTCAGAGAATGATTAGCACCAGTGTGGAAATTCTTGAGGATTTTGTGCCAGAAAACACTGAGACCTTCTTTGTCACACTCACCAACCCGACCGGGGGTGCCACCATAGGACCGAAAAATAAAATCACAGTCAATATACTCTCCAATGACAATGCTCATGGAATTATAGAGTTTGCAGAGGTAACTCTAGCACCTTTTGTTTCTGAAGACAAGTTATGTATAAGAATATTAAAGCATAAAAAATCTTTTCTACACTGTATGATCCAATGATTAAAGACATTTTTCTACCCCCGTTCTGAAAGAGAAGGGGGTATACTGTTTTACTGTAAGTTGTGTGTCTGTCTATGTGTCCATATGTCTGTGTGTCTGTCCTTAGCAAATTTTCATCACAGTTTTCTCAGCAACTCCTTGTTGCAGATGCATGAAAGTATAACACTTTCTTTGTTGAGGCATGCCATATGGTGGGATTCATTTTCATTTGAATCTGATGTCAACTTCCTGATCAAGCCTGTGTCTTTTCTGTTTATCCCTGTGTCTGTCTGTAACTGAACTTGTGTACATTCACATCAGAGAGTATATTCACATCTGAGCAGTGGTAATACTAGTGAGCATTGCATGGTTCAAGAAATTACAATCAATGCAGCTTTAGATTATTTTATAACCATATCCCTTATTTGCAAATCCTCTTACACCTCAGAAAGCAGTTGAACGAAACTTTTACTAATCTTTATTATATATTTGTTATATAATAC
The DNA here is from genome assembly GCF_032062105.1 of Saccostrea cuccullata. Taxonomy (NCBI): domain Eukaryota; kingdom Metazoa; phylum Mollusca; class Bivalvia; order Ostreida; family Ostreidae; genus Saccostrea; species Saccostrea cuccullata. The sequence goes on along the minus strand of NW_026935164.1, from coordinate 455,784 downwards.
AGGATTTTTGCATCCCTGATATGAACACAGGCACACAACCTGTATCACACACCCTGTATCAGCAACCTTTATCACACCCTTTATTACACCTTTCAGGGACATCTCTGTATACTTTTCATACGGAGTATCTTGGATCTGTTGATTATCATATTCAATATGTTGTTTTCATTTGAACACAGAAGGAGCCTAATAACTAACGTCACATAAGCATTAAACGACGTCACAATGTAAACTATTTTCAAATATATGATGAAAACAACAATATATGGCAAAATTTGCATTACACCCCATATCAACTCTCAACCAATATCAGCCCTCTGGCCTTTGACCCTCGGACTAATATGGGAGTCTCGGGTTTGATACAGATTTTGCCATGCATTATTCTCTATTTATCACATCACTCTAATGTTACTTATGACATTAAAAAAAATCTGTTGCCCTATTTTGTAGGATTCAAGGGAGTTAACTGTACAAGAACTGGACCATAAGGACAGTGTTATACAGCTTAATGTGGTCAGACAGCAGGGGTTCTTTGGCCGGGTTGTGGTGGCATGGTCAGCATCTGGTGACCAGAGTGGGTTGAGTGATATCACTCCACTTTCTGGGCAGGTTAGTGTTCAATTGGATTTCAGCATGTTTGTGTAACTTTTATTCTTGAATGTTTTAGATACTGTATTTACTGCAAACGAGAAATAATTTCTCTGTAGCCAACAGCTGCTGATGAACATTTAGCCGACTGTATTTTGCTGCTTGCAGGTGTGATGTTCAGGGTTTTAGATGCACTTAATTCTCTTGTAAAAGAATTTAATAACAAGTTACTGAACAAGGCACAAAAATTTTACTTCCTTCTATTTTATCCACCCATGCCTCTTCGATATAATTGATTTAGCCATCATAATGAAATTATTTAATTTATTTTAATTTTTAATTGGAAATTCTATCAAATTATTAGGTAAAGGTGTAAATTAAAAACCAAAAGGCCCAGATAATGTTTCAATGCTATACTAATTAATTTATCTTCAGTGTTTTTATAATCGAATTGTTTTTTCAATTCTCTGAGTTTTCATCTCAGTAGCTATGTGTGTGGTACAAATCTTTGCCATATCTTTTTTTTTTTGTGAAAGATCTTGTTTTGATGCTTGCAATTAAAATTAAATAATTGATTAGGCCAGATAAGATTAAATTTTAGATTTAGATTTTAGATGCTTCTAGTGTGTTTCACTGTACCAGTCAAGGTTTCAGATGCTGCAATATCAGAGAAGAAATGACCATGTTGAAGTTTTTGTAGCAGGTCTTATTTCCAAGTAACTAAGTCCTGACTAAACATGCATGGAATGATAATTCTAAGGATGCACACTACCAGGCTTGCTTTGGATACTGGATATGACCTATATTTTCCAGATGAGTGATTTGATATAGGTTTTTGGAGCATTTCTATTACCAAGAAACTATCAGGCCCGTCTGAACTAAACATGGATGAGGCATCAAGGGACAAACACTTTCAAATTGGCTTAAAATGCTAGGGGGATTTGAATTACATTTTTAAGATGTGTAGTTAGTTTAAAATTTTTGGATGAGATCATTCCAAATTACTGCAAGCCTTATCAGATATCAAAATTGCATAGATGCTGCATCTTTGGATGTACATAGAGGATATTCAATGTTTTGTAGTTGAATATGGAATTTATTTCACGAGTGGGACAGGATTTTTTGATATTTTCATGAGTGTGAAGCACTCGTGAAAATATCAAAAAATCCTGTCCCACTTGTGAATTAAATTCCATATTCAACTACAAAACATTGAATTGTCTGTTTATTACATTTTGAAAAAAGTTTCTTCGATTTTTCCTTTGCCCGTCTTTTTGTAATACAGTCATAGGCTACATGATGTCATAGTTGAGCGGTTGGGACGTCATAGGTAAGTGAGGTGAAAACATTGTAAACATGGATTTATTAACATATTTTGGGTTTTATTCTCTGTCAGAATGATTTATTTATTTATTTATTTCTATCTTATATCAGGTCAAGGAAGATTTTTACAACACTCTCCATTATGGGAACGAAAATCTCGAGTTTTACCACACTTTTGATATTTGTCACACTGTGACAGGATATCATTTTGATATCCTTTCACACTGTGACTGGATATCATTTTTATTCAATGAATAAAGTACAGTATTTCACTGGTAAAAGTGTAATAAATAACTTTATGACATTTGTACCCATGATATACTGTAATTTATTCATTGAATAAAAATGATATCCTGTCACAGTGTGAAAGGATATCAAAATGATATCCTGTCACGGTGTGACGAATATCAGAAGTGCGGGAAAACTCGAGATTTCCCTTCCCATAATGAAGATTGTTGTAAAAAAAACTTCCTTGACATAATATAAGGTAGATGGAAATAAATAAATCATTCTGACAGCGAATAAAACTGTCAAAATTACCAAAAATATGTTGCTAAATCCATGTTTACAGTGTTTTCACCTCACTTAGCTATGACGTCTCAACCGCTCAACTATGACTTCATGTAGCCTATCACTGTATTACAAAAAGGCAGAGGCAAAGGAAAAATCAAAGATTTTTGCTTAAAAATGTAATAAACAGAAAATTCAATGTTTTGTAGTCGAATATGGAATTTATTTCACTCGTGAGACAGGATTTTTTGATATATTCACTCGTGCTTCGCACTCGTGAAAATATCAAAAATCCTGTCCCACTCGTGAAATAAATTCCATATTCAACAACAAAACATCGAATATCCTCTATACATTATTAGCTCACCTGAGCCGAAGGCTCAAGTGAGCTTTTCTGATCAAAATTTGTCCGTCGTCTGTCGTCGTCGTCGTCGTCGTTGTCGTCGGCGTCGGCGTAAACTTTTCACATTTTCATCTTCTTCTCAAGAACCACTAGGCCAATTTCAACCAAACTTGGCACAAAGTATCCTTGGGTGAAGGGGAATCAAGTTTGTTCAAATGAAGGGCCACGCCCCCTTCCAAGGGGAGATAATTATGAATTTGTGAAAAATTTATGGCATTTTTAAAAAATTTTCTTCTCCAGAACCGCTGGGCCAGGAAAGATGAAACACATGTGGAAGCATCCTCAGGTAGTGTAGATTCAAGTTTGTTCAAATCATGACCCCCGGGGCAAGGGTGGGGCCAAAATGGCCGACCCAAGTTTTACATAGGAATATATAGGAAAAATCTTTTAAAATCTTCTTCTCCAGTACCACTGGGCCAGGAAAGATGAAACTCATGTGGAATCATCCTCAGGTAGTGTGGATTCAAGTTTGTTCAAATCATGACCCCCAGGGCAAGGGTGGGGCCAAAATGGCCGACCGAAGTTTTACATAGGAATATATAGGAAAAATCTTTAAAAATCTTTTTCTCCAGAACCACTGGGCCAGGAAAGATGAAACTCATGTGGAATCATCCTCAGGTAGAGCAGATTTCAGTTTGTTCAAATCATGACCCCCCGGGGCAAAGGTGGGGCCAAAATGGCCGACCCAAGTCTTACATAGGAATATATAGGAAAAATCTTTAAAAATCTTCTTCTCCAGAACCACTGGACCAGGAAAGATGAAACTCATGTGGAATCATCCTCAGGTAGAGCAGATTTCAGTTTGTTCAAATCATGACCCCCCGGGGCAAAGGTGGGGCCAAAATGGCCGACCCAAGTTTTACATAGGAATATATAGGAAAAATCTTTAAAAATCTTCTTCTCCAGAACCACTGGACCAGGAAAGATGAAACTCATGTGGAATCATCCTCAGGTAGTGTAGATTCAAGTTTGGTCAAATCATGATCCCTGTGGCAAGGGTGGGGCCAAAATGGCCGACCCTAGTTTTACATAGGAATATATAAGAAAAATCTTCTTCTCCAGAACCACTAGGACAGGAAAGATGAAACTCATGTGGAATCATCCTCAGGTAGTGTAGATTCAAGTTTGTTCAAATCATGACCCCTGTGGCAAGGGTGGGGCCAAAATGGCCGTCCCAAGTTTTACATAGAAATATATAGGAAAAATCTTTAAAAATCTTCTTCTCAAGAACCACTGGGCCAGGAGAGATGAAACTCATGTGGAATCATCCTCAGGTAGAGTAGATTCAAGTTTGTTCAAATCATGACCCCCGGGGCTAGGGTGGGGCCAAAATGGCCGACCCAAGTTTTATATAGGGATATATAGAGAAACCTTTTAAAATCTTCTTTTCAAGTACTTCAAAGCTATGACTTGTGATATTTATATAGAATCATCCTCAGGTAGTGTAGATTCTAGTTTGTTCAAATGATGAACGCCTGGGGGGGGGGGGGGGGGGGTGGAGTAAATTTAAGCCTGATGTGCTCAGGTGAGCGCTGTGGCCCCTGGGCCTCTTGTTAGTATAAAGTGTCACTTGTCTTTCTTAAAGACATTTGATTTAATGTATAGTGAGGTATTTAATGTATAGTGCCATAATTATGATAAAACATTCAAATTTGACACAATATACAATAATGGTATTGCATCTCCTAAGACACCAAAAGCGAGGGACCACAATTCTTTGAATTTGCTTCTTTTCTCTGGCATTAGCCAAGTGCTCAAGTGGGCAATGTGGCTAATGGATCTTGTTTTATTGTCTTGCAAAAATTTTGCTTAATGTAATATTTATCATGTTATAAGTTATTCTCAGCTATTTCATCAATTTATTAATTAGCTCATCTTTAAGTCTGCTATGAAAATGGAATATAATTATGGGAAATTATATTACCTCACCATTTCACATATTTGCATCTTGAATTAAAAAGTGCAATTATAAAGTTTTTTGTTGGTATCCATGAGTACTAAATAGACAATTTTGCTTGCCAAAGTGGTTTCAATATCAAACATTAAAGATGTCAATTTTCATCAATAAATGGTATGTTTCAGGTGGAGTTTGCCAATAAACAGTCTGTGGCCACGATATCCTTGACAATTCTTAACGATAACCTGGCAGAACTTCCAGAGGTCACTTACATCAGGCTGGTCAAGGTCACTGAGTCGGGGTCAATGCTGGATGGCAAAGGGGCACAACTTGGTAATTCAATCTGTATATCATGACACATAACAAAGACAATATTCAATACACAAAAATATTGGGAAAAATCATGCTTTAGTCATCATGAACACATTAATTTGTCATACCAGTATTACCTTAAGCTTTGCAAGCATATTTTTTCAGTACAAATGCATAGTTTCAGAATTTCAAATTCTTAAATATTTAACATATTTTTGCTTAGGACCAAACAATGTGGCTAAAGTGATTGTTCAGGCCAATGACTCGCCATACGGAGTGGTGCTGTGGGAAAAACAAAGTCTGACTGTGGATGAACCAGAGGGATCCGACCAATCACAGACTCTGTACATCATCAGAGAGCAGGGCATGATGGGAGATCTTCAAGTCCTCTACCAGTAATGACATCAATAAAAAAGTCTATTAAAACTCAGTTCCTGACATATTGGTTCATTCTGCAGTTTTGTATTTGGTAATACAAAGAATTAAAATGTCTGCATTCTGTTTTGATTGTAGAACAGCTCCAGACTTTGGGGTGTCTGTAGACAACCAGGCTATTTCTGGCCTGGACTTCGTCAGTCAGAAAGCCATAGCAGTTCTACAAGAGAATGTCACAAAGGTGGCTGTCACTGTTGTTATCAAACAGGTTAGAAATATTACAAATAACATTCTGCATTTCCTGACTGGAACTGTTTAAATATATCTGTACAGAACTGGGCTTTTTATACCCCCCGCAAACAAAGTTTGGGGGGTATACAGGAATCACCTTGTCTGTCTGTCTGTCTGTCTGTCCGTCCGTCTGTCTGTGCAAACGTGAATCTACTACTCCACACAAAGATTGTCCATATCTTTTGACTCATGGAGGAAGTTCAAGGTCACTGGAAGAAAAAATTCTAATTCTACTCCACACAAAGATTGCCCATGACTTAAGGATGTGTAATGACCTTGACCCAAGGTCATTTGGGGAAGTTCAAGGTCACTGGAAGAAAAAATTTCTTAATTCGTGTCCGGTAATGGATAAACCTGGTGTCCACACAAAGATCCATAACCTAAGGGTGTGTCATGACCTTTCATTTGGGGAAGTTTAAGGATAAAAAAAATTCCTGTCCGGTCCATATCTTTCTTATGGATAAACTTGGTAGTTCTAATTTCACACAAAGATTGCTCCATGACCTAAGGGTGTGTCATGACCTTGACAAGGTCATTTGGGGAAGTTCAAGGTCACTGGAAGAAAAATTCATAATTTGTGTCTGGTCCATATCTTTCTTATGGATAAACATGGTAAGTTCTCATTTCACACAATGATTGCTCACTACCTAAGGATGTGTCATGACTTTGGGTCAAGGTCATTTGGGGAAGTTCAAGGTCACTGGAAGAAAAATTTCATAATTCGTGTCCGGTCCATATCTTTCTTATGGATAAAACTGGTCGGTTCTAATTTCACACAAAGATTGCTTATAACCTAAGGGTGTGTCATGATCTTGACCCAAGGTCATTTGGGGAAGTTTAAGGTCACTTGAAGAAAAAATTCATAATTCATGTGCGGTCCATATCTTTCTTATGGATAAACTTGGTAGTTCTCATTTCACACAAAGATTCCTCTTGACCTAAGGATATGTCATGACCTTGGGTCAAGGTCATATGGGGAAGTTCAAGGTCACTGGAAGAAAAATTTCAAATTCGTGTGTGGTCCATATCTTTCTTATGGATAAACATGGTAAGTTCTCATTTCACACAATGATTGCTCACTACCTAAGGATGTGTCATGACTTTGGGTCAAGGTCATTTGGGGAAGTTCAAGGTCACTGGAAGAAAAATTTTATAATTTGTGTCCGGTCCATATCTTTCTTTATTATGGAAAAACTTGAATCTACTACTTCACACAAACATTGCTTATGACATAAGGTTGTGTCATGACTTTGAACCAAGGTCATTTATGCAAGTTCAAGGTCACTGACAGAAAATGTTCATAATTCGTGTCTGGTCCGTATATTTAGTCTAATTTTTTTATTAGGCTGAGCCTTCATTTCATTTATAAAAAATATAATGAGCAATTACATTTGCACTAAAAATGTTTTAGCATTTCTCTCTTCTCTTAGATCCATAAAATATTCATGATTTAGCACTTCTGAAAACCCTGCGGGGGGTATTTTGTCCCATTTGGACAATTCTAGTAGATATATACATTCTTTTTTATAGGATGATTTCCCTGAAGCAGAGGAGTCCTTCCTGTTAAACATTACTGAGGTGAAGGTTATGGGGATAACTCCCCCTCCTGGTGCAGAACCTAGTGTCAAAGTTCCAGGAAACATTCTCAGAGTCAGCATCACGGAAAATGATGGCATCAGGGGAATAGTGCAGTTTAATGTCACCACGGTAGTCTTTTTACTGAAGTTGACAATTTGAGATTTCTTCAAACACATATTAAAGTTTAAGATCAGGTAGTCACCCATGTTACACAGTGTTAAGAGCTTTTCCTCAGGAATCGTGGAATAAGTAATTAGTCTGTATGGCACAAGTTTCATACCCACTGCAGACATGCATGGAGAAACTTTTTTTTTTTTGTTTTAAAAAATCAATTAAAATAAAAAATCAGGATTAGAGATCTTAGTCAAAGCACTAAAAATATTTCAACATGCATGGGATGCATTTCATGAACATATGAGCTATATATATTATTACAGTAACTAGTGTTTATTGTATTGGAGACCATTACAGTTGTTTCCCAAATGCCCCCACCCCCACCCCCACCCCGCCACCTTCCCCCTTCTGGTGCATCTCATTCACCAGTGTATAATGTAAAACTATAAAGGATCCATAGATTGAAGTAGATAGAAGTAGAAAAAAAGAAGAATAATGGTGGTAATAAAGAAACAATTTGAATCTAAAACATTTAGTTCCCAAACTTTGTTTGGGGAGCATAATTATCCATGAATATTTTTCATTGTTCTACCAATTACAGGTCCAAGAGCCTTTCCTGTATCCTGGGTATAGTATAACAGTGTAAAGAAACCCATAGTTTGAAGAATAGCCAAGCATTCTTACCTCAAACTTTATGGGACTAAGAAAAATCTTTGAGATATACCCAGAGGTTCGAGATGCTTAGGGTACATAAAGAATTATTGATTTTGACTTCCAGTGAAAAATATCCATGGAATTCAAAGCATCAATTTTCAAGATACATAAGTTCCACTGTGCAAAATATTTATAAATGAAAACCTAATAAGATGATAAATGAAGCTATGTTGCCAAAAGCAAGATAAATAGGATGATCAGGCTTCAACAGAATACATGTAATTAACTTAGTACCCTGTTAAAAGTCTTCAAGTTGATTCTTTTAACCCTTCCCCCCCCTCCCATTTGTAATACTCCCCATAGAGACAAAAAAACACAAACAAACTTTTGTCAAGAAATATGAAAATAACAACTTCCCCCCCCCCCCCCATCCCCATTTCCTTTTTTATATTTAAGAAATTTATTATTAATTTTTAGCCAAAGGCTCCTTTTCTGATCAAAATTTGTCCGTTGTCTGTCGTCGTCGTTGTTGTTGTCGTTGTCGTTGTTGTCATTAACTTTTCACATTTTCGACTTCTTCTCAAGAACCACAAAAAAAACACAAACAAACTTTTGTCAAGAAATATGAAAATAACAACCTGAGTCATGTTTGAATGAGTAAAATGAACAAGTTTCACTGAAATATATAGTTTTTCTTCTTCTCAAGATTTTCCAGGAAAGATTTGGGAAGCATCCTGGGGTAGTGTATAAATTTGTTCATACACAAATCGCTTTACATAGAAATATATAGAAGGGAAAATTATTTGTGGAAGCATCCTTGGGTAGTGTAGATATTAAATTGATGGTTACAGAAAGGTTGAATTTTAACTTCGAAATATATTTCTTTAAAAATCTTCTTCTCAAAAATTGCAAAGCCATATCATTTCTTAATATTTAAATTTGAAATTTATTATTAATTTTTACATAGAAATATCTAGCTTTAAAAATCTTCTTCTCTGGAATAGCAAAGGCATGAATGATCTATTTTTATGGAAGCATCTTCAGGTAGTGGAGATTCAATATTGTCCAAATCATGACCCCTGGGGGTAGGGCGGGGCCACAATGGCCGATCAAAGTTTTACATAAAAATATAAAGGAAAATTCTTTTAAAATCTTCTTCTCTGGAATAGCAAAGGCATGAATGATCATATTTTTATGGAAGCATCCTCAGGTAATGGACATTCAAGTTTGTTCAAATCATGACCCCTGGGGGTAGGGCGGGGCCATGACATGGAATCCAAATTTTACATAGAAACATGTAGAAAAAATCTTTTAAAATCTTCTTTTCAAAAATAGCAAAGCCATGATTAGTCCTGTTCATATGGAAGCATTCTCAGGTAGTGTAGATTCAGTTTTGTTCGAATCATGATCCCTCGGGGTAGGGCAGGGCCAATGTAAGTTCAAATGTAAAGGGCAATTAAGCTACAGGTAGTCAAAGAAATACCGGTATGCAAGTATCCTTAGTTAGTGTAGATTCAAGTTTGTTCAAATCATACCCTCTCCCTTTTAAGGATTGTTTGGGACCACTATTGGGTTTCAACTTTTCAATAATAGAATGATTTATGCTTTTTTCCTAGTCCCATAGCTCAGGTGAGCGATGTGGCCCATGGGCCTCTTGTTTGTTTGTATCATCTGCCCTTAAGGAATTTAAAAAAAAATAGTCTCATGAGTATTTAAACTAGGTGTTTTGTTTAAATGAGCAAGAGTTCTTCCAAAATTTTGAAAATTTATGGAACCTAAAACACAGGTTCTTAGTTAGAGTTGGGCTCTATTTTGATCGTACTGGTATATTGGAAAGTTAACCCTGCTGTAAGAGAATTAATTTATTTATGTAAATTGTGTAATTATTGAAACTTCAAAGATAAATTAAATCATACAATTTTTAGCTCACCTGAGCCGAAGGCTCAAGTGAGCTTTTCTGATCACATTTTGTCCGTCGTCCGTCCGTCTGCAAACTTTTCACATTTTTCTTCTTCTCAAGAACCAATGGGCCAATTTTAACCAAACTTGGTACAAAGCATCCTTGGGTGAAGGGGAGTTTGTTGTTAAATCAGGGCCCCTCCAAGGGGATAATCAAGAAAAGACAAAAATAGGGTGGGGTCACTAAAAGATCTTCTTCTCAAGAACCACTGGGCCAGGAAAGCTGAAACTTATGTGGAAGCATCCTTGGGTAGTATATATGAAATATATATGACCCCCAGGGGTAAAATTCCAAGTTTTACATAGAAATATATAAAACAAATCTTTAAAAATCTTATTCTCAAGAACCACCTGGTCAAGAAAGCTGAAACTTATTCGGAAGCATCCTTGGGTAGTGTAGATATTAAATTGTTAAAATCATGACCCCCGGGGGTAAGGCGGGGCCACAATAGGGAATCCAAGTTTTACATAGAAATATATAGAACAAATCTTTAAAAATCTTCTTCTCAAGAACCACTGGGACAGGAAGGCTGAAACTTATATGGAAGTATCCTTGGGTAGTGTAGATATTAAGTTGTTAAAATCATGACCCCCGGGGGTAGGGCGGGGCCACAATAAGAAATCCAAATTTTACATAGAAATATATAGAACAAATCTTTAAAAATCTTCTTCTCAAGAACCACTGGGCCAGGAAAGCTGAAACTTATGTGGAAGCATCCTTGGGTAGTGTGGATATTAAATTCTTAAAATCATGACCCCCAGGGGTAGGGCGGGGTCACAATAGGGAATCCATGTTTTACATAGAAATATATAAAACCAATCTTTAAAAATCTTCTTCTCAAGAACCATTGGACCAGGAAAGCTGAAACTTATATGGAAGCATCCTGCGGTAGTGTAGATTCTAAAGTTTTAAAATCATAAAAGGGAAGGGGGTAGTGGGGCATGATAGGTATAGCAAGAGGGGGAATCTGGTAAAGAACTGCATCACCCAAGTTACTCAGGTGAGCAATGTGGCCCATGGGCCTCTTGTTTATATTTATAATATAAAAAGTACTTTTATAGATTTTAATAATCATGTAGACTTGTAAGTATATGTAATAAAGAAGAAAATAAGGCAAAAATGCATATTTACATAAAATGATATACAAATATGGACTCTTTTAGTGTTGAATATGGTTTGTTATTCATCAGAAAAATATCAATATTGACCTCAGCTTCGCCTCTCTCAATATTGATATTTTTCTGGTGAATAACAAACCATATTCAACACCAAAAGAGTCCATAATTGTTTTATTATATGAGTAAACTCAGGTGACCTTTGAATAAATTCATCCATTGAAGGCGTTGTGACGACGTGCATTTTGCGTTAACATTTGAACATTTTCAGCTTTTTCTTGCAAAATAAACAAAAATTTGGCCTAAAGCATCTATGGGTGAAGGGGAACAAAAATTATGAATTTCATGATCCCTGCCCCCCTGGGGCCTGAGGGGTGGGGCCAAAACCACTAAAACTAATGCAATCTTTAAAAATCTTCTTCTATGTGTCAAGACGTCAAAGTGTTTATGAAATCAAATGAGTCCTCTACCAAAATTGTGAAATTTCTCTCTGCTCCTGGGTATTAAATAAACTAACTAAGTGCATAGTTATGCAGCTGTTGCAAAATTGTGATTTGTTTACCCCACGTTCTTTGAGGTTTTGATTGTGAAAATACATTATTTCTTTGAAAATCTTCTTCTCTGCTCCTGGGTATTAAATAAACCAACTAAGCACATACTTATGATGAATATGCCCACAATTGTGAATTTTATGGCCCCAGGGTCACATTGTTTGAGGTTTTGATTATATAGTGAAAATACATGAATTCTTTGAAAATCTTCTTCTCTGCTCCTGGGTATCAAATAAACTAACTAAGTGCATAGTTATGATGAGCAAGAGTGCTTCTACCAAAATTGTGAATTTGTTTGGCCCCAGGGTCAGGGGTTCTGGTGTTAATACTGATTATATAGTGAAAATTTTTTCTCTGCTCCTGGGTATTAAATAAATTTTTTATGATGAGCAAATTTACCAAAATTGTGAATTTTATGGCCCCAGGGTCAGGGGTTCTGGTGTAAGGGCGGGGCTCTATTGATTATACAGTGAAAATACATGAATTCTTTGAAAATCATCTTTTCTGCTCCTGGGTATTAAATAAACTAACTAAGTGCATAGTTATGATGAGCAAGAGTGCCTCTGCCAAAATAATGAATTTTATGGCCCCAGGGTCAGGGGTTCTGGTGTTAGGGTGGGACATATTGATTATATAGTGAAAATACATGAATTCTTTGAAAATCTTCTTCACTGCTCCTAGGAATTAAATAAACTAACTAAGTACATAGTTATAATGAGCAAGAATGCCTCTTCCAAAATTGTGAATTTTATAGCCCCAGGGCAGGGGTTCTAGTATATATATATTATATAGTGAAAATACATTAAATCTTTGAAAATTTTCTTCTCTGCTCCAGGGTATTAAGCAGATGAACTACCTATATAGTTATGCTGGACAAGGGCCCGGATCTTCCAGAATTGTGAATTTCAAGGCCCCAGGGTCAGGGGTACCATAGAAGGGGGGGCTGTACTTATATACTGAAAATGAATGAATGGTTTGAAATCTGCTCCTTGGTATTAATCAAATATCAAGGCCTAAGGGTCAGGGGTTCATGTGTGGTAGGGGCACTACTGATTATTGCTGAATATTACTGATTATATACCCTTACCCTGCATATGGGTAAATAGCCAAATATATGCTAAGTGTATTGTTATGATGATCAACCTCTTTCAAAATTGTGAATGCCATAGTATCTGGCTTAATTGTTAAAACATGAATCAAATTCAATCACTGGAAAGTTGTTGCATAATGCTCAGGTGACCTATAAGGCCCATGGGCCTCTTGTATTATATAGTCCGGATTTGAATTAATAAGACATTGAAGGCTGCATGACGACACCATTTTCAATTGCGAATTTGCATCGTTGAAAATAAACAAAATGTCCAGATTACAGATTGTAATCTCCGTGATTTCCTTTCCGAGTTTCGCTATGTGTAAGACGTCCAAGTGTTTATAAATAATCCTACGATAGGTTTGTCTAACACTATTCCTGCTTAGATATCATAGCTCGCTGCAGCCGTTGCAACTATTGTTTACAACATTCTTTGAGGTTTTGATTGTGACATCACAATGCCGTTGCACGCGGAGTGACCCTCCGGTGAATACGGCCACAATTGTTTACAACATTGTTTGAGGTTTTGATTGTGTCGTCACAATGCCGTTGCACGCGCAGTGACCCTTGGGTTAATACGGCCTAAAATCCAGTGAATATGTAGTGTTATGAACTGTTTGCATTTGTATAGATTATATAGGGACTATAAATAGACTATATAATAAAAATAATTATCTGACTATTTGCTGATGCCTAAGCATCAACTTACTTATTTTATTGTTTATCTGTGGGTCCTTGTCAGAGTTGGATTTATAAACTCATTTATCTAGTTTAGGCTCTTGGTCCATTTTTTTGTAAAAGTTCGCTCACTTTGTTCAATTAAAATAATGTTTTAAAGTTGTGGAGAGATCAGTTGACCCAGAGATAGTAACTTTATAGAAAGCATGTTTAAAAATGTATTATTTTGCACCCATTAACCAGAGAAAACATTTTCCTTTTTTATATCACAAGAACCCAATATATACATGCATTATAAAATGCTTTAATATTACGAAATATTAATGTAAACCCAATATATATATGCATTATAAAATGCTTTAATATTATGAAATATTAATGTATTTTTCATTTTTCAAGCACTCTCAGAATCCTTCAAAGTCCAAACCAAATACACCCTCAATCTTTGAAAGTGTTCAACAAGTTTTTAAAAGGTTTGTAAACTAACTAAATATTTTCGATTTTTATTCAGAACATTGAGGGTAGAATTGATACATATGAAGAATATGGACAAAACAGCACTGTAAAGCTGAGGGTCAGTCGCAGTGTTGGTTTCCTTGGAGATGTGACCTTGACCTGGCAGGCGGAGCCAAGGGAGGCAAGCATCCTTGATTTTTGGCCATCCAGTGGTACAGTTAGTTTAAAGAATGAGGAGGCACATACTGATATCATCATTTATATTTTGGATGACACAATAAATGAACCCATGGAGGTAATTAAGTTAAAAAAGGCAGTATTGTAAATGTCCACCTTATGAATTAATCATTTTTGTTGCGATCAGCTTTTACTTATTTTTGATTTGATATTCTTCGAAAAACCTTACCAAAATTAAGGGGCATCTCCTTTCCAACTTTTTAGTTTACCTGAGCTGAAATGTTAAATGAGCTTTTCTGATTGAAAATTGTGTGGAGTCCATCTCTTTGTGTATAAATTTTTCACATTTTAAACTTCTCAAGACCTACTGGGCTAATTTCATTCAAACTTGGCACAATGTGTCGTTGACTCTAGGGGATGATTCAAGTTTGTATAATTGAAGAGCCACACCCTCTCTTCAGGGAAGATATAACTTAAAATGTGTGATAATCTGGTCAGATATTTTAACAATTTTTTCTAGGACCACAATGAGTGGTCTTTTTTTTCAAAGGAATATTTAGGAGAAATGTCGAAAAATCTTATTCTTAAGAACAGCAAAGCCATGCTCACTCGTATTGATATATAGGGGATTATTTTTTAATATTTAGGGAAATTCAAAAAGTTTCTTTAAAAAAAAAATTTTGAAAACAGCATGTTTCAAGTTACTTAGGTGAACATTACTGTATAGCAGGTTAAAATCGCGGTCGGAAAAGATCGCGATTTGTACAGTTTTCAACAAATCGTTTGAATTCGCGGAAAAGGAAAAACCAAAAATTTCTTAAACAGCTTGCAAGCATTTTTCTGTAGGTATATATTGTGTGAAGTGTTATTTCCCGTCTCTATAGAATATTACGAAAGTCTGTAATGTATATGAGCTGTATATCGCGCATATCAGACAGAAAAGTAAAGTCTATATATTGTGTCGATTTTGATCCCGATTGAATAATAATGAAACACCGGACTGATCCCGATTTGAAGTCAAAATAATGCTACGCATTTAATTTTTGTTTATTTCCGGGTCCAAATCAGAAAAAAAAAATTATACCGTAGTAAAAATGTTGAACTTTTAGTCATATAATTGAAATTAATTAATTGTCGTTACCCTGTTTACTAAGTAAATGCCTTGATTAGAGGTAATGACTGAGTGATACGCACGGGTGAAATTAAACAAACATGTTTTATTAAATAATTACATCTCACTTCTACTAGATGGCAAAATTAATCTTAAGCTATAGAAATGAATTAAACAATTAATAAGCTTTTAAAATCGCAACAACTACGTGTTTGTAATTGATCCAGGCACTCACATAATTATAAAGACAGTCTACATCTAATCACAGAAAATAATAAAATTTCAATTTATCTTTATAAAACGTTTTAAGAATTATTCACTGTATGTTGAATTCGCGGAATTTCTTTTCCCGCGAATATAGCGAAAATTAACTCCGCGAGTTAATTTCCTGCTGTACAGTATGGCTCATGGACCTCTAGTTAAAAAAATGTTAACCATACACTAGTATTTTCATCTAATGATGTCAGTATATTAATCACTCATTTTATTGTAGACATTTGATGTGAAGCTGTTGAGTGTTAGCAGTGGTTTATCACAATTAGGATCCATGACATCAGTAAGGATAGCCATTTTAAAAAACGATTCTCCAACCGGACTGTTCCAATTTTCACAGCCTGAGGTAAAACAAGCCAGAATTGCATTGCATGAAAATTAGACCCACTCATTTCATAGTTTATTTTTAGATTTGAACTTTAACACAGAAAATATAAATACTTAATGAAACTTCTTTGAAAGAAGCAATAAAACATGCATAGCACAAAAATACCATAGATTTTCAAATGTGAGAAAACTTGAGGATTTTTAAAAAACTTTTACAGGTGAGAGTGAAGGAGTCAGCTAGTCCCTCTGATCCGGAAGGGGAGACCACTCTTACTGTGGAGCGGATACAGGGAAGTGATGGGGTCGTCAATGTACAATGGAGACTCAATGCTGAAGCCTTTAATGACTTTCTGGAACCAAGAGCTGGAAAATTGCAGTTTGCTCATGTACATAGTTTTGGTCATCATTAACCATCAGATTATTACTTATATGTAAAGTTTAAATGACACAGATGTCTGATGTCTTATTCTGGTATTGAAGTAAACAAAAAAACAAGAACGTGAAAGAGAATCTAATAAGAATAACTTTAAAATGTGTTGTTTTATTATGATAATAATGATATATTCCTGTAGGGAGAGAAGACAAAGACTATAACCTTAAGAACCAAACAGGATTCTACACTAGAAGGCGAGGAGAGATTCCGAGTGTCTTTGATCTCAGCTGACAACAGTGCTGACATATCCCCCACACTGGGAGACAGCACGGTTGTAATAGAGGCAGACCCAGGGGCCAGGGGCACCATCAGTATCCTTCCAGAGTACAGAACTGTGTACATTGGGGAGCCCTTAGAATCCAGTCCATCTTATGATGGTCAGGTCAAGGTCGCGATCACCCGTGGCCTTGGTATCTATGGCAGTGTCAGTGTGACTTGGTCTTTGATCCCCAGAGCCACCACAGCTTTCCATCAAGTAGAGGGAATAGTTAGCATGGCTGACCTTCAACAAACCACATTTATCACACTACAGGTTTGACAAAGTCTAGTCCTGTTAATTCAGACCTACTCTCCCAATTTTACAAAATCTTGTCTCAAAGATCTCAATATATGGACAAATTGATTGAAAACTACAGAAAACATTATTTTTGGGGTAGGCAGGTCTGTAAATTAAATATTTCACATTATTTCAAATCAATCATCTATTGCTCTTAGCAGTAGTTTTTTTTTAATTATGTAAATGATTATGGATGGTGAAAAACTACTCATAAGAAATGTGTTGCACACAATATGAACTCAGAAAGTTTGACAAAATACAATCAAGTAACATTTATTGGTGTATTTTCTGTGTAGGCTATTGATGACACGGTTCCTGAGAAGAGAACCACATACACACTCCACTTGACGTCTGCCACAGGAGGAGCCACTGTCTCTCCCGATCCATCTGCCATCATGGCCAGTGTTGTCTTCGTTGCCAGTGACTACCCACACGGAAGATTCCAGTTTAATGTCCCCCAGCTTACCGCCATCACAGAAGACATAAGTCAGGTAGGATGGACTGCCTCATTCATAATGTATCCTAATGGTTCATCTTATACCAATACTAGATGGCAATGATTCGAATATTACAAGAATTAAAAGATGGTGGCAAGGACATGTACAAAAGCTTCTTAAAATCAGATGTGAATATTTACATGTAATCAAAGTATTGAACCCTTTATCAAATTTTCATATATGAAATCCCTTGATTTTGTACAGTGCATATGACTGATTCTATTTATAGTTCATTTGTTTATAATTTTTAGGTGACCATTTCTGTAACCAGGACAGAAGGAACTGACAATCAGGTGTTGGTCAGTTATACCACCACACAGGGAACTGCCCAGGGTTACACGGATTTTTACCCAGCAACCAACACCTTGACCTTCCAGCAGGGTCAGACGATACGGACCATTGATATACGGATTATACAGGATGATCTTCCCGAGGGGCCCGAGGAATTCTATGTAAATCTGACGTCTGCTAGACTGGTGAACCCTGGGTAGGAAGAAAAAGGCTTTGCATTTCTACATACATCATTTTCACAATATCTCCACACTTAATTAGCATGTTATATTTTTAAAAAAAGATTTTAATGTGATTGTGTTGATTTTTTTTTTCATTTCTTCTGTGTTAAGGCCAGTCATTTTGTTTCAGATTAAGCTGATAAGAGCATAAGTTACACTGCAATTGAGGCAAAAGCCTATCTTTTCCTTACCTAAATAAATATAAAGTCAAAACTTAATGTTTTTTTTGTTGCAATTTTGTAGCAAAAACAACTATAGTGAGGTGGGTGGTCTCCAGCTTGACATGAGGCCAGGTCTGGGAGAGCTGGATGTAAAGACCATTCTGATAGACAAGAATGACAATGCTGAGGGCACAATACAGTTTGATGTGGAAGGAGGCAACCTCAGGGGTGAGCAGTTAAGAAAAGGGGATTTTAATTGCTCGAGTCATGAGTTAACTGCCCATCCACAAGCTGGATGTCAAATTGCTGCATATTTTTTTTTTTCACTGAAAAATGTGCAAGTCAGGCACTTTTATTCTCTAGTGGGGCTAAATAGCTTAGTTGTTTTTGTGATAACAAAATTCAACTGGACTTTTACATCCATATATGCAATGAATTTAATTATATTCAAAGCTGAATCCTTAATAGTCCAATAGACTTCAATAGAATTCAGCATATATGACTACATGTTTGTCTTGATCTAAATCTTACTGATTCTCCATGATTTCAGTACCTGAGGAGTCAGGTGTAGCTCAGATCCCACTGAGAAGAGAAGGAGGGAACTACGGAGACATAGAAATAATGTACTCTGTACACAACATCACTGCAGAACAGGGAGTGGACTATGTTGTCAGTGGTAACAAGGTTACCATGGCAAATGGCAGTAGGAACACCACCATTGATATCACCATAAGGGATGATTCAGACATGGAGTTTGAGGAGACATTTGAAGTTAGACTGCTCTCTGTGTTAGGTACTGGTTCTAACCTCCAGAGCTGAAATTCAACTTTAAAGCTTTGTTTTTATGATTTTTTGTATGCTAAAAAGAATATGAAGGGGAACAAAAGACAGATAAGCGAGCAAAATTTATCCTTTATTTAAACAGGTCACACAGAATCTATCGCTTTATGAAGCTGGGGCAACACACAAAAAAATCATATTCTCTCAAGATCTCAATTATCTGTGCATTATCACACTTTCCTATCCATGAAATCTTCAACTTGTTCATTAATGTAAACTGAATTCATTAAATGAGCATTTTGTGAATCAGGAGATGATCATTGCATTTTCTTGAAAATTCTCAAGTAGATAGTGAAGTAAAACTTTGTTTCTGACTTACAACAGGTGGAGCCAGGTTAGGAAACCCAAACAAAACACTGGTAACCATTCTCAAGTCAGATTTTCCCAATGGAAACTTTGGATTCAAGTCTCCCCTGAAGTTTAGATTTCCAAATCCAGAGAGACTGATTCAGCAGACTGTAACCATAGAGAGAAAAGGGGGACTAGAGGGGCAACAGACCGTGAGTAAAACCTATATTTAGCAGTGGATGTTTATAATTCTCACAACCTGTTTTCTTGTTAATAAAGGTGAAGTAAAACTTATTTTCCACAAATTAATGCATCAAAACATTATGAACTTTGATTTTATTCATTTTCATAAATACATACATGTATTTAGCTTTTAAAATAGAAATCAGATTGAAATGTTTTATGAATCTTATCAACTTAGGTGTACTGGAGAATTATGGGCCCAAATAACCCTCTGCAAGTCTTAGAAGCAACCAATGACATCAGTATGGTGTCTGGAAATCGAGAGGTCACCTCGGGGTCACTGGTGTGGAGAAGTGGAGAGAATGTGGAGAAGTCTTTTGTTCTGGATCTGAAGCCCTTCTCCTCCTGGGAGGTGGAGAAATCCTTTGTGGTGGAGATATATAACGTACAGGGAAGTCCCCCAGGAACAGGAAACGGAGAAATCAGCACCTCCGCCGGAAAGATAACTATTATAGTACGTCCTCATGTGTTCTGTTCATGATAGTTGTAATGGGGTCTGTCCCTCTACATGTAGCCATCTATCTGTCCTTTCCTCAGCACTTAAATGTGTAACATTTTGGTATATTTCAATCTTTCAACTACTTCATATTTACTTCATAGATTAAGGATACCTAGAAAATACACACTTTTTAGTTTCCATTAGTCAAAAATCTAGGTCAAAGTAAAGGATAGTTACATACACCATTAGACTTCATAATCTACAAGATTTATTGGAAAATTCATACTGGCTGATAAAAGGGAAGGACACTTAATTTTTATGCCCCCCTTCGAAGAAGGGAGGGCATATTGCTTTGCTGCTGTCTGTCGGTCCACTTAGTTTCCGTTCATTTTATTCGCAACCGTTGCACATGCTGAAATGAAATTTGGTATACAGATATATCACATAAATATCTAGTTCAAGTTCTGTTTTGGGTACGATCGCACCATTTTTGACAGAGTTATGCCCCTTGGACTTAGAAAAAATTTCAATTATTTGCAGTTTCCGTTCATTTTCTTTGCAGAGGTTGCACATACTGAAATGAAATTTGGTATACAGATTTATCAGATAGATATCTAGGTCAATTTCTGTTTTGAGTACAATCACACCATTTTTGACAGAGTTATGTCCCTTGGACTTATTAAAATTCCAATTATTTGCAGTTTCTGTTCATTTTCTTCGCAGCCGTTGCACATACTGAAATGAAATTTGGTATACAGATATATCACATAAATATCTAGGTCAGCTTTTGTTTTGGTTATGATCGCACCATTTTTGACAGAGTTATGCCCCTTGAACTTAAAAAAATTCCAATTATTTGCAGTCTCCATTCATTTTCTTCGCAACCGTTGTACATACTGAAATGAAATTTAATATACAGATTTATCATATGAATATCTAGGCCAAGTTCTGTTTTGGGTACGATTGCACCGTTTTTGACAGAGTTATGCCCCTTTGACTTAGAAAAAATTCCAATTATTTGCAGTTTCCGTTCATTTTCTTTGCAGAGGTTGCACATACTGAAATGAAATTTGGTATACAGATTTATCAGATAAATATCTAGGTCATGTTCTGTTTTGGGTACAATCACACCATTTTTAGTTCACCTGAGCCGAAGGCTCAAGTGAGCTTTTCTGATCACATTTTGTCCGGCTTCCGTCTGTCCGTCTATCTGTTTGTTCGTCTGTCCGTCTGTCTGTCTGTAAACTTTTCACATTTTCGACTTCTTCTCAAGAACCCTGGGCCAATTTCAACCAAACTTGCCACAAAGTATCCTTGGGTGAAGGGGATTCAAGTTTGTTCAAATGAAGGGCCACGCCCTTATTCAAGGGGAGATAATTGGGAATTAATGAAAATTTAGTGGTATATTTTAAAAATCTTCTTCTAGTGAAGAACCACTGTGCCAGGAAAGATGAAACTTATGGGGAAACATCCTCAGGTAGTGTAGATTCAAGTTTGTTCAAATCATGACCCCCGGGGGTAGGGCGGGGCCAAAATGGCCGACCAAAGTTTTACATAGAAATATATAGGAAAATTCTTTAAAAATCTTCTTCTCAAGAATGACAAAGCCATAATTCATCATATTTATATGGGAGCATGCTCATGTAGTGTAGATTCAAGTTTGTTCAAATCATGACCCCCCGGGTAAGGGCGGGGCCAAAATGGCCGATCAAAGTTTTAGATAGAAATATATAGGAAAATTCTTTAAAAATCTTCTTCTCAAGAATGACAAAGCCATAATTCATCATATTTATATGGAAACATGCTCAGGTAGTGTAGATTCAAGTTTGTTCAAATCATGACCCCTGGGGGTAGGGCGGGGCCAAAATGGCCGACCAAAGTTTTAGATAGAAATATATAGGAAAATTCTTTAAAAATCTTCTTCTCAAGAATGACAAAGCCATTATTCATCATATTTATATGGAAGCATGTTCAGGTAGTGTAGATTCAATTTTGTTCAAATCATGACCCCCGGGGGTAGATTTTGGCCGACCAAAGTTTTACATAGAAATATATAGGAAAATTCTTTAAAAATCTTCTCAAGAATGACAAAGCCATAATTCATCATATATATATATGGAAGCATGCTCAGGTAGTGTAGATTCAAGTTTGTTCAAATCATGACCCCCGGGGGTAGGGCGGGGCCAAAATGGCCGACCAAGGTTTTACATAGAGATATATAGGAAAATTCTTTAAAAATCTTCTTCTCAAGAATGACAAAGCCATTATTCATCATATTTATATGGAAGCATGTTCAGGTAGTGTAGATTCAATTTTGTTCAAATCATGACCCCCGGGGGTAGGGCGGGGCCAAAATGGCCGACCAAAGTTTTACATAGAAATATATAGGAAAATTCTTTAAAAATCTTCTTCTCAATCATTTTCTAAAAAATAGCAAATCCATGATTGGTCATGGGACTACTTTTGGATTTAAACTTTACAATAAAAAGCCATTTTATACTAGTCCTACCCTTGGTGCTCAGGTGAGCGATGTGGCCCATGGGCCTCTTGTTGACAGAGTTATGCCCTTTTGGACTTGGGGTGAGGGGGGCATAAGTGTTTTACAAACATCTCATGTCAGAGTAAATTTGAAGTGAAGGTCAGAGTTCAATACTATTGGGAAGACTGTTATAAGACAATGATGTATCATAATATTTGTATTGTAGATAGATAAATTTGGCCATCCTAATGGGATAGTGAGATTTGAGGGCCAAGCTCAGTCCGTGAGGACTGTGGAGGAACCAGAAGGGATCGCTCCTCTGGAACTCATGTTCCCTATCAGTAGGAGGTTTGGTACGGGGACTACGGGTAGTATTCAGGTAACACTGTAGAAAGTACAATGTAATAAACACATATAGATAGTAAACAGGTAAAACGTGATGAGTTGCTGGTATCATTTTTATTGCAATATAATGATACCTCCAGTTTTAGCACTCACTAAATAATATGAACAATTCAATTGGTGGTATCACTTATTCAATATGAAGAGGTGATATTAATATGAAAAAAGTGATATTTAAAATAAATTTGTGACATTCAAATTGAAATAAAAAAAAATCAAATATTCAAATTAATAATATTCATTATGAGTAGATGAAATCACAAATGATACCCCCTGCTTGTAAATGGGGAGGGTTTAGGATGATCTCCATCCTTCTAGACATCAGATCTTTTTATCCATTGTATTTTCTGAACTGACAGATTTTGAAAGTTTCACCATAGCAAAACATGGACTCTCCCAATTTTTCTTCCAAAAATTGAGGGCATCTATCTCTTATCCACAATTCCTTCTATACCACTGAATAAAATCTAATAAAACCTTACAAAATTTTAAACAATTGGTGTCATTGTGCCACTCATATTTCAAATTTCAATGAGACAGGTATTTGATGTTTTCAAGGGCAAAACATGGATACTGTCATTCTATCTATATTAACACTTGGGATATCTATCTCATCCATGAGTTTCTGTTTACCACTGATAGCAGTACATGTAGAAGTTTTGAGCATTAAGATTCAGTAGTGTAGAGGCAATGCATAATATACTCAACAAAAAAAGAAACGCATATTGTTTTACTCGTCAAAGAAATTTTTAAAATGTACATGAAGCAACTATTTTTTATATCATTGGATACCTGTGATCTATTTAAAGGACAACATGGGGTTTTAAAACCCAAGTGTTGAATTATCTCCCTTGATTAAACATGTTTATGAAAGTAGTGTTTTTCATGATTTCTTCTAAATCAGATGTCTATTTTCATTGATATTTTGGATTTAGAGAAACTTTTAACACTTCTATTAAACCCATATTTAAGATTTGATTGCAATGTTAATACTGCAATGCCATGCCCAAACAAAGTTGAATACAACCAGGCTAACGATGATACTAAGTGGAGCTACGCAACAGGAAGTTGCAACTGTATTTAAAATAAATCAATGAGCTTTGCAACCTTAAAACTAACGTCTGAAGACCACTATCTGGCCATCCGCAGGTAACCACAACCAGGCAGGACCGCCAGACACCCCCCCCCCCTTCATCACCTCATGCGATTCAGAACTTGCTGTAAAAACTGCTGCTACAATTGCTGGATGAAAAAATCAGCATAAAAATGCATAAATTGTTCGCATAAGACTGAAATGAGATGATATTCCCCCACGATATCCGTACATTGGAAACCCACTAGCATTGAGACTTTGCACAGTACATATTGTTATGCCCCTTGAATTTGGGGGCAATGAAAATGACCTCAACTTGACTTTTCAATTTGCAACATTGATTTTTATCACAACACACTCTAAAATCGCTTAAATAATATAAGGTTTAAACTGAAAACTTAGAATTTCATATTATTCTGATTATGCGTTTCTTTTTTTGTTCAGTATATATGTATTCACAAAAATTATCTTTGTGAAAATTATCTTTTATTTTACAATAGGAAAATGTAGAATACTGTAAACCAGCATTTAGTCGAATGAGAAATATAGGAAAATGTAGAATACTGTAAACCAGCATTTAGTCGAATGAGAAATATCTGCAAGTTTTGTGGCCCTCTTCTACTCTTGAATATTTTTTGACACAAATTATTTGCCTATGTTATTTTGTAAAATTTTGCCTCTGTCACAATAATAATTTGTCGCATATGGATTCCAAACTGAAGAATTGCAAATAAAAAATGTTAGAATAATAATTGGTTTATAGTACTTGAGTGGAGAGAGGAGAAATAATTTCTGATGCAATTGATATTGAGTTGAACAATGAGACAGAAAGTTAAATCATGTTGTTGTTTTTTTTTTATGTTTTTATAGATAAAATGGACAATAGAGGGTAGTTATGATGAGAAAGCTCTGGATTTTCAGCCACGGAATGGTACACTGCTGATGGCAGATGGACAGAGGGACTCCTCTATTGTTATACAGGTGCTCCCTGACACGATCCCAGAACTGACTGAAACATTCTCATTGGTCCTCCAGTCTACAGTGGGAGGGGCCGAAATTGATACACAGTTCAATTCTTCTTCATTTAAAATTTTGTAAGTTTTTTGAATACTTGTACATGATATATTATAAATTACATTTGTAATAATTACTTTCTGAATGCCCATAAAATGATGTGCAAACGCTGCAAAAGGATTATGATTAAGAATTAAGATATCATTTTTAGAGTTTCATAGGGGTGTGACATGAAGTCGGTTATGTGATCAAATTCTATAACGCCCGAAGGCGTAGATCTGATCACGTACCAACTTCATGTCATACCCCAATGAAACTCTAAAAAATGATATTTTATTTGTTATATTTATATTATACGTTTTTATTCATGCTACAAAGAAATATAGGCATTATTTAGACTTTGATTTTGAAATGCAAAGTAACGTATCTACGGTGTCATGTGACGTCACAGTTGGAACTTACCAAATTGCTCGTGCAGTTTGCTTTCCATACCCAAGAAAATCTGATCATGTGACCAACTGCATGTCATTGAAAATTGAATTTCAATTTTATTAGCATTGTTATATAAGGAAAGACATCAGCAAATATAAATATTGTTAGATAAAAATTATTTTTTAAAAACTTATTCTCTGTAAATAGTTATTTCTTGTTTTCTGTGTGTCCCTAGGTTCAATGACTACCCCCATGGATTGTTTGGAGTCCAGCAGTCCCTGCAGTCTCTGTATGTAAAACCGGCAGATCTAAACCGCTTTGTTAAACTGAATATCACCAGATACTATGGGACCTTTGGTGCAGTCATAGTGACCTTTGTCATTAAATATGATCAGGTACAAATTCTTGTTATCTCTCTGAAAACACACTGTAAATGCACAAACCAGCAGACACAGTCACATATACAGTAAAACTTGCTTAGTACAGACACTGATATTGCAAGTTTACGGATATAGGGAAGTTATCTTGGATCCCCAGCTATATAATATGAACGAATTCCTTATTCAGATTTAACAAATTACAGATCTAGCAAAGTATTATCACAGGTCCCAGTGACTTTGTTATAACTGAGCTTAACTGTATTTAGCATGTTTGATATGACTTTGTTATAACTGAGTTTAACTGTATTTAGCATGTTTGATATGACTTTGTTATAACTGAATTTGCATGTAACTGTATTTAGCATGTTTGATATGTCACAGAAATTGATATTTTAACAAGTTATCGGTAGTGTAGTATTAATTTAATGCATTTCTGAATTTATTAAATTAATGCATGTAGATCTTTATATATATATATACAGAACAGATTTCAAAAGGTGTTTAATTTAGTGGACACTTTTTCCACCAAAGGTGCGAAATAAAATTCATGAATGGATGGTTGGTTAATCAGGAGAATTAATTTGGATTTCAGCACCATTGAAATAAAAGCGAATAAATTTATTTCGCACATGATGCTTCTCGCAAAATTATGCAATGATTAATTCCTCGCATATGATTAGGAATCTACAGTACACAGCCAAATGAAATATGTTTACAGAAATTGAAAATTAATGATTCATTAGATATATGCATGTTGGGAGTTAATCACTACTCATCAGATGAGTGAATTATCTGATGCAGTGATTTGTCTTCCTTCTGTGTAGACGATTGTTTTTTAAACTTTCAAGTCAATGACTCTCGAAATTCATTGATCAACTTCATAATGAATCAGAGAGTGTAATAATCTCTTTCAACAACTGATGATGATAGCTCCTTTTTAGGAAAATAAACAACAGTTATATAATTTAATTTTATATTATTCAGCCACTGTCAGGAGTCATACTAAGCAGGAGTTCAGGAACGGTGGAATTTACAGAAGGGACATCCATGATGACACAGGACGTTCTGATTGGTGGAGACGGATTTCTGGAAATAGACACGACCTTCACAATAACCTTGACACAAGTCCAGTTTCTAGGAGCTGGGGGTATTTATTAACAATTTATTAAATAAGCACATTGTTCTATAAACTCAAAGGAAAACCATTACTGCTTCATTTGTTACTTCACCTTTTCATTTGGGAATAACATTATTTTACATTGTTATTTTACTGGTAAAATAAGTCATTGAGGGTATGAGCAGGACTCTGGCTCCCAGAGATACCGTATAGCGGGTAATTTTAGAGGGGTGCTAATTTTGGCTTATTTTGGCGTTTTGATGATAGTCCGCTAAATTTTTTATCGCTAAAATAGTCAGTACTCTTCTGTGTGTCCATCTGCAAAGAGCTAAAACCCTGCGTCCGCTAAAATAAATTACGCCAAATTTATTGGCATACCTTTGAGTAGGCAAAACGCCAAATTTTACACCCGCCAAGAAAACCAGCTATACGGTAGCTCTATTTCCTGATATACTGTACTTTTTATGCCAGATTTATTGGCATACCTTTGAGTAGGCAAAACGCCAAATTTTACACCCGCCAAGAAAACCCGCTATACGGTAGCTCTATTTCCTGATATACTGTACTATTTATTAAATCAATGCATTCACTTGTATGGGGCTTCTTAGGCAGCCTTACTGACTGACTTTTATAGGTAATATTTATAATTCTCTTCTCCAGCCAAGGTGTATTGAAGTGAAAGTTAGGGATTGAAGTAAATATTTAAAGGTTATTGACTGAGTTTCAGGAAATGTGTCTGTCTTTACGGACAGAGCTTGTCAGGTCTTCATCAGTTGAAAGACAGAGAGAGTGGGCATTATTTCCTGAGATTCAGACATTAACATTTTATATATTTTAATGCAGTTACTTTAATTTACCCACATGCATGGATGTCCTGTGGATTTCTTGTCATAAACATCCTTACAACATCAGTAATGGATATTTGTGATGTTAAATGTACATTTTACATGTATTTATATAGGCCTATGTGAAGTTGTTAAAAATAGAGGCAGGACATATAATACTTAAATGGCCGGTTGCCTATGGCTCAGATAATAAGTACAGCTCAGTGGTTGATCCGTGGATCACGTAAGCCGGGTTTAAACCCCAGTTGAGTCGGGTTTACCTGAGTCGCATTTAAGTTGCATGATATAAAACTGAGTAAGGTTTACCTAATCTTGACTTACTCATATAAAATGTTGAAGGATAATAGGTTTCCTAATATTACAGCACTTCAAAACAAGTTTTAATATACTAGTAACTAGTTGAAAATTGAAAGGATATATTTAGGCCATGCAAAATTAATTCCTTGGTTCTCAGGCCTTTTTTCAAGAAATATGATGAGGGAGGGAGGCATTTTTTTTTTACTTTTTATTGCCCCCAAAACATGATGAGGCAGCTTTTTACATTGTACAAAACCTCAAAAAATGATGAGGGAGGTGATTTGTTGTTTTTATTTTTTTGATTTAGCAATAAAAAGGGTCAATGAGGCGCCCTTGGAAGAGATGAGGGAGGGCCTGAGAACCAAGAAATTAATTTTTTTTGGCCTTAAAAACAAAGATATATATTGATGTTAAATTGTAAATTAAAAATGCAGAAAAAATGCAATACAATTTAATTCAAATCAGGGCA
This sequence comes from Saccostrea cuccullata, assembly GCF_032062105.1. Classification (NCBI taxonomy): domain Eukaryota; kingdom Metazoa; phylum Mollusca; class Bivalvia; order Ostreida; family Ostreidae; genus Saccostrea; species Saccostrea cuccullata. Next base: position 427,504 of record NW_026935164.1, on the reverse strand, counting down.
TCTTTCATCGAAACTCAAACCATAAGAAAATATAAAATCGCAAACAGAATAAAGCTTTTGCAAAAGACTGAAGAGAAGAAAACAGGGATGGGGGTCCTTGGAATAAGTAATTTAGAAACAATACCAAAACACAAAATATAGGTAAATAATAAAGCAACAATGTATATATTTAGATTTTTAGTTTAAAATCAAATGAAAAAAAAACTTTTGAGACATTATTTTTGAGAAAACACATATTAGCTATATTTTCTTGAGAATTTTATACAGCGGCAAAATTATAGGGGACGGACATATTGCCCTCCCAACCTCCGGCCCGGTTCCTACGGCCATGTGGATAGCCTGATCAATGATAATAAATGAAAGACTTTTTATCTCTAGGAAATTTGGCATTATTAATAATTATTGGAATGTGTATCATCAGCTGTTCAAAAGTGTAAAATTCGTAAATTGATTTAAATTTGGTTTATTAGAAAGTTTCTATAAAATTCCTGTTCATGTACATTTGTGTATTTCAAAAGTGTCTCCCAAAACTTTATGCTACAGCTACATCAGTGTTAAAACGGCACATTGAACAACTGTTGAAGAGTTGTGCAAAAAGAAAAATCCCCATGCATTATGGCCATAAAAGTTTTCTTGTAGAATAGCTTTTTTAATACTGCAAAATCTATCAATGCAATCATCATTACCATAAAACATTTCTGCAAAATATCGAAATATTTCAAAATATCGAAATATTCTACCCAAAAATCCATGGAAACGTTATTAAGCTGGGTTTAAACCACCCCTACACCAGGTTCAGAATTTACCGTAATTCTGAGCCGTAGTCAGCCAAGCCTTACATGCGTGAAACGCGAAAACCTGGATTTAAACCCGGAATCATTGATCGTAGGTTTAAATCCGAAATACGCAACCAGCCATAAATGTATTAAATTTTGTAGTGTAGTCTTTTTTGGTGGAAAGAAACCCCCTAAACAAAGTACAACACTAAGTCTTGCACGTATATGGATAAGTAGAACCTTTACAAATGTGCTTAATCAAATCCACACTTGTTCAAGAAGTAATTTCCACCAAATATTGCACTCACTAAATATACTGTATACATTTACAGTTTAATTCATAAGTAGTTTCTGGGCATAACAGTACTCATGGGGGCTGATAAAGCTCTGTAAAAACCCCAATTGTTTCTATTTATTTCATAGAAAAATATGTTATAATATGAAATAAGTAATTATTAAATGGTGTAGTATTATTTGAAGAGGTATAATAAAAACATAATCAGCATATTTTACGTTCACTGAACTCAAGACCATGAAGCAGATTTAAGACAAGTCATAAAAGATTAATTGAAAATAACACAAACATGTACAACATGAAGTGTTCTTATTTTTTTCCCCCATCTCATTATTCATTTTATTCCCAAATGGCAGTTTATAAATATCCATTTTATGAGTGAATAAAAATTTAGATAATATGTAAGACTACTTCATTATCCTGGTGCTTGGTCCTACACTCACGTGCCAAAAGTATGTCAATTTTTTTCAAGATGGCCGCCGTAAATAAATTAAATCAATAATTGTTTTTCAATAAAAATTTATTTTCACTCACCAATTTTGACTTATTTATGTCACCATTAAGCTGCCGTATATTATGTAATGCCTTTGTAAACCGGAAGTAGTCATAACTTCTGCTATTTTTCCATTGTCAATGTAAACAACAAGCATGGGACGAAGGGGACGAGAACTTACTATTGATGAAAAGAAGACCGTAATATCCCTAATAGAAAGTGGATTAAAAGCGGTTAAAGTGGCTGAATTACTGAATTTGAATTCCTCGACAATTTGTAGATTCTTAAAGCGATTTCGTGAGCGGGGTGACATTGAAAATAAACCTTGAAGTGTATTTGACTGACTGTGCTGGCTTGGTCCTATTTGACTGACTGTGCTGGCTTGGTCCTATTTGACTGACTGTGCTGGCTTGGTCCTATTTGACTGACTGTGCTGGCTTGGTCCTATTTCACTGACTGTCCTGCTTTTTGACTTACAGTGACAGATCCTCCAAACTTTAAGGCTGGGGAAACAGAGACAAAGGTTAAGGTGCCTGCCTTGGCTGCTAACAGTGAGGTTGGCTTCACAGACAATCTGGCCAGTATAGATGAAGGTAGATTCCTTATTTTTTATTATAAATCAACGGATTTAAAAAAATTCTCTTAAAGTGAAATTTAGATATTTAATGGGTACTGCAATACAATACAGTTTGAAAAATTGAGATTGTTTTTCTTTGATAGAGTCGGGTACGGCCACTTTGGTTCTTACTCGCAACGGTCTTTATGGAACAATTCATGTCCCATGGACAAGTGGCTTTCCCTCTGGTGGAAAACCTGAATTTTTTACTGAAGGGCAGATAACTCCACCTTCTGGATCTCTGACAATACAGCATGGAATAAAGAGCAAAAATTTCACTATCTCTGTAAGCACACTCTAGGTTTAAAAATGGGTTGAATGAGAATTGTTCATTAGAACTAGCAATGGCAAGTAACAAGCATTAGCAGGATGTTGTTCATGGCTCTTTCTAATGACTGTGACTATGAGTAACTTCTCCGTGAAATTAAACCCGTCATGAACCTATTATTAGGTTTTAAAAACATTTAAATGCTTATACGAAATTTTAAATTAATTTCTTGCATTGTGAAATTAAAACCGTGTAAATAAAACGACTTAGGGTATTTTGCTCATCTAAGCTGAAGATTGAGTGACCTCTCTTAAACATGTGTGAATACATCATTGAAACTCATTTTATCATTAAAAAGGTTGTTGCAGTACTGAATAAAACAGAGTTGTTTGCCCTTCATTTGACAAAAGCGCCCTCTACGACAGCCCGAGGAGGAGCTAGACTCTCCCCCAGTAGCAGCATTATCAGACTGGAGCCTCATGGAGTTATCCGATTCGCTCCCAATTCTACGCATCCTCCCAGTGTCTCTGAAATGGAGAAGACAGTAAGAACTACTATAATAATGATATCTTAAAGAACATGAGTTTACTATAACTCCTCCCACACACATGTGCACACACACACACTTGAAAGGAGGGTTATATATTGATGGGGTTGTTTGTCCCTCTGTTACTATTGGGGGTATCTGTACCTTCTCTGCAGTTCACCATAACACTGAATAAAAGTTTATGAACCATTATTTTGTGGGCTTATTGCGCATGGTTCCTCTAGATTTTGAAAATTTCATTTTGACATTACTTACTTTTTTTTCCAATAACTCGTTTATCGCAATGAATAACTCAATAAAAAATTCTTTTTTCCTTAATTTTGATATTTAAACCATTAATAATTAAATTTGTTTTAGATTAGTTTAATGGTCCAAAGACTGTATGGTTCAGAGGGAAAAATAGAGATTACATACAGGTCAGTAGGGGTCAGTGCACAGAGAGGTGTAGATTTTATCACCACAGAAACCAATGCCATCGTGCTGGACCCAGGAGTGACTTCAGGACTGATTACTATACAGGTATTTTGTTAATTATGTATTTTGTGTTTATTTGTATTCCATATGATATTAAAGGACGAAAGTTAAATTAAAGATCCCTTTGTTCCATCAGAAGAGATAATCTGTATAGACTGATTTCTTAATTAATTTCTTAATTCACTGTAGGTTCGTCAAGACAATATACCAGAAGAGGAGGAGATGTTCACAGTAAACCTCACACACGTAGAAAAGTACCCCACAGAAATAGTCCCAAGTAAGTATAAACCACAGAAATAGTCCCAAATAAATATAAAACACAGAAATAGTCCCAAGTAAGTATAAGCCACAGAAATAGTCCCAAGTAAGTATTAAACACAGAAAGAGTCCCAAGTAAGTATAAACCACAGAAATAGTCCCAAGTAAATATAAACCACAGAAATAGTCCCAAGTAAGTATTAAACACAGAAAGAGTCCCAAGTAAGTATAAACCACAGAAATAGTCCCAAGTAAGTATAAACCACAGAAATAGTCCCAAGTAAGTATTAAACACAGAAAGAGTCCCAAGTAAGTATAAACCACAGAAAGAGTCCCAAGTAAATATAAACCACAGAAATAGTCCCAAGTAAGTATTAAACACAGAAAGAGTCCCAAGTAAGTATAAACCACAGAAATAGTTCCAAGTAGATATAAAACACAGAAATAGTCCTAAGTAAGTATTAAACACAGAAAGAGTCCCAAGTAAGTATAAACCACAGAAATAGTCGCAAGTAAATATAAACCACAGAAATAGTCCCAAGTAAGTATTAAACACAGAAAGAGCCCCAAGTAAGTATAAACCACAGAAATAGTCGCAAGTAAATATAAACCACAGAAATAGTCCTAAGTAAGTATTAAACACAGAAAGAGTCCCAAGTAAGTATTAAACACAGAAATGGTCCCAGGTAAATATAAACCACAGAAATAGTCCCAAGTAAGTATTAAACACAGAAAGAGTCCCAAGTAAGTATAAACCACAGAAATAGTCCCAAGAAAATATAAACCACCGAAATAGTCCCAAGTAAGTATTAAACACAGAAAGAGTCCCAAGTAAGTATAAACCACAGAAATAGTCCCAAGTAAGTATAAACCACAGAAAGAGTCCCAAGTAAATATAAACCACAGAAATAGTCCCAAGTAAGTATTAAACACAGAAAGAGTCCCAAGTAAGTATAAACCACAGAAAGAGTCCCAAGTAAATATAAACCACAGAAATAGTCCTAAGTAAGTATTAAACACAGAAAGAGTCCCAAGTAAGTATAAACCACAGAAAGAGTCCCAAGTAAATATAAACCACAGAAATAGTCCTAAGTAAGTATTAAACACAGAAAGAGTCCCAAGTAAGTATAAACCACAGAAATAGTTCCAAGTAGATATAAAACACAGAAATAGTCCTAAGTAAGTATTAAACACAGAAAGAGTCCCAAGTAAGTATTAAACACAGAAATGGTCCCAGGTAAATATAAACCACAGAAATAGTCCCAAGTAAGTATTAAACACAGAAAGAGTTCCAAGTAAGTATAAACCACAGAAATAGTCCCAAGAAAATATAAACCACCGAAATAGTCCCAAGTAAGTATTAAACACAGAAAGAGTCCCAAGTAAGTATAAACCACAGAAATAGTTCCAAGTAGATATAAAACACAGAAATAGTCCTAAGTAAGTATTAAACATAGAAAGAGTCCCAAGTAAGTATTAAACACAGAAATGGTCCCAGGTAAATATAAACCACAGAAATAGTCCCAAGTAAGTATTAAACACAGAAAGAGTCCCAAGTAAGTATAAACCACAGAAATAGTCCCAAGTAAGTATTAAACACAGAAAGAGTCCCAAGTAAGTATAAACCACAGAAATAGTCCCAAGTAAATATAAACCACAGAAATAGTCCCAAGTAAGTATTAAACACAGAAAGAGTCCCAAGTAAGTATAAACCACAGAAATAGTCCCAAGTAAATATAAACCACAGAAATAGTCCCAAGTAAGTATTAAACACAGAAAGAGTCCCAAGTAAGTATAAACCACAGAAATAGTCCCAAGTAAATATAAACCACAGAAATAGTCCCAAGTAAGTATTAAACACAGAAAGAGCCCCTAGTAAGTATAAACCACAGAAATAGTCGCAAGTAAATATAAAACACAGAAATAGTCCTAAGTAAGTATTAAACACAGAAAGAGTCCCAAGTAAGTATTAAACACAGAAATGGTCCCAAGTAAATATAAACCACAGAAATAGTCCCAAGTAAGTATTAAACACAGAAAGAGTCCCAAGTAAGTATAAACCACAGAAATAGTCCCAAGTAAATATAAACCACAGAAATAGTCCCAAGTAAGTATTAAACACAGAAAAAGTCTCAAGTAAGTATAAACCACAGAAATAGTCCCAAGTAAGTATTAAACACAGAGAGAGTCCCAAGTAAGTATTAAACACAGAAATAGTCCCAAATAAGGCTAAAAAAAATTAATCAATAGTTTCTCAGGCCAAAAAATTCAAAATTCAATGCGGCAGGCAGGCTTTTTTTTTTTTTTTTTTTTTTTTGAAACAGGATTTACCTTTTTTAATGCCATTTGTTCAATAAAATGATAATATCTACTAATTCTTTATTTTTTGTTCTAGTAAATTAGTTATAATATGCATTCAACTTTAAATAATATTATTCCAAACATTTATTGAAAGGATAATTCACAAAATACTTTAAATATAGAAGAAATATATTGTTTTTTCTAATAAAAATGTCTATCTTAGCATTTCTGGAAAGGGGAATAACTCGATTTTCTTTGTCAACTTTGAAAAATAGAAAATTGAGTTATTTCCCTTTTCCATATGTCAATAAAATTTATCAATGCGGCCGTTTTTGAACTGATGCGGCGGTGCCTGAGAAACTATTGATTAATTTTTTTGGGCCTAAATATAAAACACAGAAAAAGTCCCAAGTAAATATAAACCACAGAAATAGTCCCAAGTAAGTATAAACCACAGAAATAGTCCCAAGTAAGTATTAAACTCAGAAAAAGTCCCAAGTAAGTACTCTAAAAGCAGAAATATTCGTGGGGGATTAAATTTCAATTAATTTCCTTAACCTAAAACTTAGGAACTGCAGCCATGACATAAAGTAATTAAGACAACACAGTGTTAAGTTTGGGCAGACATAACCATGATTTATTTGTTATGCAATGAAATGTAATAATACATTAGACATGTAAGAGATAATAATCAGTTGAATGAAATCATGGTTAACCTCTAACTAAGTTCTACACAGACTCACACTTGACTCTCATAACAAAACAAAAAAAAAAAAATTGTGACCTTTCCCCTTTGCCAGTTCTCAGAAAAGTGACACTTTCCTGGAAAGTTGAAGATAGTTATTCTGAAATTATGCCTTCTGATTGGCTAATTAAATTGTTTTTATTTAAAAATAACTAATGCAGGGCTCCGATTGGTTAAAAAGGTCCCTGTCGCCAGGGGGCGCCTGGTACTTGACCACTGGCATTATTCCCTAGAGGGTCCCCCTCTATTGTCTTAATTTATGTAACTAGATGAATGCCCCCTAGGGGGTACCCCTCAATTGCTATCAGCCTCAGACAAATTTACTATTATTTATAACCAAAATGGCGTCAATATAAACAATAAAAATAAACACAAATTGAAACGTACAAACACATGAAGTTAATAATAGATATAATCGTCATGGACATCAACACTACAGAAACATATAACATGATAAAAGACTGTTACATGAGGGTAAAGTGCCTTAGACACACGAAGCATGAAAAGTATGTTACATAACATGAGAAGGCACGTTACATAAATTAATAACAATTAAACACTGTTTAATAATATTTTATTTCATTGTTAACAATTATCAACGAAATTAAATCCCACACGAAATTTTATACGACTGTATATTGAATAGGGTTACTCTCAAAACAACGAAATTAAATGCCCACCAAACTATTTTTGATGACAAATCAATGAAATTTTATCCCCATGAAAATTTGTGCTTCTACAGTATATACCATAGAAATAGTCCCAAGTATGTATAAACCACAGAAATAGTCCCAAGTAAGTATACCCCACAGAAATAGTCCCAAGTAAATGTAAACTACAGAAATAGTCCCAAGTATGTATACCCCACAGAAATAGTCCCAAGTAAGTATACCCCACAGAAATAGTCCCAAGTAAGTATAAACCACAGAAATGGTCCCAAGTAAATGTAAACTACAGAAATAGACTCAAGAAAGTATACCCCACAGAAATAGTCCAAGTAAGTATAAAACACAGAAATAGTCCCAAATAAATATAAACCACAGAAATAGTCCAAAGTGAGTATAAACCACAGAAATAGTCCTACAGTAGCTGCTAGGGGTGGGACGATACACACATCTTGCGATACGATACGTATCTCGATATATTGGCACGATACGATACGTATCTCGATATTATGAGAAATTGTAAAACTATTCAAAAGAATTAGTATTTTATTTCTTTTTTTTTTGTCTTGACATTAAATGAAATTATTCTATATCAAATCATGTTTGCTTTGAAATTAATACTTGAAGTTCATCAATTTCATTGACTAAAACTTTACAAAAACAATAATACATGTACATACTATTATTACCAAATTACTATTCAGAAGTTGTTTACAAATAGTTGTGTAGTTTATCAGAGAACACTGACTAAAAATTCATTTAAAAAACATCGATCACATTTACATTTTTATTAATTCATTGCTGAAAGTCTGAGCTAAGTTGAGATTACAAAACAAAGTACAAGATGGACTAACAATTAACATGATTAATAATATCAAATGTTCTGGAAACGATATTTCCTGTGTATAGCACGCATTACATACTGAACTTTTCTTGTCCAATCTTCCGAGGCTGCTTTAAAGTGAAAACGTTTTACCCCTAACGAACGACTTATTAGTTCTTAAGTGTGTTTTCAATATCAACATCATCTTTTCGCTCGTAAAAGCCGCCATTTTCCAAGGACAGGTACTTTCATTTTCAAATTTTGGATAGGTCGTTCGTGTATCGTTTCGTACCGATATTTGAATGCTTGTATCTTAAACCGTATCTTGGAGGAAAATATCGATATGTATCGGTGTATCGGTATATCGTCCCACCCCTAGTAGCTGCAACGTTATTGTTGACAAACCAATCGTGTGGAATCGCTCATGTATCGTGCGTGATCGTTTGTGTAACATGCGAGATCGTGCGTGTATCAGACTCAATCGTTTGCAGTTTTAATCATGCGTGATCGTGCTTTTAGAAACAATTAAATTTCGTTTTGTAATTTTTTATCGGAATGTTATTTGTTAAAGAAGCATTTTGTTTGTCTTTTAACTCTTTTTTATCCAAAGAAAATGAATGAAGCGCAATTTACATAATTGAATGCAGAACGAACTAATTATCGCTTGTGAACAAGCAACAAAGTAAGTCGTACAATATTATGTTCTCGTCAAATAGCATGACCTATTGTGATAAATCGTTTAACGTCTTTTCTCTGATGTTCATTATTGTTTATTGCTAATTGTGATCAAGATAATTATATTTAAAACCAATGCATCAAAAATAAATATTATGACAAATAAATAAACATTTCTCAATGCTTACATAAATATTTATTCGGCGAATGTACATGCACAGGACATGATTATCGGGATTTTCCCTCTGGAGCTTACTTTTGATTAATATTTAAAATTTCTGCAAATAAAAGTTGTTAAATAATTGGCAAGTTCATTTTTAGGGAATAGCAAACATTGAATCATTGGAAACATAAGAATATGACTTGTAATATAAGTCACTCCATGCTTTTTTTCAGTCATATCCCCCTTTCAGCATATTATGAAATCCAATTCAATCAAATTTTACGGTCTACCTACATGTACATCATCTGAAAGAACGAAAAAAAATCTGTTTTCTTAAGTCGGAGAATTACCAAAATAATTTTTTATAATCTAAAATTAAAAAAATAAGTCTCGCATGTATTTAGTTTCAGAAATGTCAATTTCGTTTTTATTTTTATTTTTCAAAGTCGATGAAATAATATTGATAATTCTTTGAAATCTAAAATTAGTATTAAGCCGTATTTTGTTTTGAAAATATTGATTCCTAAATATTTTGAACCAATTTGAGTGAAGAATCGTGCGTTTGTGTTAGCAATCGTGTAAGATCATGTAACATGTAGAATCGTGTGTGTGAGGGATCCTTCGTGTAACAGGTTTAATCGTGCGGAATCGTTCCTGTAACGCGATCGTTCGTGTAAGTTATCAACAATAATGTTGCAGTCACTGTAAATAAGTAAAAACTTCAGAAATAGTCCCAAATAAGTACATATATGAACCACAAAAATAGTCCCAGGTAAGTATTACCAACAGAAATAGTCCCAAGTAAGTAATAAACCACTGAAATAGTTGCAAGTAATTTCTACTGAATGTGGAAGAAAGCCAAAAATAAACTTAAAGCTCACACCTGATAGGCTGGAAATCTGAAATTTATTTAATATCATTAGCATTTTAAACAACTGATTACATTTTAATTAAAAAATTATTATTTTATCAACCAAAAAAATTGCTGTTTAGGTCAAAACAAAATTAAGAAAGCATTTTGTTCAAAAATAATTTTGTTAATATTGTAATTTTTTTTAAGCTAGGTCATTTTTCTCAGTTTTATGCCAATTACTGTAAACCAACTTTTATTCGCATGCGAGAAATTTTCGCGAAGTTCGCGAGAGCCTCGTCATCGCGAATATTTCTCGCCGCGAACAGGTCCTTAAAGTGTATGTGTCTATTAACAACAGATCCAAAGAGGCTTAATCGCAAAAATAAATCGTCGCGAACTAGTTTATCCCTAGTAAATCGCGAAATAAAGTCATCGTGAATAAAAGTTGGTTTACAGTAATCCTTACTACATAGGTAGATAGAAGGTTGTTTTTGTATCACTGCTCAGTTGACATCAATTCATCTTTTTTCCAGAAATCTCACCAAGGTTAAGTTTTGTGGCCTCCAGTTCTGTTGTCAAAATTAAAGAGAGCAATGATGCCTATGGAGTATTGAATCTGGCGCCATCATCAGTTGTTATTGATGAGGAAAACCGACGGGTCAACTTCACTATACAGAGAACAGGCATGTAAAACTCTCATTTTGTCTTGATGGAATGTTCACCATTACTGAGGTGTGTAATGATGAAGTTCTGTCAATAGGATTTCTTTAGCTCACCTGAGCCAGAACTCTTTTTGCCTGTTTTTAAACAAGAACCACTGAGCTCATTTTCAATCAAACTTGCAACAATTAAAGCATCATTGGGTGATGATGGGAAATCAAGTTTACTCAAATGAAGGGCTATATTTCCTCTTTCAAAGGGGGTAATTAAGAATAAGTGAAAATTCAGTGATATCTTTTGAAAAATCTCAAGAACCAGTGAGACAGAAAAATTTAAACTCACAAAAGAGTGACATTACATAGTTAAGATTTAAGAAAAAAATATTAAATTTTTAAAGTCTTCTTCTAAAGAACAACAAAGACAAGAGTAAATATCATTTTAATGTGACAACAGGGGGTTATGATGGGATACTTTGTGTGCTCAAACTTTTACATCAGAAGATTAAAAATATCAAAAATCTTTTCAAAAACTGTAGAAATATGATTAGTGGTATTTATATACATACTTAGGTGATGTTAAATCAAATATGATAAGTGGCATTTATATTCTAGCATACTTCAGTAGTGTAAAATCAACTATGTTCAACTCATTACCCACTGGGGTAGCATGAAACCACAATGGGTCATCACATTTTTACATAAAAATATATACAAAGGTGAAAAAACAGGATATGAATAACAGCAAGGACATAGTAACTCTAGTGAGCATTGTTGCCCATGGGCCCCTTGGTGGATTATTTGCATATATTTACATCCACTGAATATTTTCTCCTTTATTTCTTAAGAAAACCCATTGCGTTAATCACTGCATGAACTACATTAGGCATGTTGACTGTACAGATTTCTTGATCAGTGGCTGTTCCATCAATGAAATGTATAAAGACGTTCGTATCATTATTACAATAATTAATCTTTTTAATCCTACTTTAAATGATTATTTAAACAGATATAAATATAAACAATAAAATTTCTTTCTTTGTTTGTTATTAACGGTCACAGCTATTGCAGAAAAAATTTACATAACCCGCTTACGCCGGTTATGTATTTTTTCTGCAACAGCTGCTTCCGTTAATTCCAGTAATAACAAACAAAGAAAGCATTTTATTGTTTAAATTATGTAAATAATAATATTATGATATTCATAACGTTTTAACAGCCTATCATAGTATGCTAGCGTGACTGAGAATAAGTTGTTTACATTAACAGGTTTTGTTAGTTGTAGCAATGTGTTAATTAAACATTATTAAGTGTAAATTTCTCTAATAAGTAGATCTGTAAAAGGTTGAAATCCTGCCAAACAAAAGAAATATCTTCATGTTCATACAATTTATGTCCAGGTGGTCTGATTTATTTTGAGTGAACTTGAGGTATTTCAGACTTCTTTGTTTTTGACACATCTCCCTTACTACTGTAGAATCCTAATTATATGCGAGGAATAAATTATTGCATAAAATTTCGCTAGAAGCATCACTGGCAAAATAAAATTACTGCATGGCTTTTATTTTTATGGTGCTGAAATCCATGTTATTTCTCTTGATCAACCATCCATGCGTGAATTTTTTTCTTGTGATTTGGCTTTGAATAGCTATTTCATGATAATAAGTACTGACATGAAAAATAAGGAATCTTCAGTATTATTACTGTGAACAGTTTAACAAGTGATACAGACAAATTTACAAGGTTGAACATCAAATGCTATTGTTGCCATTTAAAATCACACAGTTAGGTGATCATTATCTAAATATCTTGGATTTTAATTTAGGGGTTTTTATTTGACTTAAAAATGTTTATATAGTTACCGCAGTATATCTGCAGTAAAAAAAACTAAGTTATAAAATGTGATGATGAGGAACATAATAATGCTTTAAATTCCAATTACTAATTGAGAAATATATGTTATGCATGCAATACATCCTTGAAGAGATAGGGGAATTCACAATTTGATTTTTAGCTCACCTCAACAAAGTTGGAGGGAGATTATGTAATACCCTTGGCAATATTAAGGTTTTTTTACCTGAGCTGAAGGCTCAAGTGAGCTTTTCTGATCACATTTTGTCCGTCGTCCGTCCGCTTGTCTGTCTGTCTGTCTGTCTGAATTTTTTCAATTTTCGACTTCTTCTCAAGAACCACTGGACCACTTTTGACCAAACTTGGTACAAAGCATCCTTGGGTGAAGGGGAATTTAAATTGTTAAAATAAAGGGCCAAGTTCTCTCACAAGGGGAGATAATCAAGAGATAAAAATAGGGTGGGGTCATTAAAAAATCTTCTTCTCAAGAACCATTGGGCCAGAAAAGCTGAAACTTATGTGGAAGCATCCTAGGGTAGTGTAGATTCTGAATTGTTAAAATCATGACCCCTGGGGGAAGGGCGGGGCCACAATGGGGAATCAAAGTTTTACATAAAAATATATAGGAAAAATCTGTGAAAATCTTCTTCTCAAGAACCACTGGGCCAGAAAAGCTGAAACTTACGTGAAAGCACCCTGGTATAGTGTAGATTCTAAATCTTTAAAATCATGACCCCCGGTGGAAGGGCGGGCCCACAATGGGGAATCAAAGTTTTTTAGAAATATATAGGAAAAATCTTTGAAAATCTTCTTCTCAAGAACCACTGGACCAGAAAAGCTGAAACTTATGTGGAAGCATCCTGGTATAGTGTAGATTCTAAATTGTTAAAATCATGACCCCCAGGGGAAGGGCGGGCCCACAATGGGGAATCAAAGTTTTACATAGAAATATATAGGAAAAATCTTTGAAAATCTTCTTCTCAAGAACCACTGGGCCAGAAAAGCTGAAACTTATGTGGAAGCATCCTGGTATAGTTTAGATTCTAAATTATTAAAATCATGACCCCTGGGGGAAGGGCGGGGCCACAATTGGAAATCAAAGTTTTACATAGAAATATATTGGAAAAATCTTCTTCTCAAGAGCCACTGGGCTAGAAAAGCTGAAACTTATGTGGAAGCATGCTGGGGTAGTGTTGATTCTAAATTATTCAAATCATGCATGACCCCCGGGGGAAGGGTGGGGCCACAATTGGGAATCAAAGTTTTACATAGAAATATATTGGAAAAATCTTCTTCTCAAGAGCCACTTGGCCAGAAAAGCTGAAACTTATGTGCACATGGAAGGATCCTTTGGTAGTGTAGATTTCAAAATGTCTTAATTATGATCAGTTGGGTAGAGTGGGGATGCATTATGTATTACAAGGGGGAAGTCTGGTAAAAAACAGAATGGTCAAAGCTTCTCAGGTGAGCGATGTGGCCCAAGGGCCTCTTGTTTGGAGCAGTTTTCTTTTAGGTACTTCTGTGTCCTATATTGATTAGACATGCATGGAAGGTGTTTCTAAGTTTCTAGTGTGTTTCATTATAACAGTCAAAGTTTCAGATGTTGCAATTTCAGCAAAGAAATAACCAGGTTAATGTTTTTGGAGCAGGTTAACATTCTTGGTGCAGTTTTTAGCTCACCTGAGTCGAAGGCTCAAGTGAGCTTTTCTGATCAAAATTTGTCCGTTGTCTGTCGTCGTTGTCGTTGTTGTCGTCGTAGTCATTGTAAACTTTTCTTATTTTCATCTTCTTCTCAAGAACCACAGGGTCGATTTCAACCAAATTTGCTACAAAGTATCCTTGGGTAAAGGGGATTCAAGTTTGTTCAAATGAAGGGCCATGCCCTTTTCCAAGGGGAGATAATTATGAATTAGAGAAAAATTAATGGCATTTTTAAAAAATCTTCTTCTCAAGAAGCACAGAGCCAGGAAAGATGAAACTCATGTGGAATCATCCTCAGGTAGTGTAGATTCAGGTTTGTTCAAATCATGACCCACGGGGGTAGGGTGGGGCCAAAATGGCCAATCAAAGTTTAACATAGGAATATATAGGAAAAATCTTTAAAAATCTTCTTCTCAAGAACCATTGGGCCAGGAAAGATGAAACTCACGTAAAAGCATCCTCAGGTAGTGCAGATTCAAATTTGTTCAAATCATGACCCCCCGGGGTAGGGTGGGGCCACAATGGCAGATCAAAGTTTTACATAGGAATATATAGGAAAAATCTTTAAAAATCTTCTTTTCAAAAAATCACTTGGCCAGGAAAGATGAAACTCATGTGGAATCATCCTCAGGTAGTGTAGATTCAAGTTTTCTCAAATCATGACCCCCGGGGGTAGGGTGGGGCCACAATGGCCGATCAAAGTTTTACATAGGAATATATAGGAAAAGTCTTCTTCTCAAGAACCATTGAGACAGGAAAGATGAAACTCCTGTGGAATCATCCCAAGGTAGTGTAGATTCAAGTTTGTTCAAATCATGACCCCCGGGGGTAGGGTGGGGCCAGATGGCCGATAAAAGTTTTACATAGGAATATATAGGGAAACCTTTAAATATCTTCTTTTCAATTTCTTCAAAGCCATGCTTAGTGATATTTATAGGGAATCATCCCCAGGTAGTGTAGATTCTAGTTTGTTCAAATCATGACCCCGTAGGGGGTTGGGGGTTGAATTCAGCCCTCCCCCCTCAATAAACTTTCAGTTTTGCTCTGATATGTGCTTTTTCCTAGACAATTGCTCAGGTGAGTGATGTGGCCCCTGGGCCTCTTGTTGGTGTAGGTCTCATTTCCGAGTAACTATAAGCCCTATGTTGACCAAACTTGCATGGATGATAAATCTAAGGATGCACACTACCAGACTTGCTTCGGATGCTGAATCTGACCTACATTTTCCGGTTGAGTGAACAGGTGAAAGTTTTTGGTGCAGATTTCATTTCCAAGATACTATGAGCCTTATGATGACCAAACTTGCATGGATGGTACATCTTAGTATGCATACTACCAGACTTGCTTCGAATGCTGAATCTGACCTACATTTTCTGGTTGAGTGAACAGGTTAAAGTTTTTGGTGCAGGATTCATTTCCAAGTAACTTTGAGCTCTTTAATTATCAAACTTGAATTGATTATACATCAAAGGGTGCATTCTACTGGGCTGGCTTTGGATGCTGAATCTGACCTACATTTTCTTGATAAGGGAAAAGGTTAGTTTTTTATACAGGTTTCATTTCCAAGTAACTATAAGCCCTATGTTGAGCAAACCTGCATGGATGATACATCTTAGGATGCACACTAATGGACTTGCTTCAGATGCTGAATTCGACATACTTTTTCCAGATAATGGACCTGGTGAAAATTATGGGTGCAGGTCTATTACCAAGAAACTATAAGGCTTACATAAACCAAACTTGCACTGATGCATCAAGGGATAAAACTCCCAGACTTGCTTCAGATGCTGGATTTTAATTATGTTTCCATGATGAAGAACTAGTATAAAGTTTTTATATAGGTCTATTCCAAAAAATTAGATCAAAATTGCATAAATTTTGCATTTGTGGATGTTCACTTTTTGTTGGTTAATTGTGTGACTTTGCCTTACTTAAAGACAACATTTGTTGAGGTGAGCTCTGTATAATCTCTGATTACCTATGTTTTTATATGTGTATAGAGCTTGTAATGAATTTAAATTATTTTCATCTCAGTATTTTAGATCCCAATGCACCTATGTAGACTTTATTTGCAATTCCACATTCCTTAACATGTTCTTCCATTTTCATTTGTGTGTGTGTAGGTGGTTTATATGGGACGATCAGTGTCCTTGTGAGGACAGTGGGAGGGGGGGAGCCCTGGACCTCCCAGATTGTCCCGGAACCCAACCCCACCTCCAACGATACCATCACCCAGATCCTCGGGGCCAGGGATGGGGTAAATGCTGCTACTGCTGTCAGGGACTATGAGATATTGGACACTAGGGTCGAGTTCAAGGTATTGTGATACTCATGTAGAATAAGGAATCTACAGTAATAATGAATTTATGGATGATAGGATAAAGTTTAAAATGAGCATGTTATGAATGACAAAAATGTTCTTGGTACTAAGGTTGTTTTTTATTGAGCAGCAAGATGAGAGGGAGAAGTATGTCTCAGTTGAGATATTGTCAGACACGCTTCCTGAGCCAGATGAGACAGTCATTGTATATCTCGCTCAACCAACAGGTGATGCCAGGATAGCCAAAGGGGCACCAGACGGGGGCAAAAAAGTAGGTCCTACTTCAATTTCAAAGTAAGTAATAAAAAGAGCCTTCTTACTTTCATCTCACCTTTTTTTAGAACATGTGAATAGATTTCAACTCATATTGTACTATTTGCAGGGATTTTCTGTGATTACTATAAAACAAAATGACTTATCCAATGGCATCATAGGATTTGCACAGAGTTCAAAGGTCATCACAGTAAATGAGGACACTTCACCAGCATTTTCTCTGACACTGTTTAGAAGTGATGCAAAGTACGGAGACGTGGTGGTGAGTTTCACACCCCTATTTAATCCTCTGACATACATGTATTTCCTTATATTAAGAAAATTGTTCCGACTACAAGTTCAGCCAAAAATATTTATAAAGTGACATTGAGGATCATTTATAAATGTTAGAAACCATCCTTGTATTGAGTTTCTCACTGGGTATTATATTTGTGAATACCTATATAATTAACCTACAACTCCCCCACATTTCCGTCAAAGAATCACGAATCTATCCCTTACTGAGAATAAATAGCTTCTAAATGATTATTCATTATGGATGTTTTTGAAAATAAAATTCCAGACATCATGTTTATGAAAATCTAGGAATATGCAGCATTCGATCATTGTAATTTAGCCCTCTCTTTATTCACGTGTATTTTTAATTAACAAGACAAAGCAAGGCGCTAGTGGTAATTTCACACTGTATTTAAAGTCCCTTGGATTTTTCTATTGGAGGAAGCCTTTCATGTTTCACCATATGCAGTTTTTCTTCTGTCAAACAAGGAAGAAATCTCAAACTTCATCATTAAGATATAAAGTATTATTAAGTTTATGTGTTTTTAAAAAGAGATAAGTTTGGAAAATTACAATAAAAATTTTAGGAAGAATTTGCATTCCCTATCTGTTTCTCCTCTAAACTTTCATAAACTTAATTTTTCACCAAGTTTTCTTATAGATATCCTTTCTCTGCAGCTAATAGTGGTAAATCTCTCTTTCTGTATCACTTGTCAAGTAATTATAATATAACTTGTATTTCCTTTTCCTGTTACTAAATCTGACTCAAATTTTACCCATATAGAGTTCAGGGGCAGATGATATTAATATGCAATGACATTGAAGTAAATTTTTTCTACATTAAAGGTCAAACGTAAAAATCCCCACTGTAATACTTTGTTGTGAGTCAACTTTCTCCTTCCTTGTTCCAATCTGGCTCAAACTTCACCAATAGAGGAGTGCATTTAGATAAAGGGTGTACAATCACTGCATGAACCAGTTTTCTAGAAGAAAACATGGGCAACATTTTCTCCGCTCATGACCCTTTCTAGCTCATTCTGCCAGGACAGAATGCCCATGTGTTAAGGATGTGAAACACTTGCTGTTGTCATTGTAAATTTTTAACAATTTCATCTTTTTCTCCAACCCACCTGGGGCTTCATCAACCAAACTTGGCAAAAAATACCTTTAGTGAAGGGGATTCAAAATAATTCAAATAAGGGAATCAGGAAATTTTTCCCTTGGGGGGAGATAATTAAGAAAAAGTTAATTTTTAGGATCATTTAAGAATTCTTCTCAACTCCCACTGGCCAGAAAAATGCATGAAACATGAATATTCCTGACATAGAGCAAATTCAACTTTGTTCAGATCATGCCCCCTCTCCCTCTCTCTCTCTCCCTCTCTCTCATAGGTCAGGTCCCTATAGGTATTTACACTCTTACATGAGATTTTACATGCATGCATAGGAAAAAATCTTTAAAAATGAAAAATCTGTCCAAGAACAGAATAGAAAAGTGAACCACATTGAGCAATCAGTTTTACATAGGAAAACATAAAATAATCTATGATTTTTATAAGAACAGTAAACCAGGTAATAGTATTAATATGAAAGCATCCTCAGGTGGAGTAGATTTAATTTTATTCAACCATGACTGGTAGGGGGTAGGGTTGGGTCATAATATGTGGGGTAACTTTTACATAGGAAAATAAAGGGAAATAAATCTGCCCATGAAGAACGAAAAAAGGCCATAGAAATTCAGATGAGCATTAAGGCCCATGTCCTTCTTCTACCCTCGAATTCCGCATGCAATTAACAGAAGTTATACACATTGCCAACTTTCAATTCATTTTATAGTAAGCAGAGATTAATTGCATGCTATAGAGAGAGGCTTTACAGTATACTGTAAATGTATTATATTTGGTGTGTACGATTTGGGGTGATATGAGGTCTGATGATAACAGGTCTCCTGGAAGACCAAGCTGTCTGTGAGCAGTACTGAGGCCCAGGATGCTGTCCTAGGTAGCCAGTTACAGCTGACCGCAGGGACCACGATCTGTCCTGCCCTGGAAGACACCTGTCAGCTCAACATTACCCTGATCAATGATGAGGTAACGTTACACCTATTCAACATAGCCAATAGAAAATAAGATTAGTAAAGGGAAAGGATATTTTTATATTAACTATGGCTTGGCAAAATGATTGATATTTCTGTATATTGTTTGACAAAACAAGATGTGTTTGTGAAACACTATGCGCCTGGCATCAACAAAATTCGAAAAAGCTATTTTTAACATATAGGTAACAGTCAAGGTCACAAGGTCATTGACCTTGACGTCATTTGAAAGAACTTAATTAGTGGTGTATGCATACCAAATATGAAGTATCAATCTCTCATGGTATAAAAGTTATGGTGAAGGTTCAAAGAAAGCTATATTATACATATATTACATGGCTTCAAGTGCAGCATACCAGAATATTTGCCCCAAGGTGACAGGAAAGCCCTGGAGTGTTATCACCCGATGCCGAAGGCTCCAGGGCTTTCCTGTCACCAAGGGGCAAATATTCTGGTATTGCTGCCCGAGAATTAAGGCATGATATATATGGTATATAACATTTTTAAACATTGAGCCCAAATCGATCATGGAACATATTTATTGAACATTATGTACACTGTACGTTGAGTATAATTCCGAAATATCCCGTCCTGTTTCATGGCAGAATGTTTTCAGTATTCTGCAACTTGTGATGATAACCTTTGTTGTATTAAAGGAATTTTTCTCCTCAATTAAATCATCTAATTCCTCTGAATTCAAATAAACAAATCGCAGACGTTGTCCTGATTTAATTTTCGTGGAACTGTTTACGTTTACTTAGCATCTGCCTCTGTGAATTTCGAACCCGACGTATTTAATATGCAGAATGATTGCACGCGAGGGAACATAACTGTGTTCAGGAGGGCAATATAACTGTTTCCGGTAAAATATAACTATATCCGGCATGATTCAGCAGTTTTTCAGGGCATAGGGATAAAAATATTATATTTGTGATAAGGAAAACTTCTTCAAAAATAATATATTTAGCATATATGTCACAGTCATGGTACAAGGTAATTGACCTTTGTATCATTTGAAAGAGCTTTATTAGTGGAGTACGCATACCAAATTTAAAGTCTCTATCTTTCATGGTTCAAAAGTTATGGCAAAGGTACAAGTTTTCAGACAAAAAGCTATTTCTAGCATATAGGTCACACTCAAGGTCACAAGGTCATTGACCTTGGTGTATGCGTACCAAATATGAAGTCTCTATCTTTCATGATTCAAAAGTTATGGCAAAGGTTCAAGTTTGCAGACAAACAAACAGACAGACAGACAGGACAAAAACAATATACACCTTGGATCTATCAATCGTGGTGCATAGAAATATTGTATTGCAATACGTTTTTTTAATACCAATGGTTAAACCTAAACATTAACAATAAAACAGGTCAAATTTATCCATTTTACTACTAAAAAAATTAATTACTCATTTATTACATATTGCCATAGTACACCTCTTATTTTTACATTTTGATCGAACAAATATATGGGTTATAAAAAAAATGGATTTTGCCTTAATTTACTCTTAAATGGAGTTGAGGGAATGAGTATCATTTTGTGATTTTGGCTCAAGTGAGCTTTTCTGATCACATTTTGTCCGTTCAGTCCGTCTGTCTAGCTGTCCGTCTGTCTGTAAACTTTTCACATTTTCTACTTCTTCTCAAGAACCACTGGGCCAATTTTTACCAAACTTGGTACAAAGCATTTTTGGGTGAAGGGGAATTTAAATTATTAAAATGAAGGGCCATTAGTCCCCTCATAAGGGGAGATAATCAAGAAAAGACAAAAATAGCGTGGGGTCATTAAAAAAAACTTCTTCTCAAGAACCACTGGGCCAGAAAAGCTAAAACTTATGTGGATTCTAATTTGTTCAAATCATGACCCCTGGGGGTTGGGTGGGGCCACAAAGGGGAGTCAAAGTTTTACATAGAAATATATAGGAAACATCTTTAAAAATCTTCTTCTCAAGAACCACCTGGCCAGAAAAGTTGAAACTTATGTGGAAGCATCCTAGGGTAGTGCAGATTCTAAATTGTTCAAATCATGACTCATGTGGAAGCATCCTAGGGTAGTGGTGATTTCAAATTGTCTAAATTATGATCAGTGGGGTAGGGTGGGGTCACAATATGAATTACAAGGGGGAAATCTGTTAAAGAACAGAATGGTCAAAGCTTCTCAGGTGAGCGATGTGGCCCATGAGCCTCTTGTTGACTCATGCAATCTCTAGTTCCTTTGTGATTACTAGGTAATATACATTTCAAACATTTGTTTACAAGACATATTGGAAGCTCATTTTTGGCAGATATACGAGGGTTGTTCGTAAAGTTCGTGGATAAGCTAAAATTTAAATAAAAATGGTGTCATTGATATTTAATATTAACATATTTATATTTCTTTACTTAATGTGAATTACAAAATGTAAAATTATATTCGATTTCAAAAATATAATTACAATTATGGCTTCATTATTTGATTTGGGATGGTTACCCGGAGCACCGCAAAATTTAGATTAAAAAGTTATTTATCACTTTATAAATTTCATTTGTATTTTGTAAAATTCAACAGAAATGCCAATTGCTTTTACATTATAAGGTTTACAAAAGTTAAAACTTCAAACCTGCAAAATTTGAACGTTCAGAGTTGAGAAATGGCTGAGAAATCGAGGTTAGAATCTGTTAAGACAGGATCGGCATTGTTCGAAAAAGGGAAGTTTTCTGAAAAGGTGGAGCAGAGAGCAGCGATACAATTCTGTGTAGACATCAGATTAACACGAACAGAGATCCATAAATGCTGTAAACAGTCGGGAAAATATATTAAAGGAAACAAAAAAAGACCATCATTCCGAGACTGCAGTGCTGTAAAAAATG
Organism: Saccostrea cuccullata; assembly: GCF_032062105.1. NCBI lineage: Eukaryota > Metazoa > Mollusca > Bivalvia > Ostreida > Ostreidae > Saccostrea > Saccostrea cuccullata. Next base: position 405,531 of record NW_026935164.1, on the reverse strand, counting down.
AATTTCATAACATGATTTTGTCGTTTTTCCTTAAATAAAGTCGTTTTACGTGGACAAAGGTTTGATGATTTGCAGGATCTGAGGCAGGAAGTGTTTATTTTACATACGAATTCTGAACAGTTTGTACACATATTTGATGACTGCTTAAAGCAACATAAGAAATGTATTGAGTTATATGGTGACTGTTTTGAGGAAAATTACATGTATTAAGCTTTTGACGTCGGGTAACGTCAAGGACTTTTGTTTTAGTGCTCCGGGTATGAGTGTGTGTCTTTTTTGTATCTGATAAAAATATAACTATTTGTGCTTTGTTTTTGTTTAAAATTTGCATATGTATAAAATGAAACATTAATTTAATGAAAATAATAGTTTCATATATTTTATCAATGTTTGTCAGTAATTATCAATGTTGTCCACGAACTTTACGGACAACCCTCGTATGTATATTTTATGAGCTGAGGTAATAGGGCCTTACCCAAGGTTAGCTGGGCAAATTCATTTTTACAGGGAGAAAAAGTAAAAAAGTATTTATTCTCTGGCTGTTTAATTATCATTAGAAATGACAAGTCCGGGGACATAGTGAGTTAAACACATTTTATTTTTCACTTTAGTTTACTGTAAAATACAAGTTCATGTAAAGTAAACAATAATGTACTTTCTGCTTGTTGAATCTTATAGAAACCAGAGGAAGCTGATGAGTTTATTGTGATGCTGACAGACGTGAGAAATGATGCTCGTCTTGATGAGCAGAATGTCGTAGCCAGGGTGTTAGTGGAAGAAAGCGACCATGTTAGAGGACTTATCCAGTTTAGCAAAGAGTCACGGTAAACAAAATGACTGCACCATCAGTTGTAATTCTATCTTGTGATAAAATATCTTTCTGAATTTTTTGATCAATTTCAATTGAATCATGATAGAGTTCTTCCTTAATATTGTGAACTAGATGTGATTGAGATAAACCTTAAAAGATATCAGAGGATTCAAGATATCGGGGGTAAAACAGAGGTAAAAGAATAAGTGATTGGAACTTCCAAATCACTTCCACATATCTAAGGTATCGAGATATCAGTGTTTGAGATACCAAAATCCAACTGTATCACTGCAGATATGATAATATTTATAGCCAGTATTGTTCAATTAAACCATATGCAGCTTATCTATCTAAACATCTTGATACTAGCTGTGCTCAATTTCTAAGACAAGCAAATTGGCCAATGAATGTCTGCCCCCCTCCCCCCTAATGATTATATAAATATATATAATTAATTGAATATTATTTGGGAAGAATTATCCACTTATTGAAATGGTGAAAATGATGGGTGGCAGCTGCAAAAGGTTTACACCATTGGTCTGGATATAAACTCAGATTGTAAATATATTATGTCAACTTCAGATGTCCTCTATGAGAAAAAAACAATCCAATCACTATTACACCAAGATAAACCTTTTATTTCATAAAGAATTGTGGTGATTGGCAAAAGTGAGAGAAATGTTCGCCTGAAAGTGGAGCGGTTAAAGGGGCGTGGTTACCGTGTACAGGTTGGTTATCAGACCCTGATGATGGACAGCCAGGAATCCCTGTATGGGATCAGGATTACTCCCGCCCTGGAGAACGAGGATTACCAGAGCAACACGGGGACCCTCGTGTTTGAAGAGAACAGACAGGTGACGTATCAAAACTAACATTACAATATTCTTCATTAAAGCTGATATTAAATCTGAATGTAGAATTCTATTGTAGTGTAAAGGATGACATTTTGTTGTTTTAGGAACTACAGTATATAGACATCAGTATGACCCCTGTCACGGCCTCCAGTAACCCACTTCCTAAACAGTTCTTTGTTCAGCTTAAAGCCCCAACAGCAGGAGCCAGGTTAGTATTCAGGGATCAAGTTTTCCTTCCTTCTCCATTAGGCCAATAAATGTCAAAATTTTTGGCAATAACTGTCTGTTTTGGTATGCATATGAAATGTTTTGTGACTCTTACTAGAATTGTTACTAACTTAATTAATGACTGAAAAATATGGCTAACCGCAAGATTTTTCTTCTAGATATTAAAGTAAGGTAATAAAATAATTATTGGAATTATTCCAGATCTATAATTGATCTGACTGAATTCACCTTAGAATGTTGTTGCCCACATGACTTAAAAGAAGGATAGTTTGGTCTCTGTTTGTTACATATATCTAAACATTAGCCTATCCTCTTAATGGTAGAAATAAAGGTAGCACCAATCAAATTTGAAATTTCCTTGTTTTCCACTGGTAGAAAATAAAGTTAGCACCAATCAAGCTTGAAATTCCCTTGTTTTCCTCTGTATTATTCAGGTGAATATATGGAAACGAATGTTTTTTATAACTAAATGAAACAAAAAATGTTTATTGTCCTCACATGTATTACAGGTACTTGTTGTTTATGTACAAAGAACATTGTATGATGCATTTGTGTTTTCCGAATTAGTGTTTTCTCTCATAATTTCTAACTTTCATGATGCACATGACATTTCGATATTATCATTGAAAGGATACGCAATTAAAATGCTCTTTTCATAGAAAACTAAATAAATATCGCAGGCGTGGGGCCTGAAGATTTTTTGAATATCAATAGAGAATCAGGGTCATGGTTTTTCATCGTCTGAATACATCGTCAGCACGTGTGAAATTCAAAAATTTTAAAACTAGTTATAGTCTGTTTTTTAATGTACGGGATAAAAACTTTTGAAAACTGTGCAGTAGTGATGTTATTTGAATGAGATAACATAGGCAACATTTATGTATTGCAGTCTTCATCCAGACACATCCTTTAACAGAGCAATCATCAGGATTGTGGAGGACTCGACAAAGTCAATATGGGCGACTGTAATGGACAGTGGATCTCTAAGCAATGACACCAACCTTCTTACGTAAGCCAGTAATGTACAGTGGAGCCTTATTAATCCAAACATCAATAATTCAGACACCTCACTCCAGGTCAAAATTTGTTTGAAACAAAATTAATTTACTAAACATTTATACTACCAGTGAAGTTATAAAGTTTCTCAGGTGAGTGTTGTGGCCCTTGGGTCTCTAGTTAGAGATTTAGAGGTTTTCCCTTTTAATGAAGTAAACCAAGACTATAGGAGACAGGAGTTTTAACTTTAATGGCCATTTATTTTTGAAGAACTGTTTTCACCTGCACTTTGCTTGTGTTGACATAACTGCTAAGTTTAGCATGATTTTTTACAGAACTCTGAGTAAATTGGATGAGATAGCTAAGACACCAGTGGACCAGACAGAGATAATTCTGGTGGAGAACACTCTGAGGAATATGATAGAGGAGGGGCTGAGAAGAAGGTGGGTCAACAACAAAATCAAGATTGGGGGGGGGGGGACAGTTCCATCAGGAAAAAATACTTTACAGTTCAGGAGTACACTGTATTTCCTGTCTAATAGTAAAAGACAAAAAGTATGAAATATATATGTTACCTTGTGACCTGAACATTCCTCTAAATGGTTCTGTATGCATATCCCTTTTCTGAGATAAAAAAAAAACTCCAAAATTTACACCTGACTTTCTTACTTCGATCATTTTTCATCAAGAAAATGACATTTTAAAATGTGTGGGTTTTTTCCATTGAGATTACCTTAAAATTATGTCCCTATATAGACACCTTATTTTACCTAAAGATATATTTTGAAAGAATTGTTGGAAGGACTAATTCTTCTCTAATTTTAGAAATCTGTAGGCATCTTTAATTTAAAACTAGATCTTGACCTTAATTGCTGAGAGAATTCAATCCTACATATAATAAAGAAAGAATCAAATAGCATTCACTGATTATTTGCACTTGAACAAGTCATTCATTAGACTGTATCATCACATCTAATAAAGTAATTAGCATTTAATTATTGTCAATCAAAAACACATCACAAGATACAATGTGAAAGTTAAGTCACAAATCAATACTTTACATGTGATTATATATTATGAAATCCCATGCATTTCACTAACGTCATTGCACCATCAAGGTTTGGGTCAAAAGTATGAGGACCTGATAATGCCATGATAAGGAAGCAATAGTGATGATATGATGGCGCAATGACGGTGACGCGATGATACGATGTCAATAGAATGATGCTCACTGTCGCATGGTCGTTCCATCGTCATCACCTTGTCGCATCATCACATCATATGTGTTATTGCACCATCCCATCATCACTGGATTTTCTAAATTATAGAAGCTTACACCTGATTCTTATTGCTTAAAATTAAAGATTACATCTTTTAGATTCTTGGGTCTTGAGCATGCATACTATAAAGTGTATTAAAAGACTTTGACTTAATTAAACAATCACTAAAGACATGATTTTCAGATATTTGATTTGAAACTAACTTGCTGATTACAGGGAAATTCTCTGTTTGCTTGTACTTCAAAGCTGTCAATCCTCTGAATAAATCAAAATATCTTCTTAAACAAAAAAGACAAAACACATCAACCTGCAAACCCATACTCTATACATCATTACATGTACAGTCTGTATGTTTAGCACAATTGGATTTTTCAAAGCCATTTGTGATCTAACCATCTCTATAGTCCATACCATTATCCTCTTAGATTGGAGCTGTAAGGTAGCAATTAAACATGATTAGCAGGACTGTAGAGGAAATGTGTTCAGGTTAACATTGAAATCTTACAATCTTTACAGGTTTGTCATTGGTTGGTTTATTGTCATGTACAGAACCAATATCCTGGTATTTCCTCAATCAATAGAGATAAGGTTTCAGGAAAATATATGTGTGTGGTCGGAAATATGGAAAAGAAATATGACTTTTGAAAGAAATTCAATTGAAGAAATTTTGTTTTTGCCTTATTTTTTAAAGCTCACCTGAGCTTAAAGCTAAAGTGAGTTTTTTGGACCACTGATTTTGTCCAGTGTCCATGCATCCACATTTTTTTTTACTTACTGTACGTGTACTAAAAAAAGCAGGCTTCATATTTTAGCAGCTTTTGCATGGACAAGAATGTGCTAATTAATGAATACTGCTAAGAAATCATTTACTAAGAAAAAAAAGGCATGAACATGTGTAGCGCTAATTAATGATTACGCCCAAAACTCTATACTCCTTGATTCCGCTAAATTTTGAATACGCCAGTTCATACAAACGTACAGTATTCTCCAGAACCACGAAACTAATTTCAGACAAAACAAGCTTCCTTGAAGAAATTTAAAAACTCCAAATGCTATATGATAGAGTCTGATCATTAGCCAACATGTTCCTTGCCCATGTACTTATACCAAGCAATAACCCCAAGTTATTATCTAAGCAATTAAGGAAAACTGAGTTTCTCTTTTACCCAACTAACGGTAACTCCTGGTCAAGCACTATGCCAATTTTCATTGAATATTCTAACTTCTCAAACAAGCTTATTATAGCCCCCATTCTTGTCTCTTCATGTAGTCAAAAACAGCCTTCTATAAACTGAACATGCAGAATATTTACATCATTTCAGGAATTATAACTTCAAGAAAAAAGATATTTTGACAACACAACACACACAATTATTATGTTCCCCAAACGGAGTTTGGGAACATATTGTTTTTACTCTGTTTCTTATTATTAAGTCTTCCGTTCACAACGGAAGACTTATAGTGATTGTATTGTTTCTTTTTATTATTATTATTATTATTATTCCTCCCAAATTTTGTGAGCGCGATTACTCAGAGATGGTTGGATAGATTTTCACAATTTTTCACTTGATAGTAGGCTGATATATGAAGTTTATATAAAATTCCGTTTTTTAAAAAATTTACTTCCGGTCCGAAGTTATGGCCGATTTTCTAAATTTAAAATGAATTTTTGTCCAGAATTTTTCTCAAGAACGGTTTAGGGTAAAGATGTGGAATTTACAGGATTATTAGGTCATGACATTCTCTTTGTTTTAAAGTAGTTTTTGTGTGTTTCTGATACTTCCTGTCCGGACCGGAAGTGAATTTGTGTTTCGGTCAATTTTCGACTTTTTTGTTTTTAACATTTCTTTCAAGATATTTCTGGGAATAATAGAGAAAGATCCACAATAGCCAAATATATAATTTGTTTTAAAATCAGATCACGCGTTTTGTAGATTTCAGCTACTTTCGTTTCGTTATAAAATCAAAGTACTGAAAGTACTAAAGGGGCATTTATTACTTTAATTACACGAAGGTTACGTTTACATGTTTTTCTGCATACAAAAATCAAAACATATAGACTCATTTATATTAAGATTAAGATAACATAATTGCAATGAAAATCAAAGTACCTAAAGTACTGAGAGGACTGTTTTAGATACCAACCTTTTTCTCACTAAAATGTACATGTACATATATGTAGTATAAACAGGCATGTTTTTCCTACACATAAACATCAATTCATACAATAAGTTACATATATTTAGTATAAACAGGCATGTTTTTCCTACACATAAACATCAATTCATACAATAAGTTACCTATTTTTTGTCAATCAATAAAAATCATAGTACCGCAAGTACTGAAAGGATATTAACTATTTTATTTTACTTTGACTTATATATACATGTAAATCTTTCTTTGAATGCAAAAATTCTATTCATATAAACACGTATTTTAATTTGTCATGTGTATACATCAAGGACGGTGAATACTTTCATTTTTGTAGTGAAAATCAAAGTACGGTAAGTTCTGAGACGTTGTCTTCTATATATTCCGCATTTATTTTTTTTTTAATCTAAAGAAAGTTTAAATATGCGTCTTAACAAAAAAAAAATGCATGCAGAGGGACAACAGATACATTCATTTTTGCAGTAAAAATCAAAGGACTGCGAGTACCGAAATGACATACTTAGTTTCTTACAATTTTAAATTTATTACATAATGTACACATTTCTCTACATATAAAAATCAATGCAAACGGTATCGTACAGGAACGGAAGACTTTTTTGTTGCCATGGCAACAAGAGTCTAGTTATTATTCTTTTTTCTTCTTATTTCTTCTCCGGTACTTTTTTGTCCGGGAGTGTTCTCAGAAACTGTTCACCCAACTAAGTTAAAACCTTTTTAGGGTTAATAGGTGTGTTGTGTAGGTTTGCTGAACGAAGGTCATTTTGCGAGCATACACATGCACGTGCGGGCGCGTGAAGTGAGTGAAATGACAGATATATTTAATATAGCCATAACTTTTACATTTTTTGATGAAATGCTTTGAAACTCATTGCATGAAGATATATTAATAGTGTTAATATAATGACACTGTCAAATTAGCACGAACTCACGCGCTTGCGCGTGCGCTTTGCTCTGATTGGCTGCAACTAAAATCTCAATATCTCTTTTGTTTTTTAGCTCACCTGAGCCGAAGGCTCAAGTGAGCTTTTCTGATCACATTTTGTCCGTCGTCCGTCCGTCCGTCCGTCTGTCCGTCTGTCCGTCTGTCTGTCTGTCCGTCTGTAAACTTTTCACATTTTCGACTTCTTCTCAAGAACCACTGGGCCAATTTTGACCAAACTTGGTACAAAGCATCCTTGGGTGAAGGGGAATTTAAATTGTTAAAATGAAGGGACATATCCCCTCGCAAGGGGAGATAATCAAGAAAAGACAAAAATAGGGTGGGGTCATTAAAAAATCTTCTTCTCAAGAACCACTGGGCCAGTAAAGCTGAAACTTATGTGGAAGCATCCTGGTATAATGTAGATTCTAAATTGTTCAAATCATGACCCCCGGGGGAAGGGCGGGGCCACAATGGGGAATCAAAGTTTTATATAGAAATATATAGGAAAAATCTTTGAAAATCTTCTTCTCAAGAACCACTGGGCCAGAAAAGCTGAAACTTATGTGGAAGCATCCTGGTATAGTGTAGATTCTAAATTGTTCAAATAATGATCCCCGGGGGAAGGGCGGGGCCACAATGGGGAATCAAAGTTTAATATAGAAATATATAGGAAAAATCTTTGAAAATCTTCTTCTCAAGAACCACTGGGCCAGAAAAGCTGAAACTTATGTGGAAGCATCCTGGTATAATGTAGATTCTAAATTGTTCACATCATGACCCCCGGGGGAAGGGCGGGGCCACAATGGGGAATCAAAGTTTTATATAGAAATATATAGGAAAAATCTTTGAAAATCTTCTTCTCAAGAACCACTGGGCCAGAAAAGCTGAAACTTATGTGGAAGCATCCTGGTATAATGTAGATTCTAAATTGTTCACATCATGACCCCCGGGGGAAGGGCGGGGCCACAATGGGGAATCAAAGTTTTACATAGAAATATATAGGAAAAATCTTTGAAAATCTTCTTCTCAAGAACCACTGGGCCAGAAAAGCTGAAACTTATGTGGAAGCATCCTGGTATAATGTAGATTCTAAATTGTTCACATCATGACCCCCGGGGGAAGGGCGGGGCCACAATGGGGAATCAAAGTTTTACATAGAAATATATAGGAAAAATCTTTGAAAATCTTCTTCTCAAGAACCACTGGGCCAGAAAAGCTGAAACTTAGGTGGAAGCATCCTGGTATAATGTAGATTCTAAATTGTTCACATCATGACCCCCGGGGGAAGGGCGGGGCCACAATGGGGAATCAAAGTTTAATATAGAAATATATAGGAAAAATCTTTGAAAATCTTCTTCTCAAGAACCACTGGGCCAGAAAAGCTGAAACTTATGTGGAAGCATCCTGGTATAATGTAGATTCTAATTGTTCAAATAATGACCCCCGGGGGAAGGGCGGGGCCACAATGGGGAATCAAAGTTTTATATAGAAATATATAGGAAAAATCTTTGAAAATCTTCTTCTCAAGAACCATTGGGCCAGAAAAGCTGAAACTTATGTGGAAGCATCCTGGTATAATGTAGATTCTAAATTGTTCAAATAATGACCCCCGGGGGAAGGGCGGGGCCACAATGGGGAATCAAAGTTTTCTATAGGAATATATAGGAAAAATCTTTGAAAATCTTTTTCTCAAGAACCATTGGGGCAGAAAAAGTGAAGCTTATGTGGAAGCATTCTGGGGTAGTGTTAATTCTAAATTATAGGAATCATGACCCCCGGGGGAAGGGCGGGGCCATTATAGGGAATCAAAGTTTTACATAGAAATATATAGGAAAAATCTTTGAAAATCTTCTTCTCAGGAACCACTGGGCCAAAAAAGCTGAAACATATGTGCCCATGGAAGGATCATGGGGTAGTGTAGATTTCAAAATGTCTAAATTATGATCAGTGGGGTAGGGTGGGGATGCTTTATGTATTACAAGGGGGAAATCTGGTAAAGAACAAAATGGTCAAAGCTTCTCAGGTGAGCGATGTGGCCCATGGGCCTCTTGTTGATGAATCCCTTTGAAATTTTAAACATAGTCATGCATTAGGATATCTTACAATATGATATAGAAAAAATTTCATGAAATCACGCGCATGCACGTGTGCTGCAATCTGATTGGCTGAAAATTTAAATGGCTATATCTCCTTTATTTTTTGACGAAATGCTTTGAAATTTAAAACAGAGTCATGCATTAGGATATCCTGCAATATGATATATCAAAAAATTCAAAAAAATCATGCGCATGGACATGTGCTGCAATCTGATTGGCTGAAACTTTAAATGGCTATATCTCCTTTGTTTTTTGATGAAATGCTTTGAAATTTTAAACATAGTCATGCATTAGGATATCCTGCAATATGATATACCAAAAAATTCAAAAAATCATGCACATGGACGTGTGCTGGAATCTGATTGGCTGAAACTTGAAATAGCTATAACTCCCTTGGTTTTCAACCAAATAGGATGGAAATTAGAACATAGATAGATATAAGGGACTCCTATAAGAAAGTATGGCCATCATGCACGTGCACACACGTGCGTGTATTTGGAACAAGTGAAATTAGAAATACACTTGAATGAGTGATTTTTAATACTTTTGGATTTGGACATTATGATATGGTCATAACGCACATACATTCACATGCGCACGCGTGCAATGCTAAAATTTGAGTATAATTGGTATTCTTCTGGGAAAACGTTGTTAAAGTCAAAAATTCACAGAGTTTGTCTTATTTAATGAAGCTTACAGGGAATATGGCACCAAAAGGGAGTTGAGGAGCGTTTGGGGAACATCTGTAACGGTTCCCGTTACAATTAGCACTAGTTTTTAGCTCACCTGAGCCGAAGGCTCAAGTGAGCTTTTCTGATCACATTTTGTCCGTCGTCCGTCCGTCTGTCCGTCCGTCTGTCCGTCTGTCTGTCTGTCCGTCTGTAAACTTTTCACATTTTCGACTTCTTCTCAAGAACCACTTGGCCAATTTTGACCAAACTTGGTACAAAGCATCCTTGGGTGAAGGGGAATTTAAATTGTTAAAATGAAGGGACATATCCCCTCGCAAGGGGAGATAATCAAGAAAAGACAAAAATAGGGTTGGGTCATTAAAAAATCTTCTTCTCAAGAACCACTGGGCCAGTAAAGCTGAAACTTATGTGGAAGCATCCTGGGGTAGTGTAGATTCTAAATTGTTCAAATCATGACCCCCGGGGGAAGGGCGGGGCCACAATGGGGAATCAAAGTTTTATATAGAAATATATAGGAAAAATCTTTGAAAATCTTCTTCTCAAGAACCACTGGGCCAGAAAAGCTGAAACTTATGTGGAAGCACCCTGGGGTAGTGTAGATTCTAAATTGTTCAAATCATGACCCCCGGGGAAAGGGCGGGGCCACAATGGGGAATCAAAGTTTTATATAGAAATATATAGGAAAAATCTTTGAAAATCTTCTTCTCAAGAACCACTGGGCCAGAAAAGCTGAAACTTATGTGGAAGCATCCTGGTATAATGTAGATTCTAAATTGTTCAAATCATGACCCCCGGGGGAAGGGCGGGGCCACAATGGGGAATCAAAGTTTTATATAGAAATATATAGGAAAAATCTTTGAAAATCTTCTTCTTAAGAACCACTGGGCCAGAAAAGCTGAAATTTATGTGGAAGCATCTTGGTATAATGTAGATTCTAAATTGTTCACATCATGACCCCCGGGGGAAGGGCGGGGGGCCACAATGGGGAATCAAAGTTTTACATAGAAATATATATTGGAAAAATCTTTGAAAATCTTCTTCTCAAGAACCACTGGGCCAGAAAAGCTGAAACTTATGTGGAAGCACCCTGGGGTAGTGTAAATTCTAAATTGTACAAATCATGACCCCCGGGGGAAGGGCGGGGCCACAATAGGGTATCAAAGTTTTACATAGAAATATATAGGAAAAATCTTCGAAAATCTTCTTCTCAAGAACCACTGGGCCAGAAAAGCTGAAACTTATGTGGAAGCATCTTGGTATAATGTAGATTCTAAATTGTTCACATCATAACCCCGGGGGAAGGGCGGGGGGCCACAATGGGGAATCAAAGTTTTACATAGAAATATATAGGAAAAATCTTTGAAAATCTTCTTCTCAAGAACCACTGGGCCAGAAAAGCTGAAACTTATGTGGAAGCATCCTGGTATAATGTAGATTCTAAATTGTTCAAATCATGACCCCTGGGAGAAATATATAGAAATATATAGGAAAAATCTTTGAAAATCTTCTTCTCAAGAACCACTGGGCCAGAAAAGCTGAAACTTATGTGGAAGCATCTTGGTATAATGTAGATTCTAAATTGTTCACATCATGACCCCCGGGAGAAGGGCGGGGCCACAATGGGGAATCAAAGTTTTACATAGAAATATATATATTGGAAAAATCGTTGAAAATCTTCTTCTCAAGAACCACTGGGCCAGAAAAGCTGAAACTTATGTGGAAGCATCCTGGTATAATGTAGATTCTAAATTGTTAAAATAATGACCCCTGGGGGAAGGGTGGGGCTACAATGGGGAATCAAAGTTTTTTATAGAAATATATAGGAAAAATCTTTGAAAATCTTCTTCTCAAGAACCACTGGGCCAGTAAAGCTGAAACTTATGTTGAAGCACCCTGGGGTAGTGTAGATTCTAAATTGTTCAAATCATGACCCCCGGGGGAAGGGCGGGGCCACAATGGGGTATCAAATTTTTACATAGAAATATATAGGAAAAATCTTTGAAAATCTTCTTCTTAAGAACCACTGGGCCAGAAAAGCTGAAACTTATGTGGAAGCATCTTGGTATAATGTAGATTCTAAATTGTTCAAATAATGACCCCCGGGCGAAGGGCGGGGCCACAATTTGGAATCAAAGTTTTATATAGAAATATATAGGAAAAATCTTTGAAAATCTTCTTCTCAAGAACCACTGGGCCAGAAAAAGTGAAGCTTATATATATAGAAGCATTCTAGGGTAGTGTAAATTCTAAATTATAGGAATCATGACCCCCGGGGGAAGGGCGGTGCCATTATAGGGAATCAAAGTTTTACATAGAAATATATAGGAAAAATCTTTGAAAATCTTCTTCTCAGGAACCACTGGGCCAAAAAAGCTGAAACATATGTGCCCATGGAAGGATCATGGGTTAGTGTAGATTTCAAAATGTCTAAATTATGATCAGTGGGGTAGGGTGGGGATGCATTATGTATAACAAGGGGGAAATCTGGTAAAGAACAGAATGGTCAAAGCTTCTCAGGTGAGCGATGTGGCCCATGGGCCTCTTGTTTATGATACTTGTGATGATATCAAAACATCAATTTTTTTTAAATAAATGCTTAACATTTTATTGAACAATGTTGAGATTTTTTTTAAATATACAGTGGGATTCAAACCCACAATGTAAGGATCAACTCCTTTCTTTGCAACTCTAGAGCAGACACTTTAACCACTGTGCCACATGGCCGACTATTAGTAAAGAAAGGAGAAGACAATCTAAGTTTCTGAACTTGTGTGTGATCTTTTTGACTCTATATCAATAAAATATGTTCAATTCAAATTCATGGGAATGAATTTTCTTGAAATATGATATTGTTCTGTAGATTGACATCACAAGTTTTGAACCTGTTGTTAAATGTGCTATGTAACCTAATGAACCCAAACAAGGCAGATGCTACAAGGGGTCGACGTTCTCTATCTGAGCTGATGGAAAACTTGGCCTATGCTTCACTGACAGAAGCCGCATGTCCAAGTCCCTCACCACCAGAAATGTAAGTACAAAAGAAAACCTCAACACTGTTATACTGTAGTAATCTGACATTGTTACCATGTTCTCTGAAGATTTTACTAGCTGTAAATATTTAGATAAATGTATATGTCTGATGATTTAATTTTAGATGCTTTATATTTGATCAAATTTGTTTCCTGAATGATATTGCAGTGAAAAAAAAATCTCATTCATAACTGAAAATAAAATTGAAGATATTTATTTGAATTTATTATCTTTTTCACAGAAACAGCCGTCAGTGTATTTATGCTAAAATGTCTGCAGCCAGGTGGCCACTGCAACAAATTTTGAGCTACAAATATTCTGCACAGTAAGATTTTTTATTATCACTCTTCCTGAATTAAGCTGATTGCTAACCTGCTGTGAAAAGGAAAGAGATATTCAGACTTCAAAAGCTTAAGCATATTTACTTTATGTCATTTGTCATTTTACAAAAATTAAAAATCTGCTGATGAAAAACATCAAGGCCATAGTGATTCATGTTAGCACTGTGGTCCATTGATATCATGTAATAACTTTTAAGATCAATCTTTTTAGGAGACAAGACACTTTCACTGTTCCTTCATCCATTCCCAACCCTCCTACTCCTGTAGGCAGTGATGTAAGTATGAAATTCATGTTGGCAGTGATGTAATTATTTAACTCCTGTAGGCAGTGATGTAAGTATGAAACTCCTGTAGGCAGTGATGTAAATTATTTAACTCCTGTAGGCAGTGATGTAAGTATAAACTCCTGTAGGCAGTGATGTAAGTATGAAACCTCTGTAGGCAGTTATGTAAGTATGAAAATCTGATCCTGTAGGCAGTTATGTAAGTATGAAACCTCTGTAGGCAGTGATGTAGGTAAATACTCCTGTAGGCAGTGATTTAAGTATGAAACTTCTGTAGGCATTGATGTAAGTATGAAAATGATCCTGTAGGCAGTGATGTAAGTATGAAACCTCTGTAGGCAGTGGTGTAAGTATGAAACCTCAGTAGACAGTGATGTAAGTATTAAACTTCTGTAGGCATTGATGTAAGTATGAAAATGATCCTGTAGGCAGTGATGTAAGTATGAAACCTCTGTAGGCAGTGATGTAAGTATGAAACCTCTGTAGGCAGTGATGTAGGAATATACTTCTGTAGGCAGCGATTTAAGTATGAAACCTCTGTAGGCAGTGATGTAGGTATATACTCCTGTAGGCAGTGATTTAAGTATAAACTCCTGTAGGCAGTGATGTAAGTATAAACTTCTGTAGGCAGTGATTTAAGTATAAACTCCAGTAGGCATTGATGTGAATAGGAAACTTCTGTAGGCAGTGATGTAAGTATGAAAATCCAATTCTGTAGGCAGTGAGGATAAAATCGTGTAGGCCTTGATCTAAATAATAAATTCCTGTAGTCTGCGATGTAAGTAATAAACTCCTGTAGTCTGTGATGTAAGTATAAAACTCCTGTAGGCAGTGATGTAACTATCAAACTCCTGTAGGCAGTGATATAAGTATAGAACTCCTGTAGGCTGTGATGTAAGTATAAAACTCCTGTAAGCATTGATTTATGAAATTCCTGTAGGCATTGATGTAAGTATTAAATTTCTGTATGGTAGATGTAAGTGTGAAAGTCCTGTAGGCAGTGAATTTCCTTAAGGCATTGATGTAGGTATGAATTTCCTGTAGGCAGTGATGTAAATAGGAAACTCCTGTAGGCCGTGATGTAAGTATGAAACTCCTGTAGGTATGAAATTTCTGTAAGCAGTGATGCTAGTATAGAACTCATGTAGGCTGTGATGTAAGTAAAATATGTAGAGTTTTAAATGTGATGAAAAAAAAATGGTATTTTGTTTTTTTCAGTGCCTTGATATGCATGTCATTGAGTATAACAGTGAACAATGGTTTATGAAATCTGATAAAAAGGAGCTTCTATCCAACAAGGTAGATATACTGATTCTGTTTTACGCTTTTAAGTTATTTGGGAATATAATATCAAGTAACTCTCTTTATTTTTTTAACTTAGAAGAATAGCAATATTCTTGCTGGAACCTTGAAATTATTATGAATTTTGTTCTTGAAATTTGCTGAACTATTAAAAGCCAATTTTGCATGGAGAGGAAGCTTTATCATAGTCCAGAAATAATAACTAATTAACATTCTAGGTGGAGATTCTTTGGGACTAAAATTAAGCAAAATTCATGGTCATGAATTTCACTATCCAGACTTGATACATGTATCGAGTTTCTGTCATGTTATCTTCAAGACCTCAAAAAGATATATCAGATATAAATTTCTTTGTTTCACAATGTTTGTTCTCTCATACATGTATTCACATAAACATCATCACACTGCACTTGGAGGTTAAAGCTGACACACGGTTCAGAAAAGGAAGAGCTGCCTGCCATATTTGTCTCCTCTAATTTGTACAGACTCTTCCAGCCCTTAATACATGTATATAATTCTCAACTTTTTGATTGTATTTACTTTGTTTTATGGAGCTTACCTGAACAAACTTCTTTTTTTTGTGGTTGGTATAGACTTGGGCATGACAAAAATGTAACTTTTGTATGTCTATGTCACATCTGAAAAAATGATTACAAAAGAAAAGATATGAAATTAATGAAATTAACGTAATTGACTTAAAATGAATTAATATAATAAAAATTTAACTTGACAAATTTAGACAATCTAAGATATTTCATGCAGCAGTGACCAGGTATTAAAAAATTCAGATCAATGAATGTGAAAGGTTTATTATATCCCAGCGATGTTAAGAGAAGGAATAAATAATATGGCCCAGCTATGCCAATTTATGAGTCATATTCAGCTTGAAAATCAAAGTTGGAATTTACTCATGCAGGAGTTGATTATCAATTCTTGTGGTCAAGACACTTGTAAACATTATTTTACAATGTCCGTACTCATGCACTCAGAATGTACATGTACACTAAATAAAAAGTTTTTGTGATTATATTTGTTAATTTACAGATAATTGCTTTTGGGATAAAGGGAAAGTCCTCTACCTACACTGAGATCCCAGCTCGCTTCCTTATCCACACGCCTGATCGTCGAATAGCTGCCAGAACAGCACAGTAAGACTCGTATTATCAATATCTCAAGTGAAATCATGTTTCTATTGGATTCTGGTGTAAAAGTAGATTTAGCAAATTAATGTAAATTTTAAAGTGTAGTAGCATGGTGATTCCCCAAGAAATCTATGCATTACATCAACATTTTTGATAATGATGGAACTTTTACAAAAATCTCAGACATAATGTACATGTAGATAATGGAGTTCTCAGAAGTGTAAACTTTTAGCCTATATTTTCTCACCTTCTGTGTTCTCTAATCAGTGGGTGTGTTTTTCTAAAACCTGAAAATTTAATTAGTAGAACAGTAGAGCCATGAAATGTCATATGGAAGCATCTTTGGGTATTTAATTAAAATTCAATTTTTTGTCAGACCGTTGCCTTTAGGGTTAAGTTGGGAATGCATTTTTGATGAAAGATTTACATTGGAATATACAGTGTTAAAATCTGCATCACTATCAATCCTGATTAAAAATTGACATGTGTTCTGTAATTTTTATAAGTACACAAGTCGCTATAAGTAAAAAATCTTGCAAAGATGCTGCATTTGTTAAAATACAACCAGTCATTCTTTGGATGCTCTGTGTGACTTGAACTTTCTGGTTGAGTGGTCAGGTAGATGGTCTGAGATGCCCTGTTTGTGATGCTGCATACTATTTTCTTTTCTGGGTATTTCTGTATTGTTCTTATCCAACACCCCAGGTTTAAGTTTGTAAAGATCCATATCCAATTTAAAAGACGTACTGGACCTTACCTGGACCAGATTTGCATGGCTTATGCATCTACTATGTGTAACTACTTTCAGGTTTTTGATGAAGGTTCACCTTCATGTCACTATCTTGAACAATTGATGGATAATGCATGAAAAGAAGTAACTTAGAATTTGTTATGGCTCACAATTAAAAATGAATTCGTGCTGCACATGGAATTTTTTATTGGCCACGTGTATAAAAAAGTGGACGTTTTTATTATATTTACATCCATTGAATATTAATTTCTTTATTTTTTATGAAAACGATTGCCCTTGATCAGTCAGTAACTGACACTAAGCAAGTCAACTGCATAGCTTAGTATGCAGGTTAATATGTATTTTTTTTCTGCATCAGCTGCAACATGTACATGTACTAACAACAAAAGAAAGAAACTTTATTGTTTTAATATAAAAACCTCAGCTCAGAGCAAATCAGTGCAGTGTGGATATTATGTTATTTGGCAGTATAAAGCTTATAGAATAATTTCCTACATTTTGTGATGCTTACAATTTCCAGAATGTTGTTTATGGTAAGCCAGAGTAAGGTGGGAGTATTCTGATAATTAGAAATACATGAAGTAGATACATGAATTCCATTGGGTTTTTTTCTTTTTACAGATGTGTTTATTTTGATACTTCTGTGAATGAGTGGGTGAGCCCAAGGGGGGTATGTTCAGTCAACAATAATCTGGAGGATGGACAAGATGACTTCGTGGACTGTTCCTGTAAACACCTGACTCACTATGCAGTCAAAGCTAGTGCCATAGACCCTGGATTAGCAGGGTATCCAACTGCCTTCTATGTAGTTAGCTTCATATGCATGGTCAGTATATAAAACTACAAGCACACCATATATATCAAAACATACTCAATATGTACTAAGATAGTTACTTAAGGTAGCATTCTTCTCTGGTTTCTGAGTAGATGAAATATTCAGTGTACATGTATATTTGCTTATATGTCTTATATATTTAGGTGAAAGAGATTTAAAAGACCATAAATTTTCTTTTCTCACCTCAATTGTACAACAATATTACTTTAAATAGAAATGGTAAATTGTGTTTGAAAACTAGCAGGGACTATATTTTTGGCGGAATGGTGTAGCATGAAAATATCTTCTTTTCTGCTTCTCAAAATTATTATAGAACAACGAATTTAGTTATAATTTTTAAACAATCAAAGACTTGACGAATTTTTCAAATGTTAGCTAAATTAATAATAAGGGACTAAAGTTTTAAAATGTATCAAATAAATATGATTTTCCAAACAAACTACAAATATGTTAGCTTTTAAAACTTCCAATCTAAGTACAGATATGAGCCAAAAATCGGTAGAAAGTGTTTTTACTCTCTTAGTAAACGGTCAGAACTTTTTGTTTTTGTATCATTTTGTATCTCTATATGACTTCTTTAGCATATGTGAAAATTAGAAAATTTGAAATATAGGGCGCATATAAAAATAACTTAAATATCCTGAAAATTTTAGTAAAATAGAGAAAATTCGGATTAGCCTAAATTCATTTTTGTTAAACTATTTGTATCAATTTGGTAATATCATCTTATAGACCCTATATGGTAATATATTCTTATGCAAAAAGAAAAACATTGAATCATTTGAAATAGAAGACCCTATCGCATGATTGCTGCAGTCATTTTTATTCTTAATGTCCAGGGAAAAGATAATGACCTTGACCTGACCTTGACTCCAATATAAAATGGTCAAAACTAATCTAATTGATACCATCACTTGGTAATATTGTCTTCTTGATTCTGTGAAAATTTCATTAATTTTTAAATACAAGAAATACAGTTTTGTGTGAGAAGAATCCAACTTTAAAATGTAAATATAAAAGTTGAGGGTATATACAGCCTTGGGGAAGCTTTGTAATGGTTTGGGCTATGGATATCAGCCTGGATAGCTCAGTTGGTAGAGCTCCTGACTGGAGATGCAGGGCTCCCGTGTTTGATTCCCGGTCCAGCCATACATTTTCTCCTTTCCTGTTACACTTGTTTTAGAAACGTAGGTGTAAAATTTTCTGATCTTGACCTTTCCCATGACCTTAACCACAGGTTTTCTCAATTTGCAGTTACATAAGATAAATATTAATGTGAAATTAAGACATGACATGTTCTTTAGAGTCAGAGTGGGGTTAAAAATTGGGGTTATAATATTCATGGAAAGATGAAAATTAAAAATCTGATGAAAAACAGCAGGTTACTCTTCTGCATACTCAGGTTGGTGGTAATTGTGACCTATGGGTCTCTTGTTCTTAAGTACTTCTTGAATTCATTGTAACTCCAAACAAACAATAAAACAAGACATACAATGAATAAATTGTAACATTTGTTCTCAGCTTGCCATGCTTCTTGCCATCATTGTCCACCATGTTTTTTCTACCATCTATGCCATGTTCTCAGCCAGCCTTCTCATTCATATGTTGTTTGCCTGCTTTGCCACTCAGGTAGGTCTGTCGTTCTTTATGGCAAAATGAATAATAATATACCAGTACTTAACAGTATTGCAAGATGCCATCTTCGATTGTTGACTGTGTTAACTTTATCACCATTTCATGGCTCAGTGGTTGACCATTGTGATCCACAAAGATATTATAAGTGATTCAATTCTGGAAAAACAAAATAGATTGAGATAGAGATGTGTGTTGTATTTTAGCTGTGTTACATTGTGGCAGCCTTCACCAGTCCCTCCGAGATCCTAGTCAACACACTGGACCAGGATAACTACAGATGTATTGTGATGGGCCTCTTCCTACATTATTTCTTCCTCGCTCAGTTCACGTGGATTTTTTCACAGGTAGCCAGACAAAATTTGGTCAAATTCCTCATTACAAAGTAATCAAAGATAGTTACATAAAAGTCTCCCAAAAGCAATCAGTTATGGTTGGATTTCAGTTTCTAGTCAAACATGTATTCAATAATAAAGTTGAACTTGATGAACAAATTGTTGTAAAGAAACAAATTGCATGTATCACATAATACAAGTGTATTTTAATCACAATTACATTAAATTTAAGATTAAGCAAATATGTGATAAACTAGGAACTCTAGCAAAGATATTTTTAATTCCTCGAGGTGTGCTAAATTATCGAATACTGTATGTTGGTTACTGTGTAACTATTTTTTTGCTTTATAGTTATGATGTATTGGTACCTATATTCATTTTTCTATTTCAGACTCTAAATTTTTGGAAAATCCTTGTAATGAATGATGAACATACAGACAGAAAATATGTTCTTTTCTTTATGTTGGGTTGGGGTGAGTTTGTTGGTTGTTGCTACATTGTTCTAATCTAAACACTAATTCAATTCTATCTTAAGTAAGAAACTTTCTGCATGTACTAAATATGTATACATATATATTTACTTCATAAATTTAACCTTGTACATATATTGTTGGGCTACCAAATGAAGAAAAAAATTCACATTTAATACAGTGGCATGTATATTCTAATGAATATATTTGGCATGTTAACAATGAAGACAGTCCCCTCTATTAAGCAAAGAACCCTGACATCCTATGGACTGTAAGGAAAAGCAGTGAATCTGTTTTTATTGATGTATTTCAGGCCTACCTTTGGCAATTGTGGCAGTATTCTATGTGGTAACATTCATTGTATACAGATACCAGTATGGAATGCCTGTAGATTTCATATATGGAGACGTCAATAATAATGGCCAGATGTAAGTACCTGTATCACATATTGGAAGTAAAAATTCAATTGTTCCTCATGAAATACATTCAAAAATTATGTGGATATTCTTTACAGTATAACTGTGATAACAGTAGGCCCGCCATATGGTGTAGTTGTCAGTTCAAAACTAGGATAAGAGTCATCAAGTTTAGTCCCTGCCAGGAACAATAAGATTATGCCATAAATTGTCTTGAATATGCT
This sequence comes from Saccostrea cuccullata, assembly GCF_032062105.1. Lineage (NCBI taxonomy): Eukaryota > Metazoa > Mollusca > Bivalvia > Ostreida > Ostreidae > Saccostrea > Saccostrea cuccullata. The sequence continues at coordinate 384,718 of NW_026935164.1, read as the reverse complement.
CATACTTTACTGTGAGTTAATATTAAGATATACATGGATCAGTACAGATGGATTTGTTCTCCTGGCTTGAACAAGCTCCTGCCAGATGTCCGAGTTGTTTTGGTCTTCCTTGTTGGATTCACAGTTGTTTACATGATGCACTGTTTCTGGTATCCCGATCGAATTCATTATTCATCCTTTCAGCATCTGATGTAGTTGGTGTGGTGTTATTTAACATATCCGGTATAAGTGTGCATTTTGGACATAAATAGGATGACAATAAAGAAGTTTGACTGCCAGTATAACATTTAACATTTGACATTTAACATTATATTGTGCTCAGATAACCAGTTTCTGATTTTTTTGAGTTTGTTTACTGCAAACCAGACAGAGAAAAATACCATGTTTTAGCCTTAAGGTTCAAAACATTTTGAAATACATTGAATCCAGGTTTAATTTGTTGCAGTATCAACATATTGATGTTGCATCCATAACAGAGAAATCATTGAAACACATAATTTTACAGGTGCTTCCTGACCAATTCCTATGCTGCTTTGGGAGGAGTGATTGCCCCTGTCTTGCTTATTCTGCTGTTTGTTGCTGTGGTCTTTGTCAAGGCCTTCCAAGTGACCCCTCAATGGCAGGCATATGATGACATATACAGAGGCAGATATAATATCAATGGTAAACACCCACAAATGTTTAGGTTTTTTAAGTATATTCAAATCATATAGTGGCAATCTAAAAAAAAAAAAACCCATAATTTTCTATCTACACAATGAATAAAAATTGTGATTCTGCTGAATTTTGTCCCATGGAAAAAAGTACGCTTACAGTATATGGAAACTTTTTTAAAAATCTATACTCAGATTTAAAACTTTAAGTCTTTTGACATTAACTTCAAAATTTGGAACTTTTAAAGATGGTGATTGTGAGGGATGCATGTACCAAAATGTTTATAACCAATTCTGTAACAATTTAAGAACTCAATCTATATCATCCAGATACTTCTTAGAACATGTCTTGAGAACCTTTTACTTACAGTCAACATGGAAATAGGACACTAAGACTAAGAAGGGGTACATCCCATCAAATTTTTTTTTATCTTGACCCTATCTTTAATCAAGAAGTAAAAATAAATATGGTGGCACATACAACTTGAGAAATGTTTGACTTTAAGTCTCCAGGCTTGAAATATGGAACAATAAGATTTAGATCAGATGCCGCCGCTGTATCAAAATTGATGACATTGACCCATCTCTTCAACAATGATGAAAAAGGATGAAAAATAACGATCCTTACTAGATAAGATATGTTTTGTGTGTTTTTCTTCAGAGATCCGTACCCTGCTGTGTTTCTGGTTTGTGATCACAGTCACCTGGCTGTGGGGTGGACTACATATGGCCTATGGTCAGCTCTGGATGCTGGTTATGTTTTGCATATTCAACATTGTCCAGGTATAATAAAACGAAAAATATTCAGATTAATATTCTCAATGTTTTTACCATAATTTTTGGAAGATACATTGTAGGTCAATACTTTTTAATCTCAGAACTGTTAGGCTTACGGTTGCGCTATTTAAAGAATCCACTTGTATAAGGCTCAAGTTTACAAAAAAAGTCCAAAAATTTGTAAAATTTGGGTCAATTTTAAAACAAATCTGTATATTATGTAACTTTTTATTTTATTAATAAATTAAATATATATTCCATTCATTTCTTGCAAATTAAGTTCCATTAATTAAATATCCATCAATGTACCAGAACAAAAATCATTTTATAATCCTGTAGATAATGTTTCAACAAAGAACATTTTACAATATGCTATCTGTCTCCGTCTTGTGAAGTTGGAAGTCACACTCGTTCACTAAAAATAAAACTGCAACCATATCAAAACTGAAAATACTGACTTGTCACAATCAAAAAAAAAAAAAATCATCCTTTTTTTCTTACCATTTATCTATGTGGGACAAGGAATGGAAATACTCTCAGTATTTTTTTCATTGTCATTGTGATATGATTCAAATGTAAAATGTGTGATATCAGTTGTTGCTAGTATTTCCCATATTTCTATATCAAATATACTGCTAGTCATAAATATATTTCATATCTGATTATAACTAATGAAATGCACTTATCTTCTTCATTCCCAAAAGGTACACTGAATTATTCTAAATACACTGATTTTTGACCCCATGACCTAATTAGCTCACCTGAGCCGAAGGCTCAAGTTTTGTCCATTGTCTGTCATCATAGTCTTAGTCGTCGTTGTTGTTGTCATTGTAAACTTTTCACATTTTCATATTCTTCTCAAGAACCACTGGGCCAAATTCAACCAAACTTGCCACATAGTATTTTGGGTGAAGGGGGTTTAAGTTTGTTCATATGAAGGGCCAAGCCCTCTTCCAAGGGGAGATTATTATGAATTAATGCAAAATTAATGGTATCTGTTAAAAATCTTCTTCTCCAGAACCATGACCAAGAAAGATGAAACTCATGTGGAAGCATCCTCAAGTAGTGTAGGTTCAAATTTGTTCAAATCATGACCCCTGGGGGTTGGGCGGGGTCACAATGGCTGGTCAAAGTTTTACATAGGAATATATAGGAAAAATCTTTAAAAATCCTCTTCTCCAGAACCATTGAGACAGGAATGATGAAACTCATGTGGAAGCATTCTCAGGTAGTGTAGATACAAGTTTGTTCAAATCATGACCTCTGGGGGTTGGGCAGGGTCACAATGGCTGGTCAAAGTTTTACATAGGAATATATAGGAAAAATCTTTAAAAACCCTCTTCTCCAGAACCATTGAGCGAGGAATGATGAAACTCATGTGGAGGCATCCTCAGGTAGTGTAGATTCAAGTTTGTTCAAATCATGACCCCTGGGGGGGGGGGGGCACAATGGCTGGTCAAAGATTTACAGAGAAATATATGGGAAAAATCTTTAAAAATCTTCTTCTCCAGAACCATTGAGCCAGGAATGATGAAACTCATGTAGAAGCGTCCTCAGGTAGTGTAGATTCATCTTTGTTCAAATCATGACCCCTGGGAGTAGGGCGGGGCCACAATGACTGGTCAAAGTTTTACCTAAGAATACATAGGAAAAATCTTCTTCTCCAGAACCATTGGGCCAGGAATGATGATACTCATGTGGAAGCATCCTCAGGTAGTGTAGATTCAAGTTTGTTCAAATCATGACCCCAGGGGGTTTTTTGAGGGGGGGGGGGGGGGGAGGCACAATGGCTGGTCAAAGTTTTACATAGGAAAATATACGAGGTCACAATGGGAGATCAAGTAACATGTTTGAAAAATCTTTAAAAATCTTCTTTTCAAGTATGACAAAATTATACATGTATGCTTTATTGATATAGTGACATTCTTAAGTTATAGAGAATTCAAATCCCCCTCCCCCCAACAAGTAAACTTTTCAATACTGAGCCGATTTGTGTTTTTTAATTAGCTCATGTGCTCAGGTGAGCGATGTAGCCCATGGGCCTCTTGTCCTTGAAGTTTGACCTACGTTAAAAAAAATAAACATTACCATGAACAGGTCGAGGAAACTACCTTATATGGATATTGTTGTTATTGTGCACAGAGGTGCTCACAGCAAACAATGATCCAGTCGAATGAATGAGCCACAAAGCATTCTGGTCTACTATGTGTTTACAATTTACTACAAACACGTGGTTCAGGTCAATTTACGACATGATTTCAAATGCCTGTCGGAGAGTCAACTATTATATCTATTTTTAATTTTTTTGTTAAAAATAGAAAGAATGAATAGTAAGTAAGATGTTCCATGCTCACATTAACAAACAAAGCTAATTTTCTGTGTTAAATAGTACGTTGAAATATTGCTTCTGGTGTAATTCATTTGTTGACTAAAGGTTCATACATACTAAAACAAAAGTGTATTGCTATACGACATTTATTCTACACAATTTTACTAAAGTCTCACGTACATTGATATATAAAAAAAACGCACAGCACCCAGTGCAAATAGATCTACGTGAATCTGAATTAAGTACAGCTGCTGGGATGTGTTTTCTGTAAAGAAGATTGTCAGTCCCATGTTCAAATTTTTTTTTCGAAGGAGCATCGGCGCTTGAATGGCATTGCAACAAGTAGCAATGATAGAATTGTGCACCAAAGCATCTCTGCACCATTCTAAACTGTTAAATGACCATCTGAAGTCTTGTATACATGACAATACGTGAGTACACCTGGAGTCGGTTGTTTAAGAGCATATGGAATACACGTGAAATTTTTATTCATTGATGCAATAAGCACAATTGTCCACATATAGACTCATTCAATGGAATGTAGAAAGCCACAATATTACCGTTGTTAATGATTGTTTGTAAATGTGAGCATGGAATTAGTAGATAATGGTGTAAAATTTGTGTTAAGCATGAAAAATGCTTGAAAAAATGCATCATGTCTTTCCGAGAGTGACTTGAAAAAACTGGCATTTTCCAAATGTAGTATGTTGTGTAGTAACCCAACTCATTCAGCGGATTGGTCGATTTGTCAGTCACATGGGAAGTTGGGAACCTCATTTAGCATGTAAATTTATTCTGACGTCGCAGAAAATAGTTTCCTCGACCTGTTGAATTGGCCTTAACTTTTGAATGAGAAGAGATAGGGCTTTTATACATGTATTACACAGGTAAATTACCTGTGACTAAACATTTTTAAATATACTATGATTTTTGATCTCATGACATTGACCTTGAAGTTTGACCTACTTTTCAAAAACTTTAACCTTGGTCATAACTTTTGATAGAAAAGAGATAAGGTTTTCATATCAAAACTGTGTATTGACTGTGACAAGACCTTTCTAAATACACTATGATATTTTACCCTGTGACCTTGACCTTGATGTTTGACCTTCTTTTCAAAAATATCAATTTTTCCTTATAACTTTTGATTGAAAGACATAGGCCTTTCATATTTTGTCATGTGCATTTCCTGTGATAAGATATTTCTAAACATGGTATTTCTGACCCCTTGACGTTGACCTTCACGATTGACCTAATGATTTTAAAATCAACTGCTGTGATAAGTTCTGAATGACGTACAAAAAGGTGTTCATATTTGAAACAATATGCCATGAAAAATGACATCTCACACACAAAGACACCGAAAGTGGGGGACCACAATTCTGTGAAATTGCTTGTTTATAGCTGTTGTAAAGTACCGTATTTATGGGTATTGTTTTAGTGACAGAGTCAAACTATGAAGACATTGAACAGGCAAGTTAGAGAAAATATGTTCTATAGCAGAATTCAATAAAATTTCAACTAAATAAATGTTTTAAATTATCTTTTAAAATCTTTTACCAAAAAAACACCACTGAATTATCTCAATAGGATAATATCAAGGGATAAGCCAAGAAGTTCACATGTTCTATCGTAGTATCTACGTAAGAATACCTAGAAAAATGATGTAAAATGCCTCATCCTATGTTCTGAATTCCCCCTGTCTATGGATTTTTTAAAAATTAGAGCTAAAAATGAGCCTTTCGACCTGTATACCCCATCAACTTATACCTCAAAAAGTATGGTACTTGAAAATATGTCTAGAACAATAGCTGAAAAATAAAATACCCAAGCTTTCAAGAAAGTGTAGTGTTATACAATGTAGTTTTGTTTTATAACTCAGGTATGTCAGGTATTCCAGTGAGATATTAGTCAGACTTTCTCTGTCATACAAATTAAATCCAACATTTTTTAAAGAATTAATCATGCTCAAAAAAATTAATTTGGAACCAGGTATTCTCCATACATCTGTAAATCTGAAACTGGTATTTTTAGCTCTACTGGTCAGAGACCAGAAGAGCTTATGCGATAGTAATGCGTCCGGCGTCCGTCCGTCTGTCTGTCCGTCTGTCTGTAAACAATTTTTCAAAATGCTACTCCTCCTACAGTTTTGGTCTAATTTCAATATAACTTGGCACACAAGTAGACTACACTAAGATACATAATTCTGTGTATCGGTTTTTGATTTCGATGAACGGTGTTGCCGTGGTTACTAAAAATAGAAATTTCTGTGAAATTCTTTCAAAATGCTACTCCTCCTACAGTTTTAGTCTGATTTCAGTATAACTTGGCACACAAGTAGACTACACTAAGATACATAATTCTGTATATCGGTTTTTGATTTCGATGAACGGTGTTGCCGTGGTTACTAAAAATAGAAATTTCTGTGAAATTGTTTCAAAATGCTACTCCTCCTACAGTTTTGGTCTGATTTCAGTATAACTTGGCACACAAGTAGAATACACTAAGATACATAATTCTGTGTATCGGTTTTTGATTTCGATGAACGGTGTTGCCGTGGTTACTAAAAATAGAAATTTCTGTGAAATTCTTTCAAAATGCTACTCCTCCTACAGTTTTGGTCTGATTTCAGTATAACTTGGCAAACAAGTAGAATACACTAAGATACATAATTCTGTATATCGGTTTTTGATTTCGATGAACGGTGTTGCCGTGGTTACTAAAAATAGAAATTTCTGTGAAATTCTTTCAAAATGCTACTCCTCCTACAGTTTTGGTCTGATTTCAGTATAATTTGGCACACAAGTAGAATACACTAAGATACATAAATCTGTGTATCGGTTTTTGATTTAGATGAACGGTGTTGCCGTGGTTACTAAAAATAGAAATATCTGTAAAATTGTTTCAAAATGCTACTCCTCCTACAGTTTTGGTCTGATTACAATATAACTTGGCACACAAGTAGAATACACTAAGATACATAATTCTGTGTATCAAATTTTAATTTTGATGAACTGTGTTGCCGTGGTTACTAAAAATTGAAATGTCTGTAAAATTGTTTCAAAATGCTACTCCTCCTACAGTTTTGGTCTGATTTCAATATAACTTGGCACACAAGTAGACTACACTAAGAACATAAAGAGACTTTATCAACGATCATTATTCTATATATTGCTGTTGTAAAGTTTCAAATCCCAGCTGCTTAAGTACTCTTCTCTTCCTTTGCTATAAGTTCAAACCAGTAGAGCTTCAGTCTCGACAGAGACTTCTGGTTTAAACTTGTTCTTTACATGTGGCTTTTATGAAATATGTTAATATAGCATTGATTAAATATTCATGACTGTGTATGATTATGTTTCCAATTACATGTTTTGACCTCAAGGTATGATAAGGAAATGACAAATAGAGGAGAAACCAACTGCGGAAGTGTTAATTATAAGAACAAACAATTTAATTGGGTAATCAGTATTTAATTAACACTATCTGAAACTGTATATTACACCTGAGTGTGTAAATATACAAAAATATCTGGACTTTCCAACATAGGTACAGGCATTTTTTTAAAAAGTCAGAAAATAGAAAACTGGTACAGTAAAATTCATTTAGTACAAACACGGATATTGTGAATTTACGGATATAGAAGTAACCTTGGATCCTCAGTTATATTAATCTAATAAATTCCTTATATCGATATAATGAATTACAGATATAGCGAAGTAATTTCTTAGGTTCCAGTCATACTTAGGTTCCAGTCACTTCGTTATGACAAAGTTTTGCTGTAGCACATTTTTAATATCAGTATTTTTTTTAGCTCAACTGAGCTGAAAGCTCAAGTGAGCGTTTCTGATCACCCATTGTGCATATTCTGCCCTTCTGTCTGTAAACTTTTCACAGTTTCAACTTCTCAAGAGCCACTGGGCCAAATTTAACTAAACTTGGTTAAGGTAATCCGATCCTCAGGTTTATAAAATTAGCAGTTTAAGAAATCAAAAATACTCATAAAAGTTTCTCTGAATCCACAAAGTTATGTAAATTTATCCACAGTATTTCTTTAAAGTTAAGTTTAATATGTCATATTATGAAGGGAAAATTGTCAAATCTCCAATATTTTTGCAGAAAAAGCGAATTGGAATATCAGCAATGCATTTTCTGATTGCAAATTGATCAACAATTTTATTTTAGGTCAAAAAACGATAGGTATCCAGGCATTCAGAGAAATTGTCGTGATTTTTATACTTATTTGGTATTTTTTGTCTTCTATTCCCGCCATGTATTCTATAATACATAGTGTAAAAGGCTTTTGCTATCATTGCAGGACACCACGTATCACTTCTTATTTCATATTATGCTAATAAGCATTGGTATCTAAGGCTGGATTCAAGAAAATCTTATTTCTCTAAAACTGTATTAATTTTTTTTTCCTTTTATAGGGTACAAATGTCAACTTTTATAAGACCTTTTCTAAGACTTCCAAAAACCTTGAATCGTATAAAGATGAATAAAATGAAAATTGTTGCATGAAAAAAAATTCATTTCCAAACTTCATTTTGATGCATTTCAAATTAAATATTAATTTTTGGAGTTACCTTCAAGACTGAGGATCGGATATCCTTAACACATCTTTGGGTGAAGGGGAGTTTAAATTGTAAAAATGAAGGGCCAAGTCCCCTTACAAGGGGAGATAATCAGAAAAGACAAAAATATGGTGGGGTCTTTAAAAAATCTTCTCAAGAACCATTTTGTTCATATCATGACCTGGGGAAGGGAGGGGCCACATTGGAGGATTTAATTTTACAAAGGAATTTATTGGGTAAAAATCTTTTAATTAAAAATCTCCTCAGCAAAGTTATTTGAATTATGTATATGGAGGTATCCTTAAGTAGTATAACCCCCCCCCCCCCCCCCCCCGTAAACTTTTCAATACTTAACTGATTTGTGTTCAATACTGAACTGATTTGTGCTTTACCTAGCCAATGAGCTCAGGTAAGCGATGTGACCCATGGACCTCTTGTACATTGACCATGAGTAGTGTTTAGCATCAAACAACTGCAAATGTTTATGAACTCTTGGATAATAGAAAATGAATTTTGTACTTCACTGGCTGGTTTCAGCAGTGTTGGAAATTTACTGAAACAAAAATCGGTCATTTTAAAAATGGACACTTTTCTTACTGAAGCAGAGTAGAAAAATATATGCATGGTGACTTAAGGATGAGGTTTCAGAGGACAGAGAGGAAATTTTATAAAAATAAAAATGAATTATAGTTGAATTTTCAATGTCTTAATTTGTTTAATTAAAAACATGAGAAATGTTGGTGATTGGATGTCAGTTATTATGATGATCTGTTTATAATAATACTGGTAGTTGCTTTTCAGTAGGAGTATCTTAATTAATATTTTAATGCTGCTATTCACAAATAAGATGTTTAGTCATAATTAATATATTATTTGTTTATAGCTAGTATTAATTTATTTTGAATGAATAAGTTGTATTATTTTAATTATTAGATAATTGTTGATTCATATGTATTTAAAATTGATCATGAAATAAACCCACTATGTGAATATGAAATTATGGATATCGATTAGATTTAGAATATCATTCAAAATTCTGAAATTTAAGTATAACTGTACAGTGGGTCAAGCACTAGAATATTTAACTGAACTTTTGACAAAACAAAGTTTAAGTAAAAAATTATGCTCTTCTTGAAATTCCGAAAGTTGACTGTAGTCTGATTCAATTTGTTCAATAAAAGGAAAACTTTCCTTGATTGAAGTTTTAGTACCATCAGACCAAAATTGTGGAATGAACTGCCCTAGTATATTAAACAATTAAAATCAACTGATATTTTCAAAAACAACTTAAAAACTTACTTCTTCAGGAACTTTAATCAAAGAAATCAGTTTTAGTGAATATGTACCTCTACTGAACTAAAACTCCTGAAACACAAAAAATTACCTGATTGTCCATTTGCCATGTGTTGTGCCATGTTGTATGTAAACAGTTTCAGCTAATCATGAATTCTGGATTAGAATCACTTGGCAAAGAATGGGTGGACTTTAAACGCCCTATTTTGAATCTTTTTGAGAGTAAAAGAAATGAATACAAAATATTTTACAAGCAATTGAAAGAGCTACATATACTTGGTTAAACCATATACATGTAAGTGGAAATTTTAGCGAGACACAAATTTAGCAATTGTACTTAACAAGAGGCCCAAGGGCCTTGAATCGCTCCTCTGATAAATTGTACAATCTATCACTTCTATTAGAAGCCTCCAACTCTATTAGTATCATAAGACCCAAAATGCATCAACTTACAAAGTTTGATAATATTTAGCCAGTTAAGACTGAAGATATTATAATATAATTATAAAATACCATAAGTAGGTCACAGTGATTGAAATTTTCTGAGGACTCAAGATACATTAATTGAGAAAGACTGATGATTCTAATTAAATAAGTACCTGAGATATTCAAAGGTATGTCATCATGACCTACTTTTGGTCAACATTCTCTGAAAACCCAAGATGCATCATCTGTCAAAGATTGGCGATTCTAAGCCAATTAGTACCAGAGATAAATAAATATTGCCATCAAATGTCAAAAGTAGGTCACGGTGACCTACTTTTTGGTCGACATTATCAAAAAACCCAAGATGCCTAAACTGACAAAATTTTATGATTCTAAGCCATTAAGTACCTGAGACATTCAAAAGTAGGTCACCGTGACCTACTTCTTGTTGGACATTGAATGAAACTGTAAGATGCCTCAACTGACAAAGTTTGATGATTCCAAGCCAATAAGTACCAGATATCATTAAATATAGCCATAGAATGTCAAAAGTAGGTCACTGTGACCTACTTTTTGGTTGACATTCTCCAAAACCCAAGGTGCCTAAACTGACAAAGTTTGATGATTCTAAGCTAATACATACCTGAGATATTCAAAAGTAGGTCACCGTGACCTACTTTTTAGTCGACATTCTTCGAAAACCTAAGATGCCTCAACTGAGAAAGTTTGATGATTCTTAGCCAATAAGCACCTGAGATACTTAAATATAGCCATAAAATGTCAAAAGTAGGTCACTGTGACCTACTTTTTGGTCTACAATCTCCAAAAACCCAAGATGCATCAACTGACAAAGTTTGATGATTTTAGGTCAATAAATACCAGAGATTTTTAATTATAGCCACAAAATGTCAAAGTAGGTCACCATGACCTACTTTTTGGTGGTCACTCTCCGAAAACCCAAGATGCATCAACTCACAAAGTTTGATGATTCTAAGCCAATAAGTAGCGGATATACTAAAATAAAGCCATAAAATGTCAAAAGTAGGTCACCATGACATAATTTTTGGTCGTCACTCTCCGAAAACCCAAGATGCATCAACTCACAAAGTTTGATGATTCTAAGCCAATAAGTACAGGAGATACTTAAATCAAGCCATAAAATGTCAAAAGTAGGTCACCATGACCTACCTTTTGGTCGTCACTCTTCAAAAACCAAACATGCATCCACTCACAAAGTTTGATGATTCTAAGCCAATAAATACCTAAGATACTTAAATATAGCCATAAAATGTCGAAAGTAGGTCATCGTTACCTACATTTTGGTCGACATTTTTCAAAGACCCAAGATGCATCTACTGACCAACTTTGATGATCGTAGGTCTGAAGGTAATCAAAATATGCATTTTAAACAATTTGAAAACAAATGTCGGCAAAATTCAAAAAGTAGGTCACAGTGACCTACTTTTTCATAAATATCTTTTAAGGTCCCAAAATGCATCAAAGTACAAGATTTGATGATTCTAAACCTCCCAGTGTCTGAAGTAATGGGATTTAATGTTTTTAAAAGGATAAGTCATCAAGTTCAAAAAGTAGGTCACGGTGACCTACTTTTAAGTCAATAAGTACCAGAAGTAATTAAAAAGCATCAACTGACAAAGTTTGATGATCATAGGCCTTAAAGTGTCCAAAATATGCCTTCAAATCAATTTGGAAACAAATCCCCACAAAATTTAAAAAGTAGGTCACCGTGACCTACTTTTGAGCTAACATGATGTGAAGTCGTAAGATGCATCAACTCACACAGATTTGATGATCCTAGTCCTTATAGTAAGCAAAATATACACGTTTTTATTAATTGTAAATTTAGGTCAACTTTGAAGTGACCTTGAGACCACGCCCTTTGCCCCAGGGTAATTCCCCATGCAAATTTTAATCTCCGTCATATCCTGATCCTTGTATGTAAGTTTGGTGAAAATCTGCCTGGTGGTTATGGAGAAGAAGATTTTTTAGCAACCAGTACTTTTGGTTTTGTTTTCCTGATTATCTACCCTTGTTTAAGGGTCCCAACCCTTATTTTAGTATAAATGGTAGCCCTTGGGCCAAGGATACCCTGTGACAAATTTGGTACTGATTGGCCAAGGGGTTCTTGAGTTATGGCCCATATTCTGAAAAGTTTACTCACACCGCACACCACACAAATGGCTATAGCATTAGCTCTTTGAGCCTTTGGCTCAGAAGAGCTAAAAATCGATACTTTATTTTTAGCGAGAAGTGATTTGAGTGATTTTTAAATGCTATCAGAAAAAGCTATTACAACTTAAAAGCAATTAATTTTTAGCAATATTCAATTTTAGCCCTCACAGTACCCTGGCTAATAATGCCAAAATTAAATCCTTGCTAAAAATTCTGCTTATACGGTATTAGGTATTACATTTGTACAAAAGCAATGCTTTGTTGTCATGAATCAAAACAGCAGCAACAGTACACATTTCCTATCATAAATACATGTTATTTTGTTTATTTCACAGGCCTTGTTGGTAATTGTTTTATACACCATACTAAGGAACCCCTGTGTACAAGAGTGCCTTGGACCACAAAAGCGAGCCTACTCCATGTCGACTGAAAATCTACAGCAGAATGGTAGCCTACCAACAGATTTCCATCATCATACCTTTACAACAGAGATAGGCAGCCTGAAGGGCTCTACTGCCTCTGTAGTTAATGAGGTATGTACAACAGAAATAGGCAGCCTTAAGAATTCTACTGCCTCTGTAGTTAAGAAGTATGTACAACAGAAATAGGCAGTCTTAAGAGTTCTATTGCCTCTATAGTTAATTACAACAGAGATAGGCAGCCTTAAGGATTCTAATGCCTCTTTAGTTAATGAGATATGTGCTACAGATATAGGCAGTCTTACTTGTTCTTCTACCTCTGTAGTTAATGAGGTACATGTACGACAGAGAGTCTTATTAGGGCTATCACCCATTCTCAATATAAGGGCTCAAATAATGTCGCCTCATTTTCATTTAGAAGAAATACCACTGATGTAATTTTTAAATCAACATTATAAATAGTCATGTAACAATGAATAAGAATTCATATAATTATCGATCTGAAAGGGTATTTAAGGAGTTCCAAATTCAAATATAGTAGCCTATTTGAAATGTACATTACTGTCGCCGAGGCAAATATTATGCTGAATCCCCTCTGTGTAATATATAGTTTTGATTCTCAAGTAAAAATTTTCTGATAAGTTAAAACTTGTATCATATATATTTCTTTTCATAACAATAAATATATTTTCTTTGTGATAATAAACAATTTTTATTGTGCAATGTCCCTGTCGCTTAATTCTATTTCAACCACATTACAAGCAAACACAAAGATTATACACCTGATAGTTTTGTTCTCCTTTATTTATTGATGGGCTAAATTTGAAATTTCAAAGGATTAATTACTCCTACTCAGATAATGTAACATGAAATTGAACAATTTGACCAACTTTTATAAATATGTTTACGGAATGAAAGACATTTTCAATCGTAGAGATAAGAAAGAAATGTACGTTACCTATATTCTTCCATTAAGAATATATATTAAGTAGAAAATATGAGACGACTCTGAATAAGCAACCCCTTGTATCCTGTAAACTGGCAAAGACGTTTTGCTTAACACAATTAAAAATTATTTTTTACATGAAAAGTGATCATTTGAAATGTACGTGACTGAAATGTACGTTACCATGAAATTCGAATTAAGTGAATTTCGCACGAATTTTCATGTATTCTCATACTTTCACACACTCGAATGTGTACACAAAGGAAAGTTTCAAAGGTTGGAGGTCGGCTAAATCCCAAAATAAATGAAAAGAAACGTTTCTGCTGAGGAAAAAAAATATATTAAGGTCAATTATATGTAATATGATTTTGATACCTGGTATATATTTCTGAATACGAAACCTGTATGATGCATTTCTTATGATATGCAAGTTCAAATAGTATCAATATATTGCGTGTCTAACGTACGCTTGTGGAAGAGAATTGATTTTTATATTTGAAATGTACGTTACGTATGGTAACGTACATTTTGTGTATTTCTAACTGACATTTTTTTTTTAATTTAGTCAATGAATTGCGTTTACACGAGCGAAACAAAATTATCGTTACAATCCATTTGACAACTGACCACATAAATCCATCTAAATGCACCCCAATCCTCGTAAATGTGGTAGACTGTTACCACATGCTAGAAAATTTATTTCTAAGTGTCTTAAATTCATCTTTGGCAACCTTTTTGCAGTTTGTTTACTTTTAATATGCGACTTTTCGTCAATATTAATTTAATTGTTGTTGATAATTTAAAACAAGGTATGCATAGGCTTATAATTGGTAAAAAACAAAACAAAACAAAACAAAACAAAAAAAGAAAAAGAAACAAAACAAATAAACCCAGAACACAAGACGGTCACGTACATTTCAAATACTGAAAGGCACACAATACTCAGTTTTGTTTGAATCATTGCATTTGGGGTTATATTTTTCCAGATCTGCTGAAAAACATGTATGTTTGTGTTTTGACAAACGGTGTTGCAACATACTAAATGAAATTGTTAACAAGACTGTCGATGGATATATTTTGAATAGATTTATGTTAAGTTTCAATGGCCAAACACAAGCATTTGTTAGATCATAGCAAAATACGTCTGACTCTTATTTTTTTTTTCTGTCTGTACCCTTGCACACTGGTAGAAGTAACTAGGCTACAACCGGTGTCAATTTCAGCGAAACAGCACCAAAGAATGGTAATGAACTGAAGTGGAGGGGACTCCCCAATAATATGTGAAATGAACGTTACCGAAGTGACGTGACATTCATGTAGTTGATGACAAATAACCTCGTTTGTTACATTATGATTTCTTATATTACTGCGTTAAAACGCTTCATTGAAATGATTTTTATGTCAATAATTGCTTTTTTGCAATATTTTCTTATTACTAATTTACATATTATTACAAGCTTGAAATGTACGTTACCGACTCATATTCTGAGGCAATCGTGTCTTTATAGTGGTGATTGTGACATATAACACAATGTGATTACATAGAGAGTCTTTTTTGGAATAAACTGAAACAAAACGGTGAATTTTAAGTTGAATTTTAAGCTTTTTATTAAACAGAAATATGTCTTGAAATGTACGTTATATTTACGTAGTTTTCTAAATCGGAATGGATATATGTTACAAAAGAAGTAACTACAAAATAGAATTTTACTACATGTACATGTTTAGTTCCAGTATCTATAGAAAATGACAAGATTCCAAACTGATCGCTCTAAACAAAACAGAGAGAAGAATTTAAAGCATATATTTAGAAAATGTATTTATACATCTGGATCAAAAAGTAACCTTTGTTTTTTGAAAGGAAAAATCAAAGGCACGTTCGTATGCCGAGAAAATATGTTGCTGACAGAGTTGGTAGAATGTGCTGGTGTTAAGATGAAATATTCCAATTGTGATTTTAATGACTACATTTTTTTGACATATGTTTTTGGACATTGAAGAAAGAGTAACGTACATTTCAAGCTACATTTCTGAATAAAATCACCCTCTACTTTACCGTCTTGTCATTATTCCATGTATTAAAATTTGATGAAAAAAATCTGGAAACAAAATCTTCAGATACTTTCTTTCCAAGGTAATTGATAGAAAAATTGTTATCTTGAACTTCATTTTTTAAAAAATCAGAGAGGCATTTGTGCCCTTATATTGAGAATGGGTGTATACACCTCTAGTAAATTAGACAAACTAAGTGCACCTATTAAGTAAAACTCTTTTAGAACAAAAATGGATATAGCGAATTGCGGATATAGCAAAGTTTTTCAGAGCAATGTACATACAGTGTATTGCGAATTTGCTATTATATAAATATAACCCTTTTTTGAGATCGATCCATATATATAGATATATTGACTTCACAGAAAAGCGTATCAACTGAGCATGAAGTAAAAATAATGTATTTAAATACACAAATTCAGACCAGCGCGCAGTCACAGTATTACAAAAGCTATTCTTCCAAGAAATACATGAGTAAATTGTCAAATTCCTACTTTTAATAGTTTTACAGATATTAAGTGTGGCAGACAGATGACAAACAGACAGACATCAGACAAAGTGATCCCTGTTTGTTGCTTTGCTCTGCAGGCAACAAAAATATAACCTTAACACTTGGCTTTTTAGTTAATGAGATAAATATACAGTCAAACCTTTTTATATTGTTATGGGACTAAGAAAAACTTTTGAGATACCCAAGGATTCAAGATATCAGGGGAAAAATCCTGTATTTGGGATTTCTATATCACTTTAACATGGTGTTCAAGATTTCAGTGGTTGAGATACTTCAGTTCAAATGAAACTAAAAAAAAAGGCAATAAGCTTCTGTTGATGAAGTCCATGTACAACTGTATAACTGGAAAAAAATGCATGGCCTGAAAGGTCCTGCTGGCTTTTGTAGTTAATGAAATGGATACCGGTATATGTCAACTTAAAAAAAACCAAGGAAATTCTCTCTATTGGTGCTAATTAGGAATAATGTAGATGACGTGAAAAATATTAAAAACTGGCTGCAGGATGTCTTTGTGGATTGAGTTAGAAAACGTACATACTGTAAATGCTCAAATGTTCCTGGGGGATTAAACTTTATTTCGTTGTTAACAATTATCACCGAAATTAAATCCTAGACAAAATTTTTTGTGACTTTATATTGAATAGGGTAATACCTTCAAAACAATGAAATTAAATGCCCTCGAAACTATTTAAACTGACCAATCAATGAAATTTTATCCCCCGAATATTAGTGTATCTACAGTATCTCAATTTCATTGATTTAATACATCAAACTGAAATTAAAATGAATTTTAAGCTTTACATTTTGTATCTTTCCAGGAGTGGGAGAGAGATTCTACATTACCATCTAAATCTACCACAATGAAAGTGAAAAGAACACTGCCCTCTAGTGGCAATATTTACGTGACACCGCCAGTGTTGGTCCGTGACGGAACAGATGATTTCCAGGACCTCCTACACGCATTAAAAACACAGGAAAGCTCTAGTGATGCAGACAGTTTGGAGTCAGAAAAGATCTCCGAAATCTCAAGCAAAGTAGACCGATATGAAATGCGAAGGATATCAATAGCAGATACTCATTTATGATAAAAGACATACAACATGATAATCAAAAGATGAACATATGATGGTCTATTTTTCAATGCATGTTCATCAAGAAATCATTGATCCCAGTGATTTATAAAATATATAGATATGTATATGCTGTTAGATGTTGTATATTTAATTTTTAAATGCGTACTTTACATTTAATTATTTTATTTTGTGTATTTAAATTGAATTTTGATCTCAATGTTAATTATGTAAAACATACCAAATCATGAAGTTTTTCAATTATACAAAATGCATGCTCTCATAGAACATATAAATCTTTTATATTTGCAATGTTTTATAGCATTAAAAATTTAAATATATTTTAGAGTGAAGTTTTTTTTAATAGCTAACCTGAGCTGAAAGGTTAAGTGAGCTTTTCCTGTAACATTTTGTCCTGCCTTTGTCTGTCAATCAATTTGTAAACTTAACCAATTTCTAACTTCTTGCCACAAAGCATTCTTTGTTGAGGAGAAATTTAAATTCAAGTGATCATGAAGAGGCATACACCCTCCTTTAAAAGGTGGGAGGGATCGATTTTTAAAAAGAATAGGTGAAAATATAATAACATCATAATTTTCTTCTCAATAGCAAATGAAACTTTTATGAGTTTCCTGACGTAGTGTAGATTTAAGTTTACTAAAATCATGTTCCCATGGCTACCATTGTGTGGGTTGTGGCCACAGCAGGGTCATGATAATCTTAATGTGCAAGCATATAAGGTAGTGTAAATTCAAGTTTTCTTAGATCGGAGCTCCTAACTGGAGGTAGAGTCCCCAGGCTAATAAAGGGGATCAGTGTGTTACAAGGAAATATGGTAAGCAAAGCCAGAGTTTCTCGGGTGAGCATTCTAGCCAATGTTAATGGGCCTCTAAATTATTTCCAAAAAGATGCTGTAAAAGTTATTCATTCTGTCTGCATTTATTTTTAGCTCACCTGAGCTGAAAGCTCAAGTGAGCTTTTCTGATCACCCGGTGTCCGTCGTCCGTCCGTCCGTCTGTCCGTCCGTCCGTCTGTAAACTTTTCACATTTTCAACTTCTTCTCAAGAACCACTGGGCCAATTTTAACCAAACTTGGTACAAAGCATCCTTGGGTGAAGGGGAATTTAAATTGTTAAAATCAAGGGCCAAGACCCCTTCCAAGGGGAGATAATCAAGAAAATACGAAAATAGGGTGGGGTCATTAAAAAATCTTCTTCTCAAGAACCACTGGGCCAGAAAAGCTGAAACTTATGTGGAAGCATCCTGGGGTAGTGTAGATATTAAATTGTAAAAATCATGACCCCCAGGGGTAGGGCGGGGCCACAATAGGGAATCCAAGTTTAACCTAGAAATATATAGAATAAATCTTTAAAAATCATCTTCTCAAGAACCACTGGGCCAGGAAAGCTGAAACTTATGTGGGAGCATCCTTGGGTAGTGTAAATATTAAATTGAAAAAATCATGACCCCCGGGGGTAGGGCGGGGCCACAATAGGGAATCCAAATTTTACATAGAAATATATAGAACAAATCTTTAAAAATCTTCTTCTCAAGAACCACTGGGCCAGGAAAGCTGAAACTTATGTGGAAGCATCCTTGGGTAGTGTAGATATTAAATTGTAAAAATCATGACCCCCGGGGGTAGGGCGGGGCCACAATAGGGAATCCAAGTTTAACCTAGAAATATATAGAATAAATCTTTAAAAATCATCTTCTCAAGAACCACTGGGCCAGGAAAGCTGAAACTTATGTGGGAGCATCCTTGGGTAGTGTAAATATTAAATTGAAAAAATCATGACCCCCGGGGGTAGGGCGGGGCCACAATAGGGAATCCAAATTTTACATAGAAATATATAGAACAAATCTTTTAAAATCTTCTTTTCAAGAACCACTTGGCCAGGAAAGCTGAAACTTAAGTGGAAGCATCCTTTGGTAGTGTAGATATTAAATTGTTAAAATCATGACCCACGGGGGTAGGGCGGGGCCACAATAGGGAATCCAAGTTTTACATAGAGATATATAGAACAAATCTTTAAAAAACTTCTTCTCAAGAACCACTGGGCAAGGAAAGCTGAAACTTATGTGGGAGCATCCTTGGGTAGTGTAGATATTAAATTGTTAAAATCATGACCCCCGGGGGTAGGGCGGGGCCACAATAGGGAATCCAAATTTTACATAGAAATATATAGAACAAATCTTTTAAAAATCTTCTTTTCAAGAACCACTTGGCCAGGAAAGCTGAAACTTATGTGGGAGCATCCTTGGGTAGTGTAGATATTAAATTGTTAAAATCATGACCCCCGGGGGTAGGGCGGGGCCACAATAGGGAATCCAAGTTTTACATAGAAATATATAGAACAAATCTTTAAAAATCTTTTTCTCAAGAACTACTGGGCCAGGAAAGCTAAAACTTTTGTGGAAGCATCCTGGGGTAGTGTAGATATTAAATTGTTAAAATCATGACCCCCGAGGTTAGGGCGGGGCCACAATGGGGAATCCAAGTTTTACATAGAAATATATATAGAACAAATCTTTTAATAAGATCTGCATCACCCAAGTTACTCAGGTGAGCGATGTGGCCCATGGGCCTCTTGTTTTAACATCACCTATTTTTTTCAAGATTTATTCAAGAGAAAAACAAACGTTTGCAAAGTACGACAAAAGCTAAAAGCCATTGAATTTGAACATCAATACACATACTATTTTTTAAAATAAACCAATAAATTTTATGTATGTGTATCATGTCAACCCATACCGAAATTAAGTACAAATTAAGTACAGAAAAAAAGTACAAAAAAAGGTCAAAAAAAGTATACTTTTTTCGACTCAATTTGGAACGAGAGATTTGGTCGTTCCAAATTGAGTCAAAAAAAGTATACTTTTTTTGTGCTTTTTCAGAAACTTGTGTTCTCAGTCACAGAAAAAGGATAACAAAAGTATACTTTTGGTACATTTCTATATTTGACCAAGGTACATAAAAAGTATAATTGGAAGTACAAAAAAAGTACTTTCTTAAAACTATTAAACATATTTAAGTACAAAAAAAGTATAATTCCAGAAAAAGTACAAAAAAAGTATACTTCGAGAAAAAGTACAAAAAAAGTATTCTCCTTGAAAAAGTACAAAAAAAGTATACTTCTAGAAAAAGTACAAAAAAAGTATTCTTCCAGAAAAAGTACAAAAAAAGTATTCTTCCAGAAAAAGTACAAAAAAAGTATACTTCTAGAAAAAGTACAAAAAAAGTATTCTTCCAAAAAAAGTACAAAAAAAGTATACTTCTAGATAAGTACAAAATTGTATGCTAAAAAGGTGTAAAAAAGTACAAGAAAAGTATACTTCCAGAAAAAAAGTACAAAAATGTATGCGAAAAAGTACAAAAATGTGTGCAAAAAGGTACAAAAATGTATGCAGAAAAAGTATTTAGAAAGTACTTCTTTTAGATTGATGGTTTAAAAAGAACAAAAACGCATTCAGATCTGATATACCAAAAAAATTAAATCTCTTTTTTAACTTACAGAATTGTTATTCAAAAGCATGAAATTTTGACAGTCCATGAAATCATTATTTTCAGTTCTATAAATCTTCCATAAATAATTAGAGAATAAATTGGAATATAAAATCATCAACAAGATTATATATATAATTTTATAGAATAACAGTTTTTAATCCTTTTGCGTCTAGTCACTACATGGTTGGAATCTCGAGGTAGGGGTGTTCCCAACCCCCCAAACTGAAATTGCATCCTACAGGCTTGTCCTGTACATGGATTTGTCACTGATTGATCACACTCACAGATCGCCTACACTCCTAAGTCTATTCACCCAATCTTTCTCTCTGTGATCTTCATTTGAATATGCTATGTGGTTTAACCCTTCAACATGTTCTAAGCACTTTTCCTTGGGTTCTGCAAAAAAAGTTTAATAATCAATTTTTTTCAGTTCTAAATTAAACATCAAAGTTCTCAAAAAGCAGAAGTATAATTCATAAGCTAATACATGGCAGACTCACATAGTACATGCATCATATTATTACCAGTTTGATATGATTTTTAAAATTTTTTTATTTTACAAAGTCAGACTACATTTAAATTTAAATTTTATGCCCTGTTCACACGGAGAGTTTAATTCGAATTAAATGTAAGTTTACTGTGAATTAACTTCGCTTAGCGTTCACACAGAGAATTTAGTGCAAATTAGTTTACTTCGAATAAGTTTACTGCGCATTAAATTACTTCACATTAGCTCTGTGTGAACGCTTGGCAAAGCTAATTCGAACTAAATTCTGACGCATGCGTAATAGCAAAATTTAGTCAAATGCCACTTGTGCTATTTTTGAGTGAAAAACTAAGGAAAATTTTGTTTATCATAAAATCAGACACTTTGCCATCATGTCAAATGGATCTGCGTCAGCATAAGGTGACGTGATTTGCAAATGACGTCATAATAGCCGTGCTGCAGAAACAAAATTCGCATTAGTTTACTTCGCATTAGCTGTCGTGTGAACGCAATTTTACTCGTATTAGTTTGATTCACATTAGTTTACTTCGCATTTACTTGGCATTAATTTACTGCAAATTAAACTCTCCATGTGAACAGGGCATTAATATACTTACTGGTGATATGATACAGTTATATTGTTGAGGTATTTTCCCATAGCTCTGCATTTAAGTCACAGTAAAAAAGGAACTTCTGAAAATTATAGAAGAAAATCAGATAACTTGAACATGCATGTTGAAAGATTAAGATTACTCTAAAATTAAATTTTTAAGTTTCTTTGAAAAAAAACCCTGTCTATATTCCTCATGTTATATAACTTGCAATTTACATGTTTAGAATTAAAAAAAGTATTCATGTGTGTCAATATTGAAGCAACCCCCCCCCCCCCCCCCCATTTGAAGTTCTTTTCAGCCTCGAAAGATGATCAGTACATCTTAAGTGATAACTAACAAGTGCAACTTAAAATTTATCAGATGCATGTAAATGCTGATACTTAAAATGCCTTTTTATCATGTTCAATCCCCCAGTATTAAATTTATTTGTATTGACTTACCCCCCCCCCCCCTTTTTCAATCTCAACCCCACCTCACACACACTATATCATGCTATATACATTCTGCCTAGCCTTTTAACAAACATCCGTTTATTTGTTTAACAAACTTTAAATCTTACAAAATTCAGTAGACTTAGTGTTTTTTTAATTATGCTAAGACTTATAGCTAGGCTACAAAAATGTTTGTACGTAGGCCAGTGAACGTTTCCAAATACTGAGCAGTGCTCATTGTATTATAATCTTACTGCATAAATATCATATTGAAACATTTTAGGAATTAAATATGACAAGTTATTAAATGATTCATGTTTCACATAGTCTAAGAAAAAGCATGTTCCATTCAATTAATTCAAATGTAAATTTACATTGTCATACCGATCAAAACAAACCAGAAATCGAAAACACAAATTCCCACATTATGTAAAATCTATATGGAAATTCTTCGTTAAATACGTTTCTATAGTGGTGAAATGCATTTCCTACAAACATTATCCAAATTTTAAACATAAATATAGCCTTACCGACTTCAAAATCTCTATTTTTGGTCTCAGCATTTCAATCACACCAATTTTCAAATCGTCCCCGGAAAAATCCGCGCTTCGTTGTTGACCAATCGTTGACTTTGAAAGAGTCACGTGATTAAAAAAATAAATAAATAAATACAGAATTAGTTCATAAAAACATCAGAAATTCTCTTAATAATGTTTTTAAAATCATTAAATTTATTTTGAAGCCGTTTTTTGTGCAGTACTTGATATCTAGCTTTACCACAATTGTGACCGCCATATTGTGTAATAATCGTCGCCGCCATTTTGTTTGTTTGTTTTTTTGTTTTCAATAAATTATCGAGTTCAATTTGTAAAGCCACAAGAAATTTTGAATTTGTTAACTGCAAAAATCCTAATAAAATTTACAGTCTTCAATCTCAATGTCGAAATATCTTGTATGCAGGCAGCTTAGACGTTTGCACATGCTACTTATATTTCGTGCATTGTTTATACCCGTAAACATGATGAAAGTTCTTCGTGATAATAAAACGATAGACATGGTGCATCTTGGAGGCTTTTATATTAATATTCGTTCCTTGCTATTTCCGTTTATTAGAACTACACTTAGGTGACACTTAATTATCAACTAAATATATCAACTATATTTTCCCTTATTAATTTAAGATGTATTTCTCAATATTATACTTTCATGTAAATTACTTGAATCTGATTCGTCGAGAAACATTTGATAAAAAACACTACTACCCGCTGAATAATGAAGTCACGCCCTCCTGCGTAGCATTTCAGTCAACATTGCTTGACGACGGGTGGTATTACAAAAAATAGCGACTGCGCGGAATTTTTGCGCACACGGTTCACTGTAATATGTATTTGTATAAAACATTCAGTATAATATAATAAATATTGCATGTAGTTGAGTGTAACATTGAAAATTTTCACCCCTCGAAAACCATTGTCAACCTCGGCTGCGCCTCGGTTGACAATGGTTTTCTTGGGGTGAAAATTTTCAATGTTACACTCAACTACATGCAATATTTATACAATACTCGATTTCAATCCATTTTGTTTACCACATAGTCAAAATTATCGCGTGTGATTTCGTTTTCCCAGAAACTTCTTGTGAATTTATGTGTATGTTTCCACTGCACCGTCTAGACAACAAAGGTCACCGAGTACAACCACCTGTGTCATTTGAAATAAACATCGTTTGCAGAGAGAGAGAGAGAGAGAGAGAGAGAGAGAGAGTGAGATGTAAAATGTAAAGCAAGCAGAATACTTGTTCATGTAAATTACTCCCTTTCCAAAAATTTTACCTTTAAATAATTTAATATTTCCACAGCCAGAGAGAGAGAGAGAGAGAGAGAGAAAGAGAGAGAGAGAGAGAGATAGAGAGAGAGTTATTTCTGTACAGATTTACGATGTAATTTCCATCAGGTTTACTAAATCTTGATGATTATAATGAGTTTAGGACATAATTCTGTTAAACATAAAATGGACAGAGCATGACAGAAATACAAATACATTTGACTGTAACTGTATTAAACACCCCCTTTTCCCTGCAACAAATACGCAAGTAAATTAAATAGCCATATATTATATATACTCTTATGCTAACACCATAGTTGAATTCTGAATGCTCACATTAGAATAAAACTTTCCTAAATCATTAGAATAATTTAATAAATATTTTTATATGAACAAATTGCTAACTAATTTCATAAATTTTTTATAAAATTTCAAAAATAATTTGAACACAATGGGAAAAAAACTAAGTCCAAATTAGGTACATAAAAAGTACATCCTTATTTTTCTGATTCTGCCCAAAAAGTTTAAGTCCAAGAAAAGTACATTTTTAGTACATTGAGAAAAAACTAAGTCCAAATGAAGTACAAAAAAAGTACAGTGGAAAAAAACTAAGTTCTATAAAGTACAAATAAAGTACTGTGGAGAAAAACTAAGTTCAAATAAAGTACAAAAAAAGTACATCAGCTTTCAGAGGCTCTCTGGCCAAGTACAAAAAAAGTATACTTTTTCTGACCTTTTTCTAAAAAGCACAAATTTAATACTAAAAAAGTACAATAAAAGTATACTTTTTTGTACTTTATTTCGGTATGGGAAGGTACAGTCAAAGGTCAAATATTGTGAAATCGCTCATTTTTGTGGGGGTTTAATTTTCGTGGTTTTTGAGGTATTAACGGACCCATGAATTTTTGACCACCACAAAATGTAATTTTTGACAAATATATTACTACTCAATAATTCTTCATCCATGATATTAAATCCCCATGAACCCATATTTTTTTCCTCAAGCCACAAAAATCTGACCCAACTAAAATATGTGATTTTACAGTAGCTATTTTTATGATACCTGCAGTAATGTACCTCTAATAAATATTGGTAGGTATAGAAAGACCTTGCATCATATACTAGTAATTTAATAATAGATATGCCATGAAATACTTGGATAACTTAAAAGTTAAAACACACACATGTATATAATCAAAAGATTTATTTGAATTACATGTAAAAAAAAAAAAAAAAAAAAACATAAATAATCAAAGTTTACAGAGACAATGAATGTTGTCTTTAGGTAAGGCAATGGGATGTCCAGATTAATGTTTGTGAAGCAGCTAGGTTAAAGGTTTTGTTCCAGGTAAATGTTTTTGTACAAGTCTTATTTCCAAGTAACTATGTACTGGTATAAGCCCTATGCTGATCAAACTTGCATGGACGATACACCTAAGGATCTAAGGCAAAGTCCCACATTAAGCTAATAATCTAGTAGTGAACATCCCAAGATGTAATCTAAATCCAGCATCTGAAGCAAGTTTGAGAGTGATTTTAGATGAATGCTTTGATGCATCATCCATGCAAAGGTTCAGATAGGCCATATGGTTTCTTAGTTATAGACCCGGATCCTAAAGTTTAACCTGATCCATTATCTGGAAAAGTATGTCAGATCCAGTATCTAAAGCAAGTACACTTTTGTGCATCCTTTAAGATGCATCATCCGTGCAAGTTTTGTTTTTAGTTATTTTAGAATGAACCTGATCCAAAGACATTAACCTGTTTACTCATCCAGAAAATGTAGGTCAGATCCAGTATCCGAAGCAAGTACATTAGTATACATGCATCCTTAGATGTATCATTCATGTAAGTTTGGTCAACATAGGATTTATAGTTACTTGGAAATAAGACCAGTGTCAAAAACTTTAACCTGTTCACTCATTTGGAAAATGCAGGTCCGATTCTAGCATCCTAAGCAAGCCTGGTAGTGTGCATCCTTAGATGTATCATCCATGCAAGTTTCATCAGCATAGAGTTTATACCAGTACATAGTTACTTGGAAATGAGACTTGCATAAAAAACATTAACCTGCAACAAAAACTTTAACCTAGCTGCTTCACAAACATTAATCTGGTCATTCCATTGCTGATATTGCAGCATCTGAAACCTTGACTGGTACAACTGAAACTCAGTAGAAGCATCCTACATGCATCTCTGACTAATGTAGGGCAAAAACGTACTTAAAAAGAAATTGCACAAAAACTTTAACCTCCAGGGAAGCCAAAGCAAACACTGACGCAAAGGGCATCATATTACCTCCTCACAATTTCGTTGATTTGAGTTAAAAAGTGAAAACACTGCGTGTTACTTATTTCTAAACTAGTTCTCTGTGACATATGAGTGAAATTTATTTCTCAATACAATAATTGCCTATATTAACAGAAACTTTTATAGAATCCACATAATGAATGGTAATATGATAATCAAAGCAAGAGATTTGTTTTCTCGATAATTTGATCCACAATTTCAGCTGGAGGCACTTTGATGTCCACTTGGATACATTTTTCATCTATGGTTGGAATTTCTAGAGTAGCTAACTGAGAGTCTAGTAGAGAGGGCGGCATGAAATGACCAAAGCGACTGTTTAATCTGCCCTGGATCACCGCCCTGTCACCATGTAAAAGGACAAACAAAATGTCAGGAATCGGATCCTCAGATGAACAACCATTTACCAAGACATCTCTGTACACTTTCTTTAGTGCTGAGCAAGTAACAACACCAGATTTCCCCTCTTTTGACAATCTGAAAAATGCATGTACATAGGTAATTATATTAGTTCTGAGACTGCATAAATTGTTAAAACATGAAATGGGGTTATGTTAAAGTTTGATTGACTACAAGTTGTAATTACATATAATTAGTTCTTAACTTGCTTACCCTTTCATGTACTTGTTTATTGCTAATAACCATGGAAGTCTATCCTATATCAGAAATAAAAGGATTTATCTACACTTAAAACTTGAAAAAAAAGAACATGCAAGAACAAGCTATACATGCAAGAAATAAATATTGTAAAACTAGGTCATCTTTAAAAAAAATCTGTTTCTTGGCATGCCCTCTCCCAACCAACTGGCAAAAAAATGACATGACTCAAAACTTATTTTAACCTCCAAGGAACAATTTTTTTAATGCATTCTGGGAAAGTAGATCTTGTAAATTCAACATTGATGTTGATATTTTTTTGGAGGAAAAAATTCCAGTCTTCCTAACATCCAATTCTTTTCATCCTGAGTCAGCAGAGGGCAAACAAACAATATTATAAAGTTGGCCTTATCCAGGTGTTTCAACTTCATAGCTCACCTGGTCAGTCAGAGGGATTCCATTAGACATTTTCTCTTTGTTTTCTTTGGAGTGAAACTCATCCGCATCTCTAAATGGCAGTCCTAGCTATAAGATAACATAAAGGGAAAAAAAATTAAGCTGATTCATGTTTCTTTCTCTCTTTAATGAGTTACTGTTTGTTTGTTTGTACATGCATGTATATATCTCTTCAAGAATTTTCACTTGTGTCAAGATGCCATAACTTGTCCACAGAAAGCTGCAAATTTAGACCTGTACTCCTCATTTAGGGCCTTTGAGTAGTGGACATCAGTTAATATGATCCCATCAAAAGGATCTGTCTCCAAGTTCCATTTTGGAATTCAAACCCAGGACCTAAGAACTCCCTACTCCACAACTCTAGAGGAAATACTGTAACCACTATCCCATGTAAGTGACTCATAAAGTTGATGCAAGCTAGGTATTGGCTTTCTATGCAAAAGAGCTACATTTAAAAAAATATATGAGATTTTCTCTGTTATTCTAAAGAAGGATTAAACTTACTTTTTTGAATATTCTTGGTACATATGCTCATATTGTGGTATTAAGAGCATTTAATCCACATGAATTATGACATCATTGTTCTTTACCACCAATTATTTTGAAAAATCTGATGAGCAAGACAATAATGTCACTAATTATTTAAAACTTTTTTAAAAACTCCCCAAGAGAATAAAGTATGTAATTAGATAAACACAAGATTTAATAATATTGTAATATATCACTTGATTTGTAAACGTAATATTATGCGGTCGTCCAGTTCTCATTCTTGTTAAATCTATGTTCAACATGTGCCTGCCAGAAAAGTTGTTCGTTTATGATTTTATTGAAAACAAGCAAATTCAAAGAATTGTGGTCCCCCGCTTTCGGTGTCTTTGTTGGTGAGATGTTATTTTTTTTTATGACATTTTGTGTCTAATATGAACATCCTATCATATGTCATTTCTTAGAAATTATCTTTGAAGTTGATTTTTTTTGAAGGATGAAAACCCTTATCCTGACCGTTAAAAAGTTATGGCCAAAGTTAACGTTTTTTAAAAGTAGGTCAACTCCAAGGTCAAGATCAAAGGGTCAAAGTTGTTGATGAAAGGTTTTCTCACAAGGATTACATATGTGAAGTATGAAAGCCCTAGCCCTTGCCGTTCAAAAGTTGTGATCAAGGTTAAAGTTTTTACATAAGTACGTAAATCTTTAAGGTCAAGGTCAAAAGGTCAAAGTTGTTGATATCCAATGAAAGAACTTGCCACAAAGAATACATATGTGAAATATAAAAGTCCTAGTATCTACCGTTCAAAAGTTGTGACCAAAGAAAGTTTTTTTTAAAAGTAGTTAAAACTCCAATGTCAAGGTCAAACGGTAAAAGTTGTTGGCATCCAATGAAAGGTCTTCTCAAAAAGATTTCATATGTGAAGTACGAAAGCCCTAGCCTTCACCGTTCAAAAGTTATTTTCAAGGTTAAAGTTTTTTCATAAGTATGTAAATCTTCAAGGTCAAGGTCAAAATGTCAAGGTTGCTGGTATCCAATGAAATGTCTTGCAACAAGGAATACATATGTGAAATATAAAAGTCCTAGTATCTACTGTTTAAAATTTGTGACCAAGGATAAATTTTTCAAAAAGTAAAGCTCCAAGATCAAGGTCAAAGGGTAAAAGTTCTTGGTATCCAATAAAAGGTCTTCTTACAAGGATAACATATGTGAAGTACGAAAGCCTTAGTCCTCACCGTACAAATCTTATGATCAAGGTTAACGTTTTTTCATAAGTACGTAAATCTCCAAGGTCAAGGTCAAAAGGTCAAAGTTGTTGGTATCCAATGAAAGGTCTTGCCACAAACAATACAATTGTGAAATATGAAAGTCCTAGTACCTTCCATTCAAAAGCTATGGCCAAAGTAAAAGTTTGAATTTTCTGTGTAAAAGTGGGTCAAACTCCAAGGTCAAGGTCAAAAGGTCAAATTTGGTGGTACCCAAAGAAAGGTCTTGTCACAAGGAATACACATGTGAAATATGAAAGTCATAGCTCTACTAAATCAAAAGTTATGGGCAAGGTTAAAGTTTTTGTGACGGACAGACTGACGGACAGACAGATAGACGAATGAGATTTAATGTCCCCTCGCTTTCGCGAAAGCGGGGGACAATAATATGTCAGCTTATCTAGATACGATTTTAGTAATAGCTATTATCATCATAATTTACCTGTTGTCGCTTCATGTAATATCGTAGGAGTTATAATATCGGGGAATAGAGGGTGGATTTTACATTTCATGTTTTGGAAGCCATCATACTTTACTCGGATCGTCATTTCCGGTTTGGTGACCTATATGTATTTACTAGTAATGCATTGTTCTATTGAATTTATGAATATGGGATCGTATTCTACTTTTTAGTTTGAGTTGTTTTGTGATTTGAAGCTACAAGTTGTTATTTATTGTTAGCATTCACTTTATAATCAGTCAGCTTTATCGGGACTACATTTGTGTACGCTAGTGTCGGTAGTTACGATATTTATACGCTACATTGTTCTGCATATATTGTACAGTCTAGGGATGTTTTATAAACATTGAAGGAATTTATTAATTCGTCTAGTCAAGCTTATTTTATGTGTTATATTTCCACTTGTTAATTTTACATAGTTTTACTAGTTACGATGTTGTACGGTAGCTTGTGTGGCAGAAGTAGTTCTGTGTGGGAACTTGTGTGGGAACTCAGCCTCCCGTACAAGCTTTTGATTGGTTAATAGTTCATACGGCATAATTTCATTGGATAATTTGAGTCATGTGACAGGGAATGGGAGGTTATATAAGCGAGCGCGTACTACGTTACGACAGATTTCAGCTAGTTGTATGGCGGCTATATTTGAAAGTAAAAAAGAAAGAAAGTACGTAAGGGTTGCCCGCAACCCTGTGTCTCGCCTGCTGTCGCTGTGGTTAGTAAGAAATGATTGTCTGATAAACTGAAGCATTTATTGACATTTCAGAAGGAATAACTCAAAAATACAATAATAAAGAAATGGAACAGCTGACTTAATATCTAATCCCTTGGCGATTATATTGGCATTTATATATATATACATATACCCTGTAAATTCACAAATTATTGTGATGTTTTTATTATTGCGAATATTGCAACGTGTTATGAGTCGCAATAATTTGAACTTGCATTTTGAAATCAAATCCACTGTATATGTATCAAGTCATTCATGCAGAAAATGTAGGTGAAGATTACCTAATTATGGTACTGATATTGTTGGTTACCCATGATGTGTAGACTGACAAATTATCATGCCACTATAAGTTATAGTTGCTGAGATATGGACCTCCACCATAAATTTATGCAAAGTCACTCATGCGGAAAAATGTAGGTCAAGATGACCTAATTCTGGTACAGGCGTTTGTGGTTACCCATGATGTATCCACTGACAAATTATCATGCCACTATAAGTTATAGTTGCTGAGATATGGACCTCCACCATAAATTTATGCAAAGTCACTCATGCGGAAAAATGTAGGTCAAGATGACCTAATTCTGGTACAGGCGTTTGTGGTTACCCATGATGTATCCACTTACTAACTATCATGCCACTATAAGTTATAGTTGCTGAAATATGAACCTCCATTATCAATTTAACCAAAGTCATTCATGCAGAAAAATGTAGGTCAAAATGACCTAATTCTGGTACTGATGTTGTTGGTTACTTATAACCTGTACAATGACAAATCATCATGCCCTTATAAGTTATAGATGCTGAGATATGGACCTCCACCAAAAATTTAACCAAAGTCACTCATGCAGAAAAATGTAGGTCAAGATGACCTAATTCTGGTACTGACGTTTGTGGTTACCCATGATGTATCCACTGACTAATTATCATATCCCTATAACTTATAGTTGCTGGAATATAGGTCTTCACCATAAATTATCATGAAAAAACTAAGTCCAACTTAAGGAAAAAATACGGAAAAATTTGAATTTTTTTTTTCAAAATCATACTTGGGATATAAATTTTTATCCATACTGAATATTGTGTCCAAATTTCAAGAAGACTGAATAAAATTTGAGAAAGTTATTGCAGTTTATAAAACTTTGACATTTGGGTTAACCAAAAGTTGGACGCCGACGACGACGACGACGGAATCTATGGTCGCTATGTCTCGCTTCGCGACATTCGTCGCAGGCGAGACAAAAACCAAAACGGTGAGATACTTATAATGTTATTTACGTATAATTAGCCTAGTTAGAAATCTCCTACCACACTGGACGACCTAAACTTGTGTTTCTGAAGAATCAGCTGTTTTATATTGATGTTTACATATTGTATTGTTATGATTATGAGATGCCGCACATACAATAAATGCTGAGTATGACTGATCAATCATCTTGAGTATCATTCAACAAAGAATCTACACAGATTGGTGCCTGGTTGTTTAACATATTAGAACAAATTTAATTACTGGTACATCCTGACAAAAGATGATTTATTTAGAAGATAAACTATGGTCTATATAGACGCTGAGGATTCAGAAATACTAGCCACCCCTGGGGTAGCTTACAAACTGGTGTCAGAAGTGGGATACTAAATTATTTTAGTGTCCTGATACGAGCCCATGAGCCGTCCAGTGTGGTAGTTTAACATCAACATTACAGTCTTAGAAGATAAGATGACATAGATTTAACATTAGAATTATTACTGCTTATTTAAGACGACATAAAGAAAATTAAGATGTCAGAATCCGGTGAGTCGGTCGATCATGAAGTCGAAGTACGCGTGCCTCAGTCGGTAATGTTTGACGATGGCGGTCAAGGTGACACGTATGACGAACATCAGAAGTCGAGTAATGAGGTACTTTTAGAAAGATCGTCTCCCAGAGGAAATGAAGACAATCATGGTCCACCTAGTGCCTACAGTGGTTTTTTCTGGAAGACCTGCTCCTCAGATATTTTCAAGCCCTATCCAACCTGTAAATTACACGATGAAACCCGAGTCCTATGATGGTACTGTAAGCTGGGAAGAGTACATCTCACATTTCAATGACTGTGCAGAACTAAGCCTATGGACAGAGAGAGATAAGGTACTGTTCCTTGCTGCAAGTCTAAGAGGCCAAGCCAGGACATTTTACATGAGCTTATCCTTGCTTGAAAGAAGATCCTTTGACGCACTTACTAACAAGTTTAGTCAGCGATTTGGAAATTCGAGACACCAGAACAAATGGTTAGCTAAACTTGAATCACGCAGACGACAACAGGGCGAGAGTGCTGCTGCTCTAGGTGATGATATCCGACAAATGGTTCAGAAAGCTTACTGCAATTTAGATGAGCAAGCTCAAGAAATTTTAGCCTTAAATCACCTTTACAAGCTGATAAGTGTCGAGATGAAGTGCAGATGTATTGATAAAGATTGTCAAAGTATTTCAGAAGCCGCTGACATAATCGACAGATATGAGCCATTCTTGGTGAAAACTATGACAAAAAGAAACAATATGCTAGAGCTGTGAAGACAATTGATGAGGAATTCAATGTTCCCCAAGCTGTGCCAGTGACCAATAAGTTAACATCCCCTGCTGCATCTAGATGCAATGCCCCTGATTCATCTGCACTTATTCAAGAAATCAGTAACAGATTGGACCGTTTGGAAAGAGCTAACAAGAAGCTTTCCCCTCAGCTCTGTTTCCACTGTAACTCCCCTAAACATTTCATCAAAGACTGTCCTTATTTGGACAAACCAAGACCTGGGCAGAGAAGAAATCAAGATGTACAAAGGCGACAAAACTACCAACAGGGAAATGGGAGACCATCAGCCTTGTAGGTCGACAGCTGGTGGATAAGCCAAGACCTAGTCCAGATGACTCAAGGGGGGTGGTTTTAAATAAAGAGAAAAAAATTCTTAGACAATGGTTTCCATATTACTGGAACATTGGGTGGGTTGGATGTTAATTTTTTATTAGACAGTGGTTCTACTGCATCACTTTTGTCACATGTTGAATTTCTGAAGATCCCAGAGGAGTCGTGTCCTGTCCTTCAACCCTCAAACATGTGTGTGCAAGATTTGAATGGTCACGCATTGTCCGTCCATGGTATGGGAAGGTTTTACATTTATCTAGAAGATGTTCCACATGCAATTGACTTGGTGGTGGTTGACATGGATCTTCCTGCTATACTCGGACAAGACTTCCTCTTGCAGTATTGTCGTCACATCGACTACAAAACAAAAACATTACAGACTGAGATGACAACCGTTCAATGCTGGATTGCCAATGATCAAACGGGTACAAATGTAGAGGTCAAGAGAACAGTTTCCATACCTGCAAATTGTGGCATCTGGGTTCCAGTAGCTTTGACCGAGAATGATGACCTCACAGACATAGGGTTCCTAGAGCAACTTAACACCTTCAGCGATGACATACAAGTTTTGGATGGTTTGATAGATACTCAGTCTGATCAGATACATGTAAACATTGTAAACTTTGGAGAAGTACCTGTAAAACTACAAGCAAGAACTACAATTGGTAAATGCAGGAACACATATTTAGTAGACCAGGGTACCTTACCACAGAGAGTCTTAGTTCTTCAGGGAACCAAAAAAAATACAACTCCTGAAAAAGATTTACCAGAACATCTCCTGGACATGTTTGAAAGAAGTTCGATAAATCTAGACCGAGAACAGAAAGATGCTTTCTTCAAACTACTCCTACAGCACAAAGATGTATTTTCCAAGACACCAGATGATCTTGGCTGCACTGGTATAATAAAACACAGGATAGATACAGAAAATGAAAAGCCTGTGAGACAGCCCCTAAGGAGACAGCCTATAGCAAAAAGAGATATTGAAAGAAGTGAAGTACAGAACATGTTACAGAAAGATGTAATTGAACCATCCACAAGTGCCTGGGCATCAAATCTAGTTTTAGTAGCTAAACCGAATGGAGCCACTAGAGCATGTGTCGACTACAGACAGTTGAATGCGAAAACTGTGAAAGACGCCTATCCGTTGCCTCGTATTGACGAGTGCCTTGATTCACTTTCTGGTGCCAAATGGTTTTCAACAATGGACCTAAATTCAGGCTTCTGGCAAATCGAGATGGCTGAAAAGGACAAAGAGAAGACTGCCTTTGTTACAACATTAGGACTTTTCCAATTTCGAGTCATGCCGTTTGGTCTGGTTAATGCTCCGTCTACATTTGAGCGACTGATGGAGAATGTACTGAAGGGTCTACAGTGGACTGAATGCTTAGTCTATATGGATGACATAATTTCCCACAGTTCAACTTTTGATGAAGGCCTTCAGCGCTTAGCCAATATTTTCACAAGACTCCAAGAAGCAAATCTAAAGCTCAAGCCATCAAAATGTATATTCTTCCAAAATCAGGTCAAATTCCTAGGCCATGTAGTTTCTTCACAAGGTATCCAGACAGATACAGAGAAAACATCTGCTGTCAAAAACTGGCCAATCCCCAAGAATGAAAGACAAATTCGATCATTCCTTGGACTTTGTTCTTACTACAGAAGATTTGTGAAGAATTTTGCAGAGATAGCAAAGTCCCTCCATGATTTGTACAAGAAAAAGACGAAGTTCGTATGGACCCCTGAATGTCAGAATGCATTTGACACCCTCAAAACAGCTCTTACAACTTCACCAATACTTGGATTTCCATTACCAGGACTACCATTTACTCTAGATACAGATGCCAGCGATAAAGCTGTTGGCGCAGTTTTGTCACAAAATCAAGAGGGCAAGGAAAGAGTTATCGCCTATATGAGTAAAACAATGAATCGCCATGAGCATTCCTATTGTGTCACACGTAAAGAGTTGCTAGCTGTTGTCACTGCCCTTCGGAAGTTTCATCCCTACCTTTATGGCCAGAAGGTTATACTCCGCACTGATAATGCCGCTGTCAGCTGGGTCAGAAGCTTGAAAAACCCCACCGGTCAAACAGTACGATGGCTTCAAGAGATCGAGACTTATGACCTTACTGTTACTCACCGCCCAGGGCGTAGTCATCAAAATGCAGACGCTTTGTCGAGAAATCCTTGCAAACCCTGTCTAAGGCAACAACAAAACAAAGATGACAGTGATGATAGTGATACTGAAAAATCTCATGAAAATGAAGACCAGGAATCCCTGCAAACAGTCAGAGTGACAACTAGAAGTAAAGAAACAGCTCAATGCCAATTCAGGAACCAAGTAATACTAGAGGGATGGGAAGTGGATGAAATTCGACAGATGCAACTGGAAGACCAATCCATGGGTATGCTTTTGCTAGCCTTGACAGATGATTCTGATAGACCAAAATGGGATATCATATCACACAATTCTGAAGCATTCAAAACCTTATGGAGACAATGGGATAGACTGAAAGTCATCAATGGTCTGTTATACAGAGAGTTCCAAGAGGGGGATACAAACAAGGTCATATTACAATTGGTTGTACCAAAACAGAAGAGGTCAGAGGTTATTCATTACTTTCATGATGTCCCCACAGGAGGTCACCTTGGTGCTGAGAAGACCACATCACGTATCAAAAATTCATTTTATTGGCCATCAATGTCAAAAGAAATTGCTAGATATTGTAAAAGATGTGATTACTGTGCTGCTCGTAAATCCAGTCAAAAGCAGAACAGAGCACCACTAGGGCAGTACACAGTTGGAGAGCCAATGGAAAGAATAGCTCTAGACATTCTGGGACCCCTTCCTGAGTCTACAAAAGGTAACAGATACATACTGGTTATGATTGATTGCTTCACGAAATGGACCGAGGCTATAGCTATCCCGGATCAAGAAGCTGAGACTGTCATAACAACATTTGTCAATGAAGAATGCGTCGTTTTGGTACACCTTTACAAGTCCACTCAGATCAGGGAAGAAACTTCGAGTCAAAAGCCTTTAAAGAGATGTGTGAACTCCTCCATATTGACAAAACTAGGACAAGTAGTATGCATCCTCAAGCTAATGGCAGTGTCGAACGCTTTAATCGCACCCTAGCTACTATGTTGACTATGTACTGTGAGCACAACCAGAAAACATGGGATAAGTATCTCCCACAAGTCATGATGGCATACCGAGCTTCCATACATTCAAGTATCAATACAACACCAAATTTCATGATGTTAGGCAGAAATGTTACTCCACCCCTAGAAGCAGTTGTTGGCAAACCTCCAAATCAGACAGATGATGGCATAGAACCAAATGAGTATATTGATGAGCTGCAAAGAATTTTGACAGATGTTCATGCCCTGGCCAGGAAACACCTGAAAAAGAGCACAGAATACAATAAACGTCACTATGATCTCAAAGCAAAGAAACAATTGTTTGAAAGAGGTCAACCTGTCTGGCTGTATACATATGAAAATACTTTAACGTTGACCAAAACTTTTGAATGGTAAGGGTTAGGGATTTCATACCAGGAAAGTTGGAGTGTGTCCAAAACTAACTTCTAAATGGAAAGGTCCTTATCTCATCACTAAGCGAATAGATGATTTGAACTACCTCGTGCAAAGGACATTCCGAAAACCCGCAAAAGTTTATCATGTTGATAGATTGATGTCTTACAAAGGGAAAACCCTCCCCAACTGGTTTAAGAAAATTTTGAATAAACCATAGAAGTTTCTTCAGATGTTGTTTTGTATTCTTATGTTTCATGTTAGTTTAAGAAGTCATACTTAGATGTTTATGTAGACAATAGATGTGAGATTGGTGCGCACCACTGAGGTTGGGATAGAGCTGGCCTGATCACCCAGAACTCTTCTCCCAAAGATGTTGATAGAGATGGTTAACAAGTCGTTTATAAGACAGTATTATAGACGTGGACCTACTACCTGGTACACATCACGCACTGAACCTAATAGATGTTTGATGTCTTGTTCTAACCAGTCTCTTAGAGATTTAGATGTAGATGTTAGTACATGAAGTAGCTAACTTTAGAAGTAGAAGTATGAGATGACAGATGTTATGATTTCGTATTTAGTTTAAACAACGAATAAACTCTCTTAGAAGCTAAGACGATATAAGATGACCCATAAATGCCTTTAACAACCAATTAATTTAATTTTAGACTATGGATATGGAATGTTGGGTGTGCCACCTGAAGTTTCCCTCCAGTAGAGACCTGAAGAATCACATGATGCCAGCCCATGGAACTATGCGAGTTATTTGCCCCTGGTGCCCTGATGAAAGGACTTACAAGAGAGTGACTGACCTCAGAAGCCATATTAAGAGTACCCACCCAACTCAACTTGCTAAATATCCTTCAGATTTGATTTCGGAGAACAACGGAGTGTGGTTTAGCCTCGATCCAGAAGGGTACAGTCGCCTGGTGAATGGGACGGATTGGGGAAGTACGTCTGCCACCCACGCCAGAGTGCTAGTTTTGGAGTGGTTGTCAACAGCAAGGAGAATGTCAAGAAAGAAGGACGACTGGCAGAGAGGCTGGGACCAGCTCAAGAAGAACGGCAAAGCACGGGCGCCAACCCCAGAATCACTCTTCCAGCCCGACTATGAGGAGGAGCTGAATACAGTATGCTACACCCCCACCGCCCCAGAGGTAGAAGAGCTCGAGATTTTGTATGTCTCCCTCGTCTTGGGGAACATATGTGTGTTTGTGGGCCAGGGCAGACAAGTGTACAAGATCATCTTGAAGGAAGCAATTTTATCAGATGCCAAGGGTATTGCCAGCCTGTCGAGGAAAATGTCTGTCCAGAAGAGGGTTGAAGCTCCTCAGTCCAATCTACAGAAAATGAGACCGGTAACCTCACCAACCATTCAGAAAGGTTGATTAAGTTTGTTGGAGTTGAACGTACTCATCTGGACCAGATTTACTCCTCCCAAGAGACAGAGGCCAATCCTGTCAGTCCTCCAACTAAGAAGATAAGGCTGAGCCCCACCCCTGCTCTCCCTGCACCACCCACAGAGGAAGTTTTGTTTGAGCTGGCCTCACAGAAAGAACCTAATGAAAAACCCAGGACTAGTATGTCGGAGAGGGCCCTCAACCTATTAAAGCGAGGATGCCTCCCACTATTCCCCCCTGCCAGAAGGGATTGGAGTTCCACACAAATAACGCTTAAATACAAGGATGTTAGCATCACATGGCCCCCTACAGATTGGCAGGCCATGTCCGCAGACAGGAAACTGTTATCGTGGGAATAAGCATCAATGATGCTACAACAGAGGATGGACCCGACAAAAAGTTCCACCATAGAACGAATAGATCTTCTAGACAAGTTCAACTTCTTGGCACTTCCAGGCACAGTAGAGAAACAGGGGAAGAAGGAAGCGCACATTGTTCGCAAGGCTCGGTATTACATCTACGAACAGCTCAAGACCATTGTAAGTGAAGACAACGGAGATCCCACCTGGATAAGGATGCTGGAGAGATCATGTGCCCTCAGAGACCGTTCCACTGATGACTTCCTCTCCACCATTGACTCTAAGGAGATTCCTATTAGATTGTGAAAGTGTTAAAGACTGTAAAGAGCTATATTCTGTACATGTTAAATTCAGGAGAATTTTGTAATTAAGTTGTGGGGAGTGTAATATATCACTTGATTTGTAAACGTAATATTATGCGGTCGTCCAGTTCTCATTCTTGTTAAATCTATGTTCAACATGTGCCTGCCAGAAAAGTTGTTCGTTTATGATTTTATTGAAAATAATATGTCAGCTTATCTAGATACGATTTTAGTAATAGCTATTATCATCATAATTTACCTGTTGTCGCTTCATGTAATATCGTAGGAGTTATAATATCGGGGAATAGAGGGTGGATTTTACATTTCATGTTTTGGAAGCCATCATACTTTACTCGGATTGTCATTTCCGGTTTGGTGACCTATATGTATTTACTAGTAATGCATTGTTCTATTGAATTTATGAATATGGGATCGTATTCTACTTTTTAGTTTGAGTTGTTTTGTGATTTGAAGCTACAAGTTGTTATTTATTGTTAGCATTCACTTTATAATCAGTCAGCTTTATCGGGACTACATTTGTGTACGCTAGTGTCGGTAGTTACGATATTTATATGTATAATGCTACATTGTTCTGCATATATTGTACAGTCTAGGGATGTTTTATAAACATTGAAGGAA
The DNA here is from genome assembly GCF_032062105.1 of Saccostrea cuccullata. Classification (NCBI taxonomy): domain Eukaryota; kingdom Metazoa; phylum Mollusca; class Bivalvia; order Ostreida; family Ostreidae; genus Saccostrea; species Saccostrea cuccullata. The sequence goes on along the minus strand of NW_026935164.1, from coordinate 345,176 downwards.
TTTATTAATTCGTCTAGTCAAGCTTATTTTATGTGTTATATTTCCACTTGTTAATTTTACATAGTTTTACTAGTTACGATGTTGTACGGTAGCTTGTGTGGCAGAAGTAGTTCTGTGTGGGAACTTGTGTGGGAACTCAGCCTCCCGTACAAGCTTTTGATTGGTTAATAGTTCATACGGCATAATTTCATTGGATAATTTGAGTCATGTGACAGGGAATGGGAGGTTATATAAGCGAGCGCGTACTACGTTACGACAGATTTCAGCTAGTTGTATGGCGGCTATATTTGAAAGTAAAAAAGAAAGAAAACCAAAACGGTGAGATACTTATAATGTTATTTACGTATAATTAGCCTAGTTAGAAATCTCCTACCACACTGGACGACCTAAACTTGTGTTTCTGAAGATTCAGCTGTTTTATATTGATGTTTACATATTGTATTGTTATGATTATGAGATGCCGCACATACAATAAATGCTGAGTATGACTGATCAATCATCTTGAGTATCATTCAACAAAGAATCTACACAGATTGGTGCCTGGTTGTTTAACATATTAGAACAAATTTAATTACTGGTACATCCTGACAAAAGATGATTTATTTAGAAGATAAACTATGGTCTATATAGACGCTGAGGATTCAGAAATACTAGCCATCCCTGGGGTAGCTTACAATATTAAATGCCATGAATATATGTACATGTACTCCAAAGATTGATAAAAATGCAGCACATTAAGTGTCAGTTCAATTCTTGGTACTACATGTATTTGTGGAGTTTTGAGTTAAATTGGAGAATCTACCATGAGTTTCTTTAAATTTTCATTAATGACACCTTAATGTTTATTTAACAACCTTTTGAGAATTTTTTAATCATAATTATTTAGATGTCATCACCAGAGGGCTGCAAAATTAGACCTGTACTCAACACTTACAGCTTTTGAGCAGTGAGGTATATCTTCTAATGTAATGTGACATGGGACCTCAGTTTATATGGTGTCATCTGAAGGACCAGTCTCCACATCCTTAAGTGGGATTAAAAATTGTGATGTAAGGATTAAAGGATCAGCTTCTTACACCACGACACTAGAGCAAACACTCTGAAAACTGTGCCACATGGGCAACAATGCCATTATATGTTTTGACTGTAGTGTGTGCTAAAAAAATCAATTCGAACCCTCTCTTTTTTTGATTAATAAACCTTAACTGTTGTTTTGATAAGCTCATTTCCATTGAAACGCCCATACCTAGCGAAACGCCTATACCTAGCCCCATTTCACTTCTCTCTCTCTCTCATTTAACTCCACTCTCTCTCATTTAACGCCACTCTCTCTACTGACCTTCTCTGCCAGAGCTGTTCCCACAGTCGTTCTGCAAGAAAACAAAATTAGCTATCAAAATGTAGAATCTTAAGTTATTAAATGCCCCCCTTCCCTTCTGACTGATAAGTAATACAACATGAAAAATTGCATTTGTAGTTTGAAGAAAATACATGTATCTTATCAATTGAAAAGTGTCTAAAAAACTGAGTTTGAGGACATAGAAGTTACGTTAAAAAAAAATATTTTGGACAAAGTTAAAGAATTCTCACCAAATAAAATATCAGTGCATTAATAGTTTAAATTAGTACATAAAAAATATTTTGAAGAGTTTCTTTGAAACTTGGCTCAACAAAAATTTCATAAAGTGGGCTAGGACAAGATCAAAGGAAAGGTAAAAATAAAGTGTCAATGAAGTTAAATAGCTCTCATTAATATGTATGAAACATGATAAAAATATGCTTTGAAAAAAGTGAGGTCAAGGTCAAAGGAAAGGTAAAAAAAAGTTGAAGTTAAAGTTCTCATCAAAATGTATTTCGCATATGAGGTTCAAACATAGGTATGAGTAATCAGAGATTACATAGCTCACCTCACCAAATGTTGTCTTTTAAGTAAGGCAAATCCAAGTAAGGATATGAAAATTTTACACAAACACAGAATGTATGAATTTATGACCTTGAACTCTGAACTTTAAACCTCAAAATAAACAGGGGTCTTCAATAAAACATGGGAAGATTTATGCATAACAGGCTTTGCCCGTTATGCAAATTATCCCATGTTTCCAATTATCATTGATGCCCTGGTAATCAACGATGAAGTCCTGGCAAACAGAGAACAGAGAAGATTAGACAAAGAAAAAAACTACACAACAGAAAACAAAACAAAAGAAACTATTACACAAGATGTGCTGAGAGTGGGGGAGGGGAGGGAAATGTTAGTATTTATTACCAGACAGTGATTCCGTATATATTTCCATTTCATTGTGAAATTAAATCGTAAATTTAGATAAAAATGTTGTCTAATAAAATTTAATTATGAGGCCAGTACCCATGTCAATTTCAACAGTCTCTGCCCACTGATGTCAGACACAAAGACAGGTGGACAAGATCTTAATGTATACCCAGGTACTAGGCCTTTTTAGCTCCTGACCTTTCACTTGGTGAAATTTGCATTCCAGATGCTTTAACATTTACATTCAACAAATCAACTCACCCAACTTTAAAAGAGTTATTACATAGAAAACAACTACTGTATACAGGGTTACTTTTTCCCTGTTTTATTTTCGTCCTTTTACACTTGTGAACAATTTTACCCCATTTCAAATTCCCCCAGTCATAATTCTGTTTAAGAAATTATGCTGTGTTCTTTGAATTCACCCCATTTTAAATTTGCCCAATTATAAAGAGGATGAAAGTGGCGGAAATTAAACGGGGGTGAAATTTTCCTTGTATACAGTAGAAATGGAAATGTAAAATTAATTCAGATAGGTCAAGACATGGCAAATAGCTTCTTTAGAATGAACCTGCTACAAAAGTTTTAACCTGCCCTGGTCCGTCTTCTGGAAAAAGTACTGGTAGGTTGGATCCAGGTTGGATTTCGTATCGGGAAGCCTTTGAGCTTTTGATATTAAATTTTACATAACTCCTTGTGGCCTACGGAAGATGCCTATTAATTTTGAGGTCAAAAGTCAAGCTCATAAAATTTAAAAATTTAATCTCAGTGTTTTATCACTTATATCTTGAGCCTTATGCAATGAACCTTTGAGCTTATGCACTGACATTTTATATCACAACTCCTTATGACCTAAGGAAGACTTCTATTGATTTTGCAGTCATAAGGGTAAAAGTTCAAGGTCATCAATTCATATACCAGGTATTCTGTTTGTGTGTAAAACTTTGAATTCCAAGCAATATCTCAAGAAGCTTTTGAGCTTGAAATTTTATACCATAAGTTCCCTACTGCCCCATCTTCTCTCCTAAATAGTTCCATTCCTCTCCCAACCCCTTCTAGATCCATGCATGATCTTTTTTCCTTAAGCAGGGGACACAAATTATCAGAATTACCTTGTAAATATTTATTTATTGCTTAAAAAGACATTCATCTAAATTATTGCATTTCAAAAATTATAACATATACCGATAATGCAAAAAAATCATAAAGGCATTGCATAGCAGTTTTTATACAAGGGTTGATAAAAAAGTTCGGGAACTAATTGAATAACTTCCGTAAAAGCAATGACATAGGTTTTTAGTGTTGAAATTTTTGAAAACTAGTCCTCTCTCTTATTTTAACGCGCATCTGCAACCGTTCTGCCCATGCACCAATCACATGATCTAGGTGGTCATGTGACATGCTCTGTAACATAAAAAATCTATCAACCCTGCGTCAATCACATGTTTATACCAGTATATTTAAGGAATCACTGTCTAGTTAGTATAGTATGCCAGGGCATCAGCAATAGTGGGAAACCTGGGATAATAAGCATTTATGCATAAATTATCCCATGTTTCCCACTATGGTTGATGTCCCTGGCATACTATACTAACTAGACAGTGATTTCTTATATTTCCATTTCATTATGAAAAAAAATTGTAGATTTAGATTTTTAAAATGTAGACATAGATTTAAATTACACGAGGACTCCCGTGTCAATTTCAATAGTCCTCGTCCACTGACATTAAACACAAGGGCAGCCGCACGACATTTACATGCATATTTGGCCTCCTTAGCAGCAGACACAGAGGCAGATGCACATGAGATTTGCATGCATGTTAAGCCTCCTTAGCTCTGACCTATCGACCTGCCTAATTTACATTCTGGTAGAATTAGAAGAATTACACGCTTTGTTTGGACTTTCAGTAAGGCGTGGCATTCTCGACGTTACCTAATTAGCTTCTGAAATTTACAAAGCTTCCCTTCACTGTTGAAATATACATATGATAGAAATGCGGCCGAATGTCAACTGGTGTAGTAAATAGCCAATTAAAAGTTCTCTCACGGCACAGAGGTGGGGCATAAGTCGTCTGATCGTTATCAACAACAATTTTAAGTTCCCATGTTAATAATTTCGTAACCAATGAGAATCTACTAGTATTCTCCATTACGTAGCACCGAGGAAGTCACGCCCTACTGAAAGTCCAAAGATAGGGTAAAATACTCCTATCAAGAAATCAACTCTGCTAACTTTCAAAAAGTTATCAGAGAAAAAAATTAGAAATGAAAATATATTTATATATATAAGACTTCAAAGTGTGAGTGATGGTCTAGCCAAAGTCTAATGGTCTGCGCTAAAACCTGATGGCTCACTGTCTTTACAGAGGCAAAAGTCTGATGGTCATGCCAAAGTCCAATGGCTCGTTTCCAACAAGATATGATGTGCTAAAGCGCGATGGTCTGATACACCAAGGTCTGATGGTGCATGCAGAGAAACTATCAACGTTTATGACTTCATACTAATCTGATGTCAATTCCATGATACCATCGTCCTGCATTCAAAAGCCATCAATTCAGTTTTTGTCTTGCATACAAATTTACTGAATGATTATGTTTATTGCTTGAACCCAACAGAGACAGAGTTAGTCCTCACACACCATTCGACTGATAAGGGCTAGTTTTTTAACACTATTGAACTGATAATGTGTTACTTTGAACACACCTGAGAGATTTAGTGTTTGTCCTCACATAATGTTCGACTGATTTGGGTTAGTCCAGCACCCACCCAAGATTATGGTTGTTACATATTTTTCGACCTCATTAGGTGTATTCTTGCACTTATCTGAAAGATGAGGGTTAGTCTTTGCACTTATTATTTTTAAAACAATCAGACCTTGGCATGGTGCAGCATTGTATTTTTGATGATGTCATAAACATATAAATTGTTTTTACACCATCGGACTTTGGCGTGTCAGACAATTGGGCTTTGGAGTAGACCATGCATTGGGGTTTGGCATGACCATCTGACTTTGGAGTCCCATTGCATTTTTGGAGTCCCACATGAACAGTATTACAATATAACACGTACACTAGCTGATTGCATAGATCTATATATAAAAAAAAATGTATTTAGATCAGCAGGATTATTTTTATGCCCCTAGATTGAAAGATCCGAAGGGTATATTGTTTTTGTCCTGTTTATCTGTCTGTTTGTTTTTCTGTCTTGTGTCATTACAACTATAACCTAGCCCATAACTATTGAGTGGGTGGGGCTAGAGCTTTCACATTTCACAGGTGTATTTCTTGTGACAAGACCTTTCTTTGTGCACCACCAAATTTGACCCCTTGACCTTGAAGTATGACCTACTTTTACAAAAAAATACCACACTTTAACCTTAGTTGTAACTTTTGAACAGTTGGGCTTTCACACTTCACATGTGTATTTATTGTGACAGGACCTTTTAGCTGGTATAAATATCTTTGACCTTGACCCAAGAGTTTGACTATGCATTTAAAAAAAAAAAAACTTTAACCTTGGTCATAACTTCTGCAGTTAGAACTAGGGCTTTCATATTTCACAGGTGTATTCCTTGTTAAGACCTTCCTTTGGGTACCAACACTTTTGACCTTTTGACCTAGACCTTTGGAGTTTGAAATGCATTTGAGAGAATTCAACCCTCATTATATAGGGTATGCAGTGGCGGATCCCGAAATTTCGTAACGGGGGGGGGGGGGGGGGGGGACAGAAGAAGGCAGAGGGTTTGGGGTTCTACTGAAGCCCCCAGTGGGTCTAAGGCAAGGTCATTTTGGGGTCTGGGGGCAAAGCCCCCATAAACTGACAAGTTATTACAAATAACAGACGTTTTTTCCTTGATTTTAGGACAATGGACATATAAATTCAACATACAACAATTTCAAATGGGGGGGGGGGGGGGGCATGTCGACCCTGGATCCGCCTTTGGTCTGTAGGGGGCTACAGCCTATTTCCCAATGCTGAATAGATTACAAATTTTGCCTCAAAATTTTAGAGTTAACCTATTTATTTCAGACTGAAAACTTGGAAGAGTCAAATTAAGTGAATTATGTACATGTACTTGCTTTAATTATGCACTGGTTTTGTGTTTTAATTAGTGTTTTCCTTGTATGAAAAATGCTTCCCTATATCAAGCAATATTCCCAATAGGAAAGACCCTGGTCCTTGAATTCAAGACCTAAATTAACCCTGGATCTACGTGTAGTTTTGTTATAGGACCTAGGCCTATAGTCTAGGCCAAACATCTGCACTGTCTTTTCAACAGTGTTCAATGTTCTTGGCTGGTGTTTTGATAAAAGCTATCAATATATAAATATAGAACTCCGTTGCATACTTGCCACAGCCACATACACCCACAACAACGTATATCATTCTAGCAATAGATGTACCAGTAATATGTTTTAAAGTTAAATTAATTTTGTCAGCTGTTCTGCAAGTGTCTCCTATTCGGAATAACTCTAACTTTTTCATAAATTATACAATCGGAGTTCCTCGGATGACTCGTACCTCGCACATAACCTCGGACGTCAACGGTAATCTTCCATCTTGCTGATTCAGTCATGTGATCTTATTTGAATTTCATTCAAATATTATACTTTTTCCGATAACGCCCAACACTGTGTTCTTGCTTTCAAAGAATACTAACATTTGGTTGTAATTAACACGAGGAATTACACAAAAAAGAAACCTTTTCTAAGAACTTTAGGCAGAGCGAAATATGAAATGAGTGACTTTGGTGTAGCATGTGACTACCTATCACATCCGAGGTTTGAATGGAGCCTAGCGGAGTCAGCCGAGGATTGCCGATTGTAAATTATAAGTTCCGAATTAAAAAATTGTCCTTGACCTTTGGTCATGTGACTAAGCCGGTCTTCCATTTTGTATCGATGTGTGAAAATTTAGGAATCTTGGGTACCATTGAGGAAATTCGATACACTTCAGGTCTCATCCATCAAGATGTTTCGCAAGAAGAGTGTAAAGGGTGATGTTCATACAGAGTATCAATGTTCAATTCGGTTTCTGGACGACTCGGAACCCCTCAGTCTAAGTTTTAAGGTATAAATTTATGCACGAGTCCTGCTGTCATTACAAATGCTATTCAGCTGGTGTATATTATAAGAAATTGGAAACATGAGCATGCTTTATGCAAGAAAAAAAATAAACAAATTTATAGATTTTGTTGGACGGTTAGATGGGTTGCAGAATATAGTAGTGACCCTAGATAGCCTTTAATACACATTGAAATTTATACACGCAGTGGAGTGTGGGGTATAAACAATGTTACCGCATGGATAGCTTTAGCCGGCAGGTAGTCTTACTTGTGACAATTTAATTGAGAATGACATAAAAAATGTTATTTATAAATGTGTCATATGCTTGCTTCAAATTTGGTCACAATTATTATTATTATTATACCATATTATTATACTATATGGCCAGTGCTTCACACAGTAATCAGGTCCAGTACAATATCTTGATTTAGCTATATAGCTCTATATAGCTTTAAATAGCTATATAGCTTTATTAAGCTATTCAGAATAGCTTAATTTAGCTATTTTACTGCACTTTTTTTTAAAGGTGTAATTTTCTCAGTATGTACAAAAAAGCACACCTTGGTGCAGTGATGATATACAAATTTGAACTCTTGAAATAATGCATGTAAAAATCGCTCATCAAATTATGTCTCCTTGAGAGACTTTGAACTCAAAGTTCTACAAGTTTTGGGGCTATATAAAGCAATTGATACAGTTACTTCTGCAATGATATTATAATGGAGACCAATTATGGTCAACAAGATAATTGATTGGTAACAGTTCAGCACAATAAGAAGCAGTCATACTTATCCATGCCACCACCATCCAAGCTACTGGACAGTTACTCTAACAATAGAAATTCTCTTTTTGCTTAAAAGTATTCAAAAGCTGTAATGTTAGAACTATCTTTGATTTTGGTTGTTGTTCTGATTGCCCATAGTACGTAATTATATGAAGAGTCAAATACGTGCAACTTTTTGTTTTCTCTAGCAAAAAACATTTTTGTGAAAAACTGTATATAAATAGCTAAATAAAGCTTTTTTTTTATAGCTTAATAACGCTATATAGCTATTTAAACCTATATAGCTAAATCAAGATATTGTACTGGACCTCATGGTAATTTTCTTTATTTATCTTAGTCTATGCAGTGGTCATCCCATATCCTAATGCAGGTATTTCTGTATACCCGCATCATGAAGGTGAAGTGGCACTGTGCCTTACACAGGGGTGTGCAATTAGCATCGCCCGACGCCCGGGGCTACCACTTTTTGGGGTCGGACTAGTGATTTTCTGCATGGAGGTAGCCCGTTGGGCTAGTCAAAATTATAACTACACACGCAATACATGACAAGCACAACTTGTATTTTCACTCGTTTTTGCTATCAATTTCCCAACCAGTGAAAATTTTTCTGACAACATGCTCTAACTCTCAATAAATCTCCATAATCCTATCTGTTTTGCAGCACTACCTGACTTATTTACTTCCAAAAACGATCGTTTTTTCCTAATCCGAATTTCCTCTATTCTTTCGTTTGTGGAAAATGCATGCAGATATCTCTCATTAAATTATTTACGATCACTCAATCATAAGAAAGATAAGTGTTTTATGACTCACATAAAATATATTTATAGTGTATTTAATGATTTAAGATGAAAACAAAATGAATTAAATTTCATTCTAAATGAGCTAGTGCAATGTTCAGAAAAAGGGAAGATAATTTATTTAAATTCATTTTAATCTTCTTTCATTATAATTTATACATGATTTAATTTCATAGTGAGAATCAAACTTTAATTTTAAAAAGAATGACCTCAGTACGTACCCTGACTTTTTCAACAATTAATGTCTTTTCAACGTATAGTTTTTTATTTTAATTTTTGCCCCTATGTTTGGGCTAGTAACAATTCACTTGGGGCTAGTAACTTTATAGCTGCCACTAGCCCGTGGGCTAGTTATTGATTTTTCTAATTGCACACCCCTGCCTTACAGGTACTCTGTAGGTAGTAAAACTGTTTGATATAGAAGACCACTGATTGACTGAAGACCTGTTTCAAACTGATCCCAAACTACTTTCATTTATACCTCCCACTTGAAAAGTGGAAGGGTATATAGTGATTGGGATTCTGTCTGTACATCTGTCCATCTGTTATGCTTTGGGGTACCAATCTCTTATCCACATTCCACAACTCATCTTTCACCACTGAATGAAATTTAATGAGACTTTCACAGAATCTTTGTTACATAGTGCCATTGTGACCTCCTATTTTACTTTTTGATTTGACACTTATTCTGAGTCTCCCAAAACAAAACGTGGACTTTGCCATTATAATCATATGGGAGTCAGGGATATCATTTAGTGAGCTCAGTATCACTAGTTCTTATTTAATCCCCCAAAAATTCTTCTACTTTTTAGCTAAATTGAAACTAGGATGAATGCATGTATTGGAAATATAATACTGCTTTTATGAAGGTCTCAGTAGGGACTTTGCTGTCATTAAAATAGAAGTATACTGTCTAGTTATACAAAGTCTATATATTCAGCAGATATTGATTAATACAAAACTACATATCCCTTGCTGCTGTTGTTTCACTTTGGGGGAACACATATGCTTTGTTGGAATGACTTCATTGTTGCTGCATGGTCTGATTTAAACTTTGATCATGTGAAGTCATCTTTTTACCATCATGGTAAAAATCCAGAACGCTTGGAACATAGAATATTACATGTATCAATATTCCTGTTTCAATATATTGCAATTCATTGACAAAAAAGTATTGCATTGCAGTGCATTTTTTTCTTCAATACTGGTCTACTCAAATGCTTGGGCTTGGGATTTCTATAATAAAATATGAAATTTAAAGATGTCAGAAATGTTTTCAATCGTCCCAAACAGTAAGATTGCTGTTGTATGGACTTGCATTTCATTCAGGGAAATCAACATTAACATGTATATACACTCAATAATAATTATAAATGGGTCGAGCTAGGTTAAGAAAATGTCCTTTAAACTGTAGTGATATTAAAAATATATCTCAATACAGTAAGTAAAAATATTGCAGTATAATGCAATTCAAAATTCTCATCTTGGATACCCAGCCCTACTTGAAACATTGAAATCCATATGGGGAAGATGTGAATTAAGGGAGGAAATGAAACATGAGGTTAAGGTGGACTCCTGAGGATTCCAGAGATGGGTCATGTTGACATTAGACATATGCTTTAAAACTGACAAAAGCTCTTGTCGAATGATAATTTATAATATGCATGCTATGGTCTAAATGATTTAGTAAGAATATGTAAGAACTGAATATGTAATTATAATTACAAGTTTTTGAAATAATTGGATGATCAGATGCTGGACAGAGTAGTGTTAAAATAACGACATCTATAATTTATTCATTGTCCATGTTACATATTGACAAAAAAAATATCTACCTACTCACGTCTAAAATGATGTGTTACATTACCACAAAAACAAATATTGTGCATTGAAAGATAAGATTTGGCATACCAATTGAATAATGTAATATCTAATTATCTAAGCATCTACATTTTTTTATTGTAAATAAATTTTTTTATAGTTGGTTGGGCATCTACTTCAGAGTGAAATCCTTTTTTATTGCTGAGATTTAGGACCACTCCCTGTAATGTAAAGATTTTTTGTGAAGATAACATTTTGGCAGAATGCTAAGTACATTATGAAGGGATTAATTAGGTTTTTTGAAAGAACAGACTGATTGCTACAGAGTTTTTCAGATTTTCCCAACATTTTTCTTCTTTCTTTGTGTATAATGAATGCTGCTGAAGTTACATAAAAGAAGTTGTTTTTAATGTGAATAAATTAATATGAAACAGCTTGAAAATGAATGTTTTTGTTGTTGTTGGGTTTTCCAAAAGCACAACATAGACACTATCATTCTTTCTAATATACATGTACTTGTGGGTAATATTAATCTCCTTTCGGCAACTCCTTCTGTACCACTGAATAATTTTTTAAGAGATTTCATGGAATCTTTATTGCAATGTGATATTGTGCATCTAGCTAACTATTTTATATTTATAAACTGGACCGATAGTTGTGGTGTTACATGATTAAAAAAACAGGGGACACTGCCGATCTTTTAATAGTATTGGGGGTACCCATCTGCAACTCCTCTAATATACCACTAAATAAAATTTTCATTAATTTTGAATAAAATTTTCAAGTTAAATTGTGCCAATTACCCTCCTGACACAAAATGTATTGCATGAATTTTGATTTGAAAGGATAATTCCATGACTCATAACAGTCTAAAATCACATCAATCCTTGAAGGCAAACTAAATTTTTTACTCTTAAATTATTATTGCTGGAATGAATTATTGGGAAAAAAAAATTATAGTCTACTTTATTGCATACAAAAAAGGGTGCTTGTATAAAATCAAAATGAACTCAAATAAATCTCCATACTTGTAATTTTTAGCAATATACAAATGAAAAACTGGAGTACTTTTATAATACACTGACTTGATTACAGGTTCTGTAGGAGGCTCTGATGGATTCTGGAAGTATTGCTATGAACTATAATGAAGTGGAAGCCAGGCAGAATGTTTTCTTTGAATTTTTAATGCACTGAATAGCACTTAATTACAAGATGATTCCAGGAGTGTGCCTAAGTTCATTACTAGGCATGTAAAAATTGGTCATGACCAGATTTGGAAAGTTCTGGTCATAACGCTGCATATTTACCATGATTAAATTTTATACATATATATATATATATATATATATATATATACAAGGCATGTGTATATTTAGAATTCTTTATTGAAAAAGGATTTAATTTACTATGACAAAAAATTCATACATAATTTAATTTAATTTACATGTTGAAAATGAGAATTGGGTTTCTCTGATGTGTGCATTTTTTTAAAAAAAAAAAAAAAAAAAAAAAGAAAAAAAAAAGACTTTTCAGTTTCTGCTTAATTTGAAAGTATACCAATTACAGTTTTGAAGTTATTTTTCCTCTCTCTTAATTCATTAACTCTGCAATATGTTTTAAATGTGAAGTTAGGTATACACTTTCTTCGATCACTTTATTTTATCTAGAATGATAGTTTTTTCCCCAAGATTCCTTGATATTGTACATAAATATCGAATCAGAAACATGTGTTTGGTTCATCAATAAATTGACTTCAAACATTGTAAAACAACACCCAGTTAATTGTTTACACTGCACTGATAATTAATCCATTGGCAGTTTACACTTAATTTAATGAAGATCCGGAAATCGGATTTTCTACAGGGCTGTTTTCCCAATAAAAAATAATCGGGTTGTGGGTTGAAAAATCGGGTGTGCCTAATAAGTTGTATCAGTACCATGTTTTGACAGCACTGACCATGTTAATGGACAGTGATGGATGTCTGATAAGTACTAACTGTATACTCCATCAGTTACTCCAAAGTTATTGATTAAACAGGTTGATCAGACTCCCACATTGAGTTTTTCACTTATTTCAAACCATCCATTTGCCTAGTTTGTGGTTAATTTTACCTTCTCAGCATGTTAAAAAGGTGAAGATCTAATCTTTCTGTCACTTAGGAATTGTGTACATGTCATTCAAACAGGAAGAACAGTTTTGATGTTTCTATTTTCGCTACTGAATAGTACAGTAACATGGTTTTTGAAAGATTTAAGAAATTATAACAGTTTTAATGCAATAGCTAGAGTTATAAATGAAATTATATAAATTAGTAGACTGTCAGTCAGAAAGAGACTTTGTATGACTGTATCCCCTTTGTATAGTCTGATAGAATCTCTGATTTATCTGTAAAATCAGTTAGAATCAATTCATGTCTCAAAAATAATACATTTCTTCATGGTATGGTAAGGGTGCTGTAAAAAAAAAAGTTCACAACTTATTGATATCTGCTACCTTCCTTCTACACTTTACCATGAACATAAATTAAGAAGAAATGAAATGATCCTGAAAAAAAAGAATGTAATACCAAGATGTTAATTTTGAGCATTGTTTGGATCGAGTCATCTTCCCCAATCAAGAGTTTCTACTCCGCTCCGCTACACATAAACCCTTGACCGAATAGGCTAAGTTTGACGGGGTTTACTGTCACGCCATCTAGTGAGATTACATATTTTGAACTCTCCTGACCTCTGCTATTAGCCAATCGGAGTAAACGAATTCAAAAGCGAATTCGAGTAAATATTGGTAATATAATAAATTCAATATAACTCAACTAAAAAACTGAGACAAACCTTTAACTGGGCTATCTAATGGTAAATACGTTATTCTTGGGACTAAAACTGACGTGTTTTTCTATTTATTACGATGTAGTTTCAGTTTAAATAAAACAATGATTTTGATTGGTTCATGCAAACTTACATGAGGCCATTCAGAGAACGCATTTCTAACCCCGTCAAACTTAGCCTATTCGGTCAAGGGTTTATGTGGAGCGGAGCGGATCAGAAACTCTTGACTTGGGAAGATGGGATCGAGTGTGGATAACAAATTTTTATTCTTTAGAATAAGATTCATTATAATAATAAAAGAAGATACATCCAAACATTTTAATTTTCCACTGAAACAGTAGCATAATAGGTTAATGCCCAAGTACCTCCCCATTCCTAAGAGGTAAAGGAGGAGAGTCCCCGTAGGGTCTGAGGTCTTCTGCTTATAGGGAATAGAGATGTAACAAGGAAAAGCACTGAAATTAGCCATATAATGTTTAAAATGCTAGTAATTTCTGTCTATATATTGATAAATATACAATTTAAATAGTAGGTCAACATAAAGATAGTGTTTTTAAAAATTAAATACTCAGGTCTTCAATGTACACCATACTGAGTTTCATCCAAAATATGGTCAGACTTTTAAGATAAAGAGTGACATCACAAATTGATTTCAGTACTACATGTATATTAGTATAGTTAATTAATGTATAAATATAAAATACATGGTTACTGTCTTGAAATATAAGCGATATTTGGGCGAGGGTAAGAAAATGTGATAGAGGGCAAGGCTTGCCGAGCCCTCTCGCGTTTTCAACCTGAGCACAAATATCGCTTATATTTCAAGACAGTTATCATGTATTTGTTTATTCTGCAACAAAATTTTACATTTGAACATCCAAAACAAACTTTTTTCGACAGATTTAGGCACAACTCTGCAGTTGAAACTATGACGCCACGGCGTAAACATTGCAATATACATGACGTCACAATGCTTTTAGAATGTCGGAATACATGCACGAGGCTTTATTAGGGCAGTGACCAGATAAAGCTTTGGTTTATTAAGTTAACTTTATTAGGTCAATGCAAGGGGTTGTTGCAGGATAAAAAATGAGTACATGGTAAAAACTAGTGATAAATTTGCATTACAGTTTATATGTGAGGTAAAGTAAAAAATACCTGTGTTCTTGTGGATTAGGACAGACATTTATTTAAAAATAGTAAGAGAATCTCATTACCTTTTATTGGGGGGTAGAATGTTGAATTATTAATGCATAGCTCCTATTCTGAGAATGTTATGTTTTGAATATTAATGAGTATATATACTCATAGTACATAGTACCTACCACCCAGAAAAGGGCATTATGACATTGATTCCAATAGAAATCAACAATTCTGACTTGAGAGATTCTATTCCTTGATGAAAGTAGCCAATGGTGGTCAATTAAATGCCAAGAGAAATTGATTTATTACCCTGATCAAAATAATAAATGGATCATTAGATGGCCATATTGAGAATAGGGTGTTAGTATATGTATAATTTGTACATCAATATTTCCCATAAGATTCAATTGGAAACGGAAATCCAGCCAGGATATTTATAGGGATCGAATATTGTACTACCTTTGATAATACAGCCCAATAGATTTCAATACCCTGACATGCAATACAGTACAAACAGACAACGTAGTGCCATCAACACCTCCATACCAAAGAGTTCCATTGACTCTGGTTTAATAGTATTTGTACAGTCAATTTCCATAATTGATTCAATCAAACAAAAAAGAAACAAGTAAAACATATGGAAATAAGAAAATTTAGTGACTGATTGCCTTGGATGGAATACTGTATTTTGAGATTCATTAAGTGGGAATTACGTGTGTCATTTGCTTGGCAGCCAGAAGAGAATTAATTTGACTGGATCACTAGCAATGTCAGTCTCCAAGACAGATATTGCAGAGAAATTGGATTTTTAGGGCTCTTGTCTTTTCATAGACAAAATCGAATCTGAATCTTAGACAGGTAGTGTTATTACATATAGCTGGTTCATCATCACGAACCATTAATGCAGGGTCTCTATGGATACCCATTTTGAAATTGAAATGGACCTGGATTGACCTGTATGTTTCTTGTGTTCTTCTGCCTGTGATTGCATGTCTTTGATACTCAGGAAGTAGGAAATTGATTAGAACAGAATGAAGAAGGTGTCTTACACCGACCTTGATGGTTTGGAAGTCAGTGAAAACTTTAAATGTAAGGTAAATTCTTACCATTACATTTATAAACTCTTTAATTGGAAAACTTATATTATTGGTGGTCTAAACAGATATTTTATTTGATGAATGAATGGATCTGTATCGATGTCATAATTTAAGTGTCATGCACCAATATCTTGCATTCAGATTTTCCTCGTTTCAAGGTTGTGTTGTATTTTTAATGCCCAAAGATCAGAGGCAATATATTATTAATATTTTTTCTGGTAGGAAACAAGACATTTAAATTATTATAATTTCTATTGTACTGTATTATTAATATTTTTTCTGGTAGGATTTATTATTACAATTTCTATTGTAGAAATATTTTAACGAATTTGCATAGCTTAAAGGAAAATCTTGAAATGCTGATTGAAAAAAAATCATTTGCAGTACATGTATTAATCATCAAATGATTATTTTATGCAGTTCAATGAAAATTTTGATGAAGAGGAAAGATACTGTCTTTGATTAGTCATGGATTTGTTTTTATTAGGGATTAATTTATGATAAGAATTCAGCAACATAAGAATTACAAGGTGATTAAGATAATGCTTCAAAATGCTGACTGCTGAGATTTTTCATGATGGCTTCATAAATCATTCATTTTTCATGGTAACATGCATCTTCAGAGGCAAGGCTATAGATATCAATTGATCTGCATATTAAGATAAAGTCAAATTATTGATTAATTGATTAAAGCAGCCAACCTCAGATCTCTTTTCTACTATACAGGTCCTGTGTCAACAAGGTTTATAAATTTTTGCATCTTGTGGGCGCAACTGATATTTGGTTTCTAATCATTAATGAAATACTATTCTTTGCCTTTTTTTCATTCCTTGATTTATGTTAGTTGACTTTTTTTTCATGGAAGATTGTCCAAAAAAAAAAAAAAAGCAAAAAAAAAATACAATTTTGTGCTCAATGCTGTAATTAATAGAAGATCTTTCTTTTTTTTGAAAGAAAGGGAAATCTGCTAAAAATGTGCATTAATATAAAGAATTATTTTTCTTGTGAGGTGAAAGTTTATTACAATCATGTAGATCCTGATGACTTTTTTTCTCAAGAGATTTTTATTTTCACTTTCCTGCTTAGTTGTGATGTTTATACATATACAAATGTACCTACTGATTGACCAAACTTTTCTGTTTTTCAGAAGGACACCCATGGACAAGAACTGTTTGATCAAGTGTGTAATAAACTGAACTTGGTGGAAAAGGATTACTTTGGCCTGAGATACGTAGAAGATAAACAAAGGGTATCTATTACTTTTGGGTACAATTTAGATTTTAATCAATAATAATTGAGCATTGCTTCCTTCCTGAAATAAAGATGCCAATGCATATTGTTGGCAATATATAAGGAAACTGTAAAAGAGAAAATAAAAGGCATAGCTCATCACAACAGTTTTACGTACTTGACATAAATCATCTTTTGTGACACCTTAAGGTTTCTTCCTTGGCCTTTATATGTTTTATTGTTAACCATTGGATGATTATAGTGGTCTATTCTTGAAGGACAGGTCATTTTAATGTCCTATAATTGTCAGTCCATGTAATTGCTGAAAGAACATTGTCAGTAGTTTTAACAATCTCCTTTCTCCAGCTGTTTTTCCTTTTGTGAACTGAATTTTGTTATAAATCAAATATACATGAACCACCCATGGAATGTGCTTACTAGGATAGAAAATAAGAATGCTATTTGCAGAAGTATCAGATTTATAGAGAAGCATGCATTTACATTTGTATTTGTCAATTTTATTTTGGTTCTCGTCAGGTTTCTTATTAATGCAAGAATTTGTGTGATATGTACACAGTAAAATTATTTGTGATGCAACATTGTTAAAAAAAAATGCATCTTGTGACATCTTTTTTTTTTTTTTTTTTTTTTTTTTTTTTTTTTGATTTTGCCACCGTATATATACATGTATAGCAAAGATTGAAGTTTAAAACAGAGATATAGACACTTGAATTCAACTAAAGAACTGCAATATGTCTTACTTAATTGCAAAACACGTCAAGATATTTATAGTGTTTTTTTTTAAAATAACACAAGATCACAAAACAGAAGTTTTTTATTTTTATGAAAATTTGTCAATAATTGACAGTAAGTCTTGTCAAAGAGGAAGAATAGTTCAAAATCCTGTTCAGTTAATCAGCAACTGTTGACATTAAGAGAGAAGAGGATCCAGCTACAACTTTTTTTGATACATTTTTATTGTCATGCACTTTTAAATGTCTCATCTAATACAAAGTCAGCAATTTCTTTTTCTTAATTGTTAATTTTGGAAGTTGATAAAATATTGCTCTAAAGATCACAAATTAGATAACCTTTTATTTTGGTATATATGCCTTTGAAAGCTCAAGATTTAGAGCTTTCTTGGTTTTCTTACTAAAGAGCACCACAAAGGGAGTTAAGTATCACCCTGATTAAAACAAAACTTAAATTTGACAGGTTAAATATGAGGTACTGCAATTAGTTACTTGAAAATACAAGGTAGAATTGCATATAGGGTATTCTTGTAAATAAAGTAGATAAGGTGTAGCTAGAGAGAAGACAGAACAGAACACCAATTATATTACATGTATTACATCTTTTATATAATTTATATATACATGCAGTTTCTCATATTTCAAATTTTATTATTAGATATGCTTGGTTTAGAACACATTATCTTGACCCAAAGAATTATTTCCACAAATTACATAAAACATTTAAATTGACCCCTAAAATATTGTGATTTGATTTCATGTCTAGAATTTGTTTTTGAGTTTAATATTTTAAGTACCATACAATTAAACATTAATTTTAAAACTAGTCACTAATATAATTTCAAACCAATTCCTTACAACTCATTTATTGAATGTTGAAATAATTACAAATAATTGCATGCAACCTATTCGTTTAAATACAAAATTTAAATGATCATGTAATTGAATATAAGAATGTTTCCGTGAACTTTATTTTGTTACTCATAACTGTGCACATCTTCCCGAGACAAAGGTTTCTGATCCACAAATCTCCAGACGAACCCTGGACGAATAGACAGACTTTGATGGAAATTACCTCCATACCGTTTAGTGAGATTACACATTTTGAACTCTATTGCTATTGTCCAGAGTAAGCCAATTATATTGAGAATTGGAAGTTGGTAAACTGAGGTCACCCACATCACTTAGTGGTCAGAGCATCTGCTTTTGAGTGGCAGAGTAAGGAGCTGATCCTTATTGTGGGTTTGAATCCATTGTGGGATGTGGAGACCGGTCTGTCACTCAGATAAGACCATAAAACCATACAAAGTCTCGTGTCTCAGTAAGTGTTGGCACCAAAAAGATCCCTTGATCACTGCTCAAAAGCCCTCAGAGTGCTGAATATGCAGCCCTCCACCAACAAGTGGTGGTGTCCCCATATGAGTGAAAAATTCTAGAGAGATAGAGACATAGTATTAAACAACATACAAACACCATAACTAATTTTACTTCAAAGCTCAGACAGGCCTTTAATTTGCTTTGTTAATGGAAAAGACATTCTTGTTACTACTAAAACTGGTTTTTGCAAATTGCATTTCACACATAGTAGTTCATATATAGTCAAATTTATAAGCTGAGAGTTGCCAATTTGTCTTCACATAAAAATGTTGGCTGTCTTTTTACATCATAGCTATTAGGCCTATAGGACTGACTAGGAGTGCTGGGCTCATTTATTGTTTTCATTTAGACAGGCGATGATAAGTTGATGGAGTAAATGTTTGATTTTTTATCTGATTGGAATATATTCATGGGCTTCTAGGGATCACTTCACATTAATATTACTGATGATGCCATTTTTTCAGCTTTTGATGTTTAATTAAAGGCAAAATTGATTTAATGAAAGCTGGTTTCTTTTCTCAACGTACATGTAAGAAAAATTAAACAGAAGGAAAAAACTGTTTAAAAAAGGAAGTCTGCATCATCAAAAATTTATTTTTAAAAAAATAAAAATATATGTTCACAAATAACTTAATAAAAGTTTTTAATACTTGAATGTTGTTTACTTTTTTAGCATTGGCTGGATCCTTTAAAATCGGTGTACAAACAGCTGAAAGGTGAGGCCTGGGGTGTAGTTGAGTCATAGCAAGTGCTGCAGCTGTGACCAACATTTTCTTTCATCCTCTCTTTATAAGTTGCAATATGTGTGTATATATTAAGGGGAATGTCCTTACGAGTAGATTCTTATTTGGTTTATGTCTCTAACATTTTAGCTCACCTGAGCTGTAAACTGTCCACATTTTCATTTTTTTCCAGAACCAGTCTAGACCAATTTTAACTAGGGCATCCCTAGGTAAAGGGTTCTAAATGAAGAACCATGCCCCCCTATTAAGGGAGATAATCAAGAAAAAACAGAGACATGGTGGGGTTATTTAGGGGAAAGAATCAAAAACCACCGAGCCATAAAAAAGTGCAACCTTTGTGGGAGCATCCTGGGGTAGCATACATTCTAAATTGTTAAATCATGGTCACCTGAAGTATAAAACTGGGCCACAAAAGGGATTATATTGTTACTGAAAAATCTTTAAAACCCTTCTCAAGAGCTGCGAAGCTATATATATGGAACATAGTGAATTTGAAAGCATCTTCTGGTAGTGTAAATTAATTTTTGTTCAAATTAGGATCCATATATATAGGGTCTGGCCATAAAAGATGATCACACTTTTACATTAGAACTCATGTTTATTGGGGAAAAAATCTGTTGCAGAACAACAGAGCCATTAAAGTAACTCAGGTGTTTGTTTTGACGGGACCTCTTGTTATATTCATTTCTATGCATATGTCACATGTAAATCTACTATCAGATTGTTTTAATGATAATAATTTAGTTTGCATAATTTTATTTTAAAAAGTTTGCACATTATAGTTTGTTGATAACACTTCCAGATAAAATGAAAATAATTGGTTTCCATGGTAATTGAATCATGGAATCTCTTATCCTTTCAGGAGTGATTATATGAGGACATCCTGGAATTAGAAGGAAAAGTTTCTGATTTACATATAAAGCATGAATGTTTATGTTCACTCTCTCATTAGGGGAAAAAAATCTGCAAACAAGTTCTAAAACAGAGAAATGATTCATTTCTTTGACATAATATAGAATTTCAGATGTCTAGGAAAGACTAATAATTGTATAGTATTCTTGGTGAGATGTTCTCTCTAAGTGATCAGGTTCTTTGACTGTCTGAGAAAACACATAAATTACCAGTCTCCTCTTTCTGATGTACATGAAGTAAAGAGATTCTTTATGAAGGCTAATAACATACAAGACATGCTGGCTTCTGTTCAGCTATTGGATTTAAAACTCAATTAGTCTCTATGGATTCCTTCGGGTCTTGTAATGACTCTGTTATAGAAGAGATTTCTTCCATAGAATATTAATACTGTATCCAAAACTTCTCCTCTTTGGGTGTCCCATACTTACCCAAATGTTTGTTTACAGTATTTCAAAGCTATTGAAGGAAAATTTTAATGACACAAACATAAGTGTATTGTCCCCAACCAATATATATTTAATATTATTTTGAATACAGTAAAACATTGTTATCTTGAACATTAACATCTCAAATACCATAGATATGTGAAAGTGATTTGGAAGTCCAAAAGGACTTCAAACCATGCACTTATTCTTTCGGCCTGAATCTGTAAAAAATTGTTTGTTTACTGTCTCTCGACCAACTGACTAAAAATGCCCTGAGTCAAAACTTTTTCTAACCTCCAGAAAACAAATATTTCTTAATTTTATAGGCATACATATCATTTATTTTTATATAATAATGTATCTCACATTTATAATTTAATGTTGAATAAAAATAGAAATAAAAAAACAGGAAAATTGATGCTTCTATGTATAGATTCTGTTGTAAGGGGAAAAAAAAAACATTTCAATATTCCAAAATACTAAATATATGTCTGGAAAATTTTTATGCCTCATGGCAAGTACAGCATGTGCCATTTTAAAATTTTTTTTTGCTTATTTAAAATCAATCTAGTTTTTCCCCCTCAAAATGGGCATTTTTGTAAAATGTAGCATTGGCACAACAAAGGGGATTTTATTTTTGAATATATAGAAACAAAATTTTCTGCAACTATGAAGGATCCATTAGCTTGATTGTTGACTTTTATTTGTTACAGGTGTAAATCCATGTGTTTTGTGTTTTCGAGTGAAGTTTTACCCTTCAGATCCTTCCAAGTTACATGAAGAAATAACCAGGTATAGCATGATATAGATTACAATAAGTACAGAGTAACTCAAACAAATTGTTGAAAGATAAGCTTACATAATGTTAAAAAAATGTTGAACATGATGTTAAAAAAAAAATGGGAAATGATGATTTACTGTAGATACATGTATCATAAATATATTGTGATAGTATAGTAGGTAGCAGGCAGATTCAATCACAGTGGTATTTGGAAAGCTTAATTGGTAGATTACTTGAGCATTAACACAAGAGCAGGGTTTGGCTTTGAATCGTGATCTGGTCCTTCAAAAGATACGTAATATTCCAATTACATATTGCGTCATTTATTTTCACTTTAATGTGGCATGTATTAATGAATATCTCATATAGGAAGAGGTAAACATATTTTGATATGATTAAAGGATATATGAGTTATATAAGTTAATAAGTTATATAAAGAAATAATTACCAAGAATCTGCTTGACCTAGATATTGTGAAAGCAGAGGAATTGAAAATAAAAACTCAGAAAGAGAAAATTGAGAAAAATGTTCCTTTGACCAAATAGGGATTCATGACAACATATCGTAGAGGTGAAAATGAAACTCAGGTAGTAATCAGGGAAATTTCTACATTATAGGTAAACATCACTATCATCTGAATCATTAACCTTTTTTATCGGAAACCCTTATTCCTTGAAGAACAGCTTTATGTAATACATGCTTTATAAACAGATGAAAGTGATTGTTTTACTAGATAATATAAAATTTTTATAACATTGTTGTTTATGTATTCAGCAGAAATTGATGTAAGGCTTTTTGAATGTGCTTTTTTAAATATGAAATAATATATATGCAATTTACTTGATATTAAAAGAAAATGTTTTCCACAAAGCATAGATTTGATTTAGAGCTTTCTGAAATGTGCTTTTTTATGAAAATAAACAGACACAATTAACTTGATATAGAAGAAACTCCCAAAAAGGTGCAAAGTAGAATACATGGCTAGATGTAAATTACAAGTAAGTCATTACCACTTACATTGCAAAGCAGGAATAATGGTAGTAATGAAACAGAGCCATATTATGTTATGATAATTTTGATTTGTCTTTTGTAGATACTACTTGTTCCTACAACTG
The DNA here is from genome assembly GCF_032062105.1 of Saccostrea cuccullata. NCBI lineage: Eukaryota > Metazoa > Mollusca > Bivalvia > Ostreida > Ostreidae > Saccostrea > Saccostrea cuccullata. The sequence continues at coordinate 322,034 of NW_026935164.1, read as the reverse complement.
AGACGTGACCTACACCATGGCCGCCTGCTCTGTTCACAGGCTGATGCTCTCATTCTGGCAGCCTACATTATCCAATGTAAGTTAAATCTAGGTCTAAGTTTGAATGACATTATAAGAAAGAGTGATCTAGAAACAAAAGAGAAAGGGTGACTCTTGTGACTTATTCTTCTACTAAATGGTCCAGGAGCAGAAGAATATTGCAATTATTTTTAGTCACTTTGTTGACAGATATCCTACATATTTTTATTATACCCCCCGCTTGAAAAGCGGGAGGGTATATAGTGATCGGGATTTCCGTCCGTCCGTCCGTCTGTCCGTCCGTCTGTACGTCCGTCCGTCCGTCCGTCCGTCCGTCCGTCCGTCCGTCTGTTACGCTTTTTCTCTTATCCGCAACTCCTCTTATACTACTGAGTGAAATTTAATGAAACTTTCACAGAATCTTGATTACATATTGCCATTGTGCACCTCCTATTTTACTATTTTATTCGACACGTATTTTAGGTTTCCCAGAGCAAAACATGGACATTGCCATTTTTTGTTTACCTATGACGTCACATAATAGAAGCTTCTGGATAACACTTCATAGGACGAGTTATTCCTCTTTACACATTACCGTAAAACAATATAAAGCAACACATCGACATTATGGGAGGCGGGGGGTATCATTTAGTGAGCTCATTGCTCACAGTACCTCTAGTTTTCTTTTAACTTTTCTCACAAATTACAAATTTCGTATTTGGTATCTTTTTGTAGTGTTAGGTTCAAATTAAAATCCCTGGGTTAGGATGGGGTGGTGAAAATCTTTTTCTAAACAAATTAAAATCCCTGGGTTAGGATGGGGTGGTGAAAATCTTTTTCTAAACAAAAGCAGAACCATGTTTAGTGACTTCATGTTTTTTTTTTTATAACAGAATCCTCCTGGAATGTAGATTCAATCAAAGGGTTACAATATGTTCTCAAAGTACATGTATTACACTTTTTAGCCCACAACCAGTGAAATTGGGGGGGGGGGGACTAAAGGTTTCTATCTGTCTGCTTGTCTGTCTGTTTGTCTGTCCCACTTGTTTTCTGCACTTTGTTCTAAATTCTTGCAGACATTGAGCTTGTTTTCTGCTAAGAAATATACTGGTATATGTACAAAATTTTTAAGGTGGAAAAAAATTAATTTAACTAAAATTCTGACAAAATGTTTATTCTTTTAAATTTGATGTGCCCTTTTTAGCTCACCTGAGCCGAAGGCTCAAGTGAGCTTTTCTGATCACATTTTGTCCGGCGTCCGTCTGTCCGTCCGTCTGTCTGTCTAGCTGTCTGTCTGTCCGTAAACTTTTCACATTTTCGACTTCTTCTCAAGAACCGCTAGGCCAATTTCAACCAAACTTGCCACAAAGCATCCTTGGGTAAAGGGGATTCAAGTTTGTTCAAATGAAGGGCCATGCCCTTTTCCAAGGGGAGATAATTATGAATTAGAGAAAAATTAATGACATTTTTAAAAAATCTTCTTCTCAAGAACCACTGGGCCAGGAAAGATGGAACTCATGTGGAATCATCCTCAGGTAGTGTATATTCAAGTTTGTTCAAATCATGACCCCCGGGGCTAGGGTGGGGCCAAAATGGCCGGCCCAAGTTTTACATAGGAATAGATAGGAAAAATCTTTAAAAATCTTCTTCTCAAGAACCACTGGGCCAGGAAAGATGAAACTCATGTGAAATCATCCTCAGGTAGTGTCGATTCAAATTTGTTCAAATCATGACCCCCGGGGCTAGGGTGGGGCCAAAATGGCCGAAAGTTTTACATAGGAATATATAGGAAAAATCTTTAAAAATCTTCTTCTCAAGAACCACTGGGCCAGGAAAGATGAAACTCATGTGGAATCATCCTCAGGTAGTGTAGATTCAAATTTGTTCAAATCATGACCCCCGGGGCTAGGGTGGGGCCAAAATGGCCGAGCAAAGTTTAACAGAGGAATAGAAAGGAAACATATCTTTAAAATCTTCTTCTCAAGAACCACTGGGCCAGGAAAGATGAAACTCATGTGGAATCATCCTCAGGTAGTGTAGATTCAAGTTTGTTCAAATCATGACCCCCGGGGCTAGGGTGGGGCCAAAATGGCCGACCCAAGTTTTACATAGGAATATATAGGAAAAATCTTTAAAAATCTTTTTCTCAAGATCCACTGGGCCAGGAAAGATGAAACTCATGTGGAATCATCCTCAGGTAGTCTAGATTCAAGTTTGTTCAAATCATGACCCCCGGGGCTAGGGTGGGGCCAAAATGGCCGACCCAAGTTTTACATAGGAATATATAGGAAAAATCTTTAAAAATCTTTTTCTCAAGAACCACTGAGCCAGGAAAAATGAAACTCATGTGGAATCATCCTCAGATAGTTTAGATTCAAGTTTGTTCAAATCATGACCCCCGGGGCTAGGGTGGGGCCAAAATGGCCGACCCAAGTTTTACATACGATATATATTGGAAAAATCTTTAAAAATCTTTTTCTCAAGAACCACTGGGCCAGGAAAGATGAAACTCATGTGGAATCATCCTCAGGTAGTGTAGATTCAAATTTGTTCAAATCATGACCCCGGGGCTAGGATGTGGCCAAAATGGCCGACCCAAGTTTTACATAGGGAGTTATAGGGAAACCTTTTAAAATCATCTTTGCAAGTAATTCAAAGCTATGATTAGTGATATTAATATGGAATCATCTTCAGGTAGTGTAGATTCTAGTTTGTTCAAATCATGAACCCCTGGGGGGTTACAAACTTTCAGTTCTGATCTGATATGTGCTTTTTCCTAGCCAATGTGCTCAGGTGAGCGCTGTGGCCCCTGGGCCTCTTGTAATTGAACTTTGTGTTTGCTAGCTGAGGTGGGGGATTACCACCCAGAGGATCACCCCCCAGGCTACGTGTCTGAGTTCAAGATGCTACCAAAACAGAATGCCAAAATGGAGGAAGAAATCATGGAAATTCACAAGACCCTAGCGTAAGCAGCAGAAAATCTTACATTCGGTGAAGGAAAAGCATAAGACAAGTCTTTATTCATAATTTAAATATAAAACAACTTACTGTTTATAAAAGATTGAAATAAAAATGATGTAAAATTATGAAGGAATAGAGCGTAAAAGGAAGGATACACGCCTTCTTTGAGACAAGATTTTTCTCAATCCTAAAATTCATAGATTAAAAAAAATGGATTTTGGAATACACAATACACTAAAACACACTTATAACAAAGAATCAGGGACAGGCAATTTTGCTTCATTATTAGCGTAATTCAATTATCCGTTAATTTTACAATATATTTTAATGTCATGTATAAAATGAAAATCACTTCCTTGTTAAGTGTGTTTGCTATGTGTTTTACTGTATCTGGATACGGCAAGTTTCACTTTATCAAAAAAAATCTCCTCAAAGAAATATTAATATGAATCAAATGTATGAAAGATGAGACGTTACTTGCAGAAATTTTAAATTGAAAAGAATAAATATGTGAACTTAAAAATTGAGAAATAATAATGACACAGAGTGGTGACTTGTTCTTTCCTTGTACACCACACTTTCTTTTCCTCAACAAATAGTTTCACTTTTTATTCTTAACACATACCATACCTGAGGATACAAATCTGAATTTGTTGCTGGGAAGAAAGAGAGAGACACATAAGTGTATATTGAATATGATATTTTTTTGTAGAGGACAGGTACCAGCAGAAGCGGAGGCCAATTTCCTGAAGAAGGCAGCCACCCTAGACACGTACGGGGTGGATCCACATCAGGTCAAGGTAAGAATTGTCTGGAGAGGTATGGGGTGGATCCACATCAGATCAAGGTAAGAATTGTCTGGACACGTATGGGGTGGATCCACATCAGATCAAGGTAAGAATTGTCTGGACAGGTACGGGGTGGATCCACATCAGATCAAGGTAAGAATTGTCTGGACACGTATGGGGTGGATCCACATCAGATCAAGTTAAGAATAGTCTGGACAGGTACGGAGTAGATCCACATCAGATCAAGGTAAGAATTGTCTGGACACGTATGGGGTGGATCCACATCAGATCAAGGTAAGAATTGTCTGGACAGGTACGGGGTGGATCCACATCAAGTCATAGTAAGAATAGTCTGGACAGGTACAGGGTGGATCCACATCAGGTCAAGGTAAGAATTGTCTGGACAGGTATTGGGTGGATCAAGGTAAACATGAGAATTGTCTGGACAGGTATGGGTTGGATCCACATCAGGTCAAGGTAAGAATTGTCTGGACAGGTATGGGGTGGATCCAGGTCAGAGTAAGAATTGTCTGGACTGGTATGGGGTGAATCCAGGTCAATGTAAGAATTGTCTGGACTGGTATGGGGTGAATCCAGGTCAAGGTAAGAATTGTCTGGACTGGTATGGGGTGAATCCAGGTCAGGTCAAGGTAAGAATTGTCTGGACACTTATGGGGTGGATCCACATCAAGTTAAGGTAAGAATTGTCTGGACTGGTATGGGGTGGATCCACATCAAGTTAAAGTAAGAATTGTCATCAGGTTTACTCTATCTCAGGAAACTGAGGGAAAGCCTTATTGAAGTTAAAAATGATCAAAGGGTTATTTAAACATTAGTAAATTTCTCAATATTTAGATAAGTGTAACATACTCAGGTGACGGTAAGGACCTGGACAACAAAATGGGCATTATCTGTGAAAACTGTAGCAAATCTTTTTTATTGTATTTAATATTCCTGAAGAAATATTCTTACAGTAAAACTTGGTTCTAACCAAGTTACTGGGATCTATGAAATTACTTTGATATATCCGTAATTGGTTATATCCGTTTAAGAATTCATTAAATTTATAAATCTGGGAATCCAAGATAACTCATATCTGTGCATTCAACTGCCACAAAATGCACACTACAGTAAAACTCGTTTAGTACGAACACAGATATAGCGAATTCATGGATATTGAGAAGTTTTTCTGGGTCCCTGGCAAAATTCTTAACAAATCTTTGTAAAATTTTACGGTTATAACGAACTCGGATATAACAAATTTACGGATATAGCGAACTGATTTTGAGTCACGTTGAGGTTAAAGAGAACAAATTCAAGAAAAAGTTTACACATCGATGAATTCTTCAATAGTGTAGATTCTAAATTGTTCTTGACTGTCGTAAAAACAATTTTAAAACATATAGGCCTACTTCTAGTCCGTTTTAGCTAAATTATGATTACAAGAAACTTGAAATAAAAAATGGATGAATGAAATATATAGGAAAAATTTTTGAAACAGCACTGACAGACGGCTGAAACTCATGTGGAAGCATTTATGTCACTGTTGTTCATCACGAGTGTGAATTTTAAAAAAATCGCATATATAGCTGTCATTTTCTCAAAAACCACTCCATATCAGCTGATGTTGGTATCGTTGTGATTCTAAATTGTTCAAATCATGAAACGTACCCACAATGATCAATATTTTACTTATATAGCCTTTTCAGCATCAAATTCATATGTTTACATCCTACAGATCCAATATTGTCCCTAAATCTTTGGGGCCACGAACCAGAGCAAATATATAGGAAAAATCTTTGAAAATCTTCTTTCGCTATGACGTTGTCGATCTCTAATGTCAACATGGCCATGGTCAAGGACGAATTATTCTGGAGAATACGCGTATTTAGGATATGACTTAAACAACATTCAATGAGTTTTTATAAGTTTATTTATTGATTGTTTTGACAATTTAAGTTGGATTTTATCGATATTCATCTTGTATAATTTTCTTATGCAGCATATAACAAATTTACGGATATAAAATAACGGATTGTATGGCGGCCTCAATATAATAAAATTTAATTTTAATAATTTAAAAAAAAAAATCGTAATTGGAATTATTTTAGCATTTGTATATACATGTACCATTCAATTCATTAAAAAAAACCTTAGTTATCGAAGATATGTTTTGTAATATTTGCTTCCCTAACATATTTGGTAGTAATACTTGACAAACTTTACATAAAAGTGCTATAATGGTTAAACGCACTATAACGAATTATGGATATAACGTTTATAGTGAATTAAATTCACAGGTCCCAAGGACTTCGCTATAACCGAGTTTTACTGTACTAACAGACAAATATTTCCATTTCTAATTTTTTTCCCCTGTGATAACTCTTTGAAAGTTAGCGTTGATTTCCTGAATCCTATAGTAAATTAGGCAGGTCGATAGGTCAGGAGCTAAAGAGGCCTAATACACACGAAAATCTTGTGCGCATCTGTCTCTGTGTCTGGCACTAAGGAGACCAAATATGCATGTGAATCTCGTGCGGCTGCCTTTGTGTTTGACGTCAGTGGGCGAGGAATTTGGCATGGGAGTCCTCGTGTAAATTAAATATATGTCTACATTTTTAAACTCTAAATCTACAATTTTATTTTACAATGAAATGGAAATATAAGGAATCACTGTCTAGTTAGTATAGTATGCCAGGGACATCAACAATCGTTGATGCCCTGGCATGCTATACTAACTAGACAGTGATTCCTTAATAATCCAAATTTTGCCAGTCTGTTTTTTTGTACAAATATGAAAAAGATAATATAATTGACCCCTTTAATATAAAGAAAAAAAAACTTTTTTGACCAGTATTGACAATGTCAAAGCAATGACATGTAAAATTGCCACCCTGACAGTATATAAATAACTATCCTGTTTCACCTATTGCATTCTTTTTATTCCTGACTTAATAAACCTTTGTGTTTTGTAGGATCAGAAGGGTGTTTCTCTGTATCTTGGTGTCACACATCAAGGCATTATGACCTTTCATGGAAGTCGCCGGACACAGCTGTACAAATGGTAAAAAATACTGCTTTTTCAAATTTTGGATTACTTTTCCCAAGTACAAGTAATTTTTCGCAAAGTTTTTAAAAATTGTCCATTAATCTTTATGTTCAAAGGAAATTTTATGAATGACTGATGACTAAGCCTGCAAGCAACCTTGGTTTAAGCATTAACTCTAGAATCGAGTAATAAGGAGCTGATCCTTATGTCGTGGGTTTGAATCCCATTGTGGGAAGTATGATTGGTCCTTCTTAGGTGCTGGTACAAAAAAGATTTCTCAAAACTCAATGGTCAAGTGCTGAATATACACTGAAGGTCTAAAATTTGCAGCCATCCACTGGCAAGTGGTGGTGCATGTCTCAGTATGAGTGAAATGTCTTGAAAGGGAAATAAAAAGCAAACAAACGTCTTGAAAATGATATGTTAATTTATAAGGAAACTTATTATTTAGATTATAAATTTTCAGGAGCCAAATTAAGAAGATGCCTACATATGAAGGAAAGACATTCATTTTACATGTCAGTGTTGCAGAGGTGGGTACTCAGTTAGAAAACTAGGCAAACTATTCTCTTAATAATAACAGAAACTTATTGTCACTTATCATAATATTTTAATCACTCTGCATTTCATCATTAATACTTCAGATTATATTGCATGATATTTTATTTTATATTTTTTGCATTTTAGGATGAAGACCAAACAAATAATAAAAAGGTAAGCTACTGAGTCTAACACACCAAAACTCACTTTGTTTAGATTGGCTAGGTATTTTACAATACTTGTACTAACTCAGTCCACACAAGAATTAAATTAAAAAAAAAGAACAGGAGATGTAAGAAGTAAACCACAATTAATAATTAAAAAGTTTAGGTGATTGGTTCAAAATTGTCAAAAATTTCTGTCAACCAAGAAGCCCAACAGATTTAAAAAGAATTACGAGAAGATTTAAAAAGTCCAAAAAAATCTTTTAAAAGTTCTAAAAAGTAAAAAGACTACTAGTGTGCTTTTCCAGCAAACACTGTATTTTATGCATAGGGGGTATTCATGATCAGCGTCGTGGCTGACTTTACTTCCCCTTTCTACCATGAATGCTTGTATGTCCTTTGACCTATGAACTCCAACACGACACCACCTTCCAATCATGGTATATCTATGATAGTAGTATTTATGGACTCAGTCCTCATCTCTGCAACACTTGAGTTCATTCTATCCCTGTGCCCTTTTACTTATATATTCCCCAATGTATTACTCTTGGTCAAAAAAGCTGAAAATAAACTGCATTTCTGTATTTTATTAACTTAGTAAATATGATTTAATTGGCGTTTCCTATCAATTTTAAGAATTCACAAAATTATAGGTCATTGTACCAGCATCAGAATTCCTTTGTTCTAACAAGAAAACAATAGTTGACTGTTCATGAAATTAAAGTATCTTTTTTCCAAATTTTATAAAAACACTTATTTGGTACACCTTAAATATTCATCATAGCTTAAAGTTATATATCATTTACTGTCTCTAATAAGCTTACTTTTATTAACTAAAATGATTTATATAATACGAAATAAATGTATATACCATGTGTAAAATGTTCAAATAAAATCCATTCAACACCCTTTAAGTTTACATGTTTATGATAACAAAAGTTCGCCCAATTTCTCCTCACTGCAAATTACAGTGAACACTGTCTAAACCTACTCGTATGCAATCCATCACACTGTGTATTCTGACATTAAACTACATTATCATTTTATTATTTTCCATTGTTCTTACACTGTGTAATCCAACATCCTGTCTATTCCAATATAAAATCTGTTTCCCAGGACATTTCGTGTTAGACATGTTTCACTGTAGTGACTGTACAATTAAAAATGTCAATCAATTTCATCTCATACAGTTTGTTCTAATATTGGAAATATATTAAAATTCTGTTTAATTCCAGAAATGATGAATTTATTATATTTTAGCATAACCTTTCATTTATATGTACGGGACCCATTGAAGTAATAACTTTGATTCACTTTGATTAAACAGAGAAGTGTATTTTTATGGTGCATGTGGTTATTATTTTGTATTGGGAATGAATAGGTCAAAAATATTATACCTTATCTGCCAGTATTTATAGTGTAAACAATTTTGCTGTTTATAACTGGTTGCCTGGCATTTCAGTACAGATGTATAGTAAAATGTGCACCTTTATTCTTTAGTATCTACATAGACGTGAACAATGCTGCAGTATTTTATAGTTAAAATGCATTATATATATAGTTTGGACCAGGGAAGTGCATGGTTTCAGTGTTTTTCTATAAAAGTGGGATGTTTTTTCTTATTCTTATTAAAGATTATTTGTTTATATTTATTACTTTAAAAAAAATTAAGAAAATTATATACTACTGTGGGTCGATCATAAAAGATTTGAAAATAATTCCTCCATATTGTTTTGTTTTATGGTTAAAAAAATATTAAATCATAATGACTTACTATATACATGTAGCTTCATCTGTTCTTATTTTAAAAAGACCTCTGCATCAAGATGTGGCCAATAAAGTAATCACAGAACATGTCCCTCTCATGTCCATCAGCATTTAAAATTTGTACTAGACAAGGGTCAGTTGTCATAAATAGGCTTAACTTATTTTTGTATAGTTTAAAGGGGCATGGGCAAGCATTACTCATTTGTTTATAATTCATTGTACAAATATTTCAGTTTAATGATTGAAACTTACATGATAATTAATTTTTAATATTCAATCACTGTGGTAATTTTCACAACTGTTTAAAGCTGCATGGGCATGAGCCACAGGGAGCTCTGTTATTATTAATGTTAACATTTTGCTACTAAGGCTTGAATTGCACACATCACTAAACATAAAATGACAATACTGTGCTTTTATAGTTTATTGTTCCAAAATGCTTTGGCAACAAGTGACACATGGACTTCTACAAAACTTTTGTAGATAAAAATAAACTTCAAAACTGTTTCCATGACTGAAAATGAAAGATATATACTAGGTACTTGTATAATGTAATATTGTACATGTATAGGTGATGTGAACAGTAGGTAGTGCATTCCCCAAAGAAATCTTTCATTTTGGTAAGGTAGATCACATTGACTCAGAGTTTAGTTTACATAACGTAGGTACCCAGGTAGCCTATATCTAGAATAGACTGTGACATATCAATAAAGTCAATGCTCAGGAAAAATTATAATGTGAAAATGATACATAATGTAGGTTATGTACTAAATATAGTGATCCTTAATCACTGAACCCAATGTAAGAAAAAAAACACAGGATATCACAAGTTAATTATTTCTGTTCACAGTGTATGGACAATTATACAAGGTGACTAATACGTGTATATCATTATATGTAGATATATATAAACATGGTGATTTATAGCATGATTCTTCTTTCGATAATTAATCTTTTTAACACATTGCTGCAGTAAGGCATCTGTTTCACTCTCTCACTAGAAAATTTACACGTCTTAATGACTGTTAATATTCACACTCTGATAAAAGGGTAAAACAGACGTCAGAGATGGTATACATATACATGTACTAGGGTTCAGTATATAGAAATAAGTTTGTCATTGGCAGTTTACATGCAAATTAACAAATTTAAAATTCAAACACTAGTGCTTCCAGATGTTAATATTTTTTGTTTAATATTTAAAAAAAAAAGAAACATTTTTTACTGTTATTCATCAACTGCTATTGTAAATCAGAGCCTTGTTATAAATTTCATACATAAAATTATCATAAGCTATTTCAAGATGACATTTTGGTAGTTTATTTTTGTATGTCTTTATTTACTTAATAGAAGCAGAAACCAATAGGTTACAAATGTGATACCCTGGCTGCTTGCAAATATCTCTGGAAGTGTGCTGTAGAGCAGCAGTTGTTCTTCACGTAAGTTAAATAGTACTGGTATACGTCATGTTCACGTCATGTGTCGTCATAACTCTGCATATCAAACAAACACTTCTCTAAATGTTTTATGGTTATGCGTACAGTACTTTTGTATAAAATAACAATATGAATTATTTGGTACCAAAATAAAGGTTTTTCAAATTTTTTTCCCAGACTGCTTTCATTTGTGTAATTTTTGTGTACTTTTATTTAATATGTCATTAATTAATGAATTACAATATTGGAACATGATCAGTCTGGTTGGTTTTGGTATATGGAAGTTAGTCTCCCTAAATTGCTTTAAATGCACAAAGTAAACAATACAGTACATTGTTAAGGTGATACTTTGTTTATCTGTAAACTGTACAGTTAGATTATATATAAAGAAAACCATTGGCAATTCTTACAGGTTACAGAACTCAGCCCATCCACCCAAGCTACGATCAGGACACAGTTTGTTCTCCAGGGGCTCAAAGTTTAGATTCAGGTTCATATCAGTGTATCTATAATCTCTACATCAGTGATAAACTTGGCATAAAGTAACATGTATGAACCGATATTGAATCAGTCGATACAAATTGAAACTGATTTTTTCCATCTGTTTTTTTTTTCAGTGGAAGATGTCAAAATGAGGCTTTTGCTGCCAGTGAGGAGATCAAGAGAAATGAACCCAATTTTAACAGGTCAGCTCAAATACTATATAGTACTGAAAACAAAGAGTGCATAACGTACATTGTGCTTTTATAAAAAAAAAAAAGGGGGGGGGATGAATGATATTTGAATCTTTTTTTTATAATTTAAAAAAAAGAAAGGGGTGGGATGAATTAAGCACAATTATATATTAAGAAGGTTAGTTTGCATACTTTAATATATGTGAGAATTGTTTAAATTTTTAGAACCTCTTCCTTGCCAAACTATGGTAGAAAACCAGACAGCAAGTATTCTCCAAACAAACATAAATCTATGACACTTGAGATTCCAATTAAGGAGGGTAAGTGGAGAGATGTCACAAGACATTTTCCTAGAATCCCCCCTTATCTGGGATTATATCCTCTTGCGTTAATATCTCCTTTGTTAATTTCTGATATGTTATTTTTTGTGCTATTCATGGTAATTTTTCCCTTTTATTATTTGTTTCCAGTTTGTTGTAATTATTGCTTGTTGCATGATAAGTGTATATGAACTATGGTAAAATCTGGTAAAATGCTAGGATTATTATTTTTTTTACACACCAGTTGCCTTCCAATGGTTGTTATGTAAAAAAAAATAAAAAATGTTCAGAATTCCACATACTCCTCTGAGCTTTAACAGTATAATTAGCCAGTAAGGAGAGAACCGAGAAAATTTTTGCCAAAAAAAAAACTATATTAATAAAAAGACATGTTATAAGCCAACATCAAATAATTCTACATTTTGTCAAAGGCATGATTTGAATTTGGTGAAAATGGTAGAATTTTAAGCATTAATTTTAGACTGTTAACATGTAAGTTTAACAGCAAAGATATCAAATACAACTCTTGGAAGGCATAATGAAACCTTCCCTTCACTAGCCTGGCTTCTTTGCATTTGTTTAATAAGTCAATTTATATTTTTCTTTTATGCATATAGCATATAAACCAAGTAAGTAATGCAGTGTTGTGAGTAGGTTCACTATGTTTGCATGTTATTTGTAGATAAAAGAAAATACAGGGTTAACAAGGGGTTACGCAGGGGTAAGTGCTCAGGCCAATATTATTCTCTGAGTATTTGTATGATTATACTAATGATGACCAAGCATGTTTGAGATTTTGTGTATTAGAGCAAAAACTGTTTTTGCAATTTCCTTAAACTTAAAATATACTTACAAAATGTTGTTTAGAATTCGAGTAATTCTCTTTCACAAGTTTTATGTTTTCATAATTTCCATTGACTCTTAAAGTATTATGAATTCATTATCATCTAAATATTTTATTTCATAAATGTACCGGTACTAAGATTTCAAAAACAAAGATATACAAATGTACTATAAATAATTTGTGTAAACAAGCATTTCATCCTAGTTCAAAGACGATCTTTGCGCAATGTCTGTTAATTAATTAGATTATCTTCAATTGCCATTGGTCACTATTAAACTATAAATTTGAAATTGACAGTCATTTACAATTACTCAGAGATCAGAAAAAAATTGGAAAATGTTATCTTAATAAAATTTTACAGTTAACAAATAGATGAATATATACACAGAGTTACTTTGTATACTTGCATAAAAGTTAAATTTTGGGGAGTCAAATATTGCTTTAAAATTGTATTTACATTCCTTTTCTATTTTGTTCATAAAATTTAGGGAGAGCTACAGCACTTCAAACACTAATGACACGAACACTTAGATAAGGGTTACAGTGCATTGAACACCATACAAACCCAACATTACAAACAAAAATTCACACACTTTCAGCAGTTTTACTGATAGTAAAAGTAGCTGTTGCTGTGGCTTTTCACATAATGTAACTTATCTGAAGAAAAGTACAGGGATTTGAAAATATAAATCACTTCACACCAAAGAGAATTAAAAATGTAAACATAAGCATTGAATCATTGACATATAATTATTGTCAATAAAATATGTTCAAAACAAATAAAAAAAAAAGTGTACCTACCTATGTATATTTTGGTCTGTATCAAATTCCTCTAAAATACTTGTAATAAGGAAATATTTTAAAAATGATTGTCTTGTAAGCTGACTTATTTGCAAGTATATACATTATCTTCCCTGTATATTGATTGGTACTGAATGTGTTCTGGTTTAAGAACTAACTTGAAACCCAGTTATTTACAAATAACATGACTGTGTATAATCTCCTGCAGCCACATCTGTTCTACAAAATATTTTACTCTGCACAGCATGGCTTTTAATTTTAGAAGAAAGAATGCAAAAGCAAGAAACTCTTTACTTTAATTATATCAATTTACCCTTTAAATGAAGTAAATAAACAAAAAAATATTATCAGTGCTGGGTTTGCTAGAATTTTAAAATCGTAAACTTGTTTAGTTCAGACTTTCTTCTTTACTAGAATGACAGACATTGCTTTATTTTGAGATGAGAAATATCTTCTGCTGTTTTTTGGAAAACCTAGTTTTGGTATATTTTTGATTTGCTTTGGTATTTAATTTCACTTATGCTGTTCATGTTTTTTTTTTAGAGTCTGCTGTGGATGTACCCAGTAAAGAACCAAGTATAAAGGCAGACATTGTACAAGCCCCTGTAACAGCCCCTGTCGCAGCCCCTGTAGCTACCCCAGAGGACTCCGTGGTGTCTGAAGTGGTGGAACCAGAGAAAATTACTGCCACAGAAACAGAACCTCTGAAACAAAATGGCAGTCTGCCAGCTACGGTTCTCAACCCTCAAAGTGATGAGATGCCCCCCTATGAGCCTAACCATACAGTGATTGAGGAGCAGTCCCCAGTCAAGGAGGGTCAAGGTCGTCAGGAGATTTCAGACAGTGATGAGGATGAGGAGGAGGTAGTGAAGCCCAGCCTAGAGGATCAGATCAAGGATTTGGAGGAAGAGATTGAGAGGAAGAGTAGCTTCTCTGGATCTTATCAGCCTGAGGCTGAAGTACAGGAAGAAGCAGTCCTCACCACAGTGCCCAAATCCAGCAATAACATCCTGTCAGCACCACTCACACAGAATCACGTGGGTAACTCCACAAAGAGCACCGCGGTGGAGACCACCAGCACGGGAGGTGGCTGCTGTAGGATGTTCCTCTTTACTTTCTTTTTTGTGTTTCTCACCCTAACAGTCACAGCCATTACTCTGTTGAGTTCTAACTTAGACCATCCATTGCTAACTCAACTCAGACAGCACCTGCAGTTTGTCAATCCTGTCAGAGATTATGTCATGGACAGAATTAATTCTTTCTTGTCCTAGGTTGTAGGAACTTTGGAGATTTTTGCTAATTCACACATTGTTCACCACAGAGAGAGCTAATGTGATGAACTATTCTACTTTTTGGTAGTGGGACTTTGTCTATAAGACAAGAGATTACATATCTAAATTTATGGAATATATATGTGTAGGTACATAAACTGCAAATAAAATGGAAGAAATATTGCTCCATAATAGAAACATTTCATTTATTTTTATGTTTAAAACATTTACTCCACTACTACATTTGTTGTTTTTAAAACGCTTTTTTGCATTTTTTGTTCATTTTTTTTACAATCATGTATGTTGAATCTTTTATGTGAAAAAAGTGGATTATAACATTTGAAGAGGGAAAGGTGTAAAAATGACACTTCAGTAAAGTGAACTTTAAAGTATTGCTATTTTTAGAAAGGGTTGAGAACGGCAGCTAAAGCTTATGATTGAACTATCTTGTGTTACATTCATATCTTTTGAATTTTTTTGTTATGTCTTTGTTATCTTCTCTAGAATCTGAGCTTTAATCATTTCTAACTTTCAGCTTTTAAATCTATAAACTTTCAGTTTTTTTATTCTCACAAACTAAAAGCTTTCTTAATCTCACTCAGTTAGTTTCTCAGTGTGTATTTCAAGGTCTCATTTTTTTTCATAAGGTCTCACTGAGCTTATATATGCTTTTATATGCATTTTCCTTGCTGTCTGCATTCATTTTTTAGCCCTTTGTCTCTCTTGGGTAAGAAAAATACTGTATCTATTAAAATTTTTGAAAATAGTGACTTAGCAGAATTTTTTTCATTTGTCTACATAGAAAAATATATTTCTATTTATATCATTATGCTTAATCAACATTTTTGTTATTTGTGTTTTATGAAATATTTTAAACCATCGCTATATGTTACGTGTACATTTTAAAGTAATATATTATAACTTTTAAAACTTTATATTTTATTGTACTGTTTTTTGCAAGCTGGACCAATTTTTTTTTCTTGTGATTTATATTTTACTTGTGTTTTCCTTTCGTACATATTTTTACTAGTCTCTTGAAGGTGCATTAATTGAAAAATTAATTTGAAAAAATTAAGCTATAAAATAAATTCGATTGTAGTATTTACAATAGTTTTTAATTCAGTATACATGTACAGGCATTCAAAATATATTAAAGGGTGTGTCATCTTGATCTTTGGGTAAAATAATGAAGTTACAAAAAAAAACAAACAAATGACAAGTTCAGAGGGGAATTGCAGCATTTTCATCATTTAGATATAAACATTTCTATTTCATATTTTTTCTGTTATAACCATGTACAAAAAAATCAGTATGTACTGTAATAGACTGACAATAATGACTTATGTTTTCTGGTCAGTAAAGGCATTATGGGCATTTTGAAGTTGATCACTTACCCCAAACAAATGGCCTGTCTTTTCATGAAAAGATTTATTATTGTTGGGCTAACTACTAAATTAAGGACTTTATAACAGAAATCCTTGTAAAACCACTCATGACTGTGTCAAATTAGCAGTCTTTTATCATCTTTTGGATCTAAGGAAAAGACAGTATTATTCCAGGAAAATCTCACGGATTGTAGTTAAGTTTCCAAATGGGGAGGAATTTTTGCTCTCAACATTAATGTAATTATATTACATGTTGTAGTAAACAAAAAGACATTGGATTTCTCAGATTCAAAAAAAGGAATGCCAATATTTTTTTTATACTTTTTGTGTACAAAGAGAATAGAATAGAAAATTTGTGTTTTTTCTTTGATTGTTCTGCATGCATGTATAATAAATTTATTATTGTATGTTAGTTTTGTGCAATAAATTTCACTACAAGCAGTGATGTGATTAAGTAAATTTTGGCCATGATTTATTTGAAAGACATTTCCAAAAAAAATTTTCGCACTGTTCAACAGTAAGGTTACACTAAAGATAATAACTTGATTGAATTCATTAATAGAATCAAACAGAAATTTAAGCCAAAAGAAAAAAAAAAATCAAAATTACAGTAACAAGAAGAAAACAACAACAACACACAGATCTGTTCACTGAGTAAGCAAATTGATATGTTCTTTTTAATGTGTACGAAACAGAATGAGTGGGTAAATTATAATGTATTTTAAACAAACTCTCATTGTTTTTAATGTTGATAAAGTCAGAAAATATGTAACTTAATGTAGCCTTTTTTATATAATTTTGTTTGCCCTTTTTCTGTGTTCATGTGAATGTATTTCTCTGCTTTCTGCAGTACATAACATCAGCTGGGTTTTCTTTTTTCGCCTTTGTAAGGATTTTCGTTTTCTGTTAGTATTTTTCATAGCTTTTCCTGTACTTAGTTTTTTAAGTGTGTTTGTGAAAAAAGCTACAAAAATATACAAGAGATAACCATTGCATGGTGTGGGGAACCATATTTTGAAGTCAGTTATGGATCTCTGTATTGTCAGAAAACAGGAAGACAATGCTGAACAGCAAACACAGAAAGGCCAGTCTGAGAACACATGGTATGGATGGGCACTCAGCCAAAATGACAACTGTCATGGAGTTGTTTCTCTGACCTAGTTTATTGCAGAAAGCACTGAAGAAAGTGAGTTAGGCCTGTCTTATTTTATGTAAAACCAGGGCATTCATTGGACTAATTTTTATGTGATAGTAGATACAGATTAAAGTAAAATGCTTACTAAAATGGAAGGCATAATATGAATGCAAGGAGGTTCAGACATTTTTTTTCATTCTTCATGCTTTGTCCTGAACAAATTCACACATAACATAGACCATGTATGATTTTTAGTATTGGTTGTGGACCAGATATAGTTGTCCTATAATGATATTGACTGTATAGGTATTTTACAGCTCTGAAGGACTTAGTGATTCTGAGGGTCAAAGCTGCGGTTTTTTTTCTTTATACAGAGATATTCAGAGGACCATTTGGTACTCATTACTTGACATAATTTTTTTTGTAAAACTGTAGAATGCATTTTATTCATTTATGACACTAACCTTTATTTAAATTTTTAAGTCCTTAGTGTAATAATATATCTGTATTATTATTACATGTACATTATAATATATATAAAAAAAATTATACATAAGCTTTCTAAAATTTTATTTTGTACTAGTGGCTTAAATTATATTCATAACCTGAACAAAATTTTGACCTATGAACATATACCACAACATTCTCTGCGATGTAAAACTACTTTATTAAACTGAATAGTGTTCAAAAAGATGATATTTTATCAACTCTGGCTGCATGTTGTTTAGAAGTGTACCATCACTTGTTTATACAAATGTCTGTGATTTTTCACTCCAATGTAAGAATATTTTGTTGCAGTAGGTAGTTTGGTCTGAGATCAGCCGTGATATGGAATTGGAAATTTTGACCATTTAGTTGTATTGTTTTTTGTTTGCATCAACTTGAATAAAATGCAGAATTAATTATGTTTAGTTGCTTTTTTCCACTTATTTGAAAGAAGTTCAGAATTGGTGATTCTTGTGACTTCATATAACAAAATCAGTTTTCTTATACCTTTAAAATATTGTTCCTATATAAATCTATACGAAAAAAGTCCAACATATCTAATGTTTGGCTGAGCGGGCATAAAAAAATCGATGTTGGACTGCTGAGTGAGATGTTAGACCGCTTACGTCACAGAATGGGTGGAGCTTAAATTCATTTTCATTCGTTGGTGTTCAACAGTGACGGACCTGAGGTTACAACACAGAAGACAGTACAAAAGCATGTTACATATGTACATGTGTGTAAAAAGATTAAAATGAAAGGTATATAAACAAAACATTTTTTGACTATGTTCCTAACGGCCTCAGGGAGACAGTTTGGTTCTTGGGTCCGACAAAATGCATGTTGCCCTCGAACTCGGTCAATAAATGTATAATATTCCTAAGTTCATTGTGACCCTTGGCCTTTGTCATTGTGGCCAAATGCTTATAATTCTCTGGGGAAACCAGATCATTGTACCAAGTTTCATGCCTGTCAAGCAAAGAGTTTTAATAAATCGAACACTTAACATCTTTCTATTTCCAGTTGGATCTGTACTTGACTTTTGAGCTTGTGAACTCGGGTTATCTACTCCAAAAGAAGAACCAATGCATCAAGTGTGATATCTGTCAAGTATGCCGTCTTTAAACGTGGAGATATAGTCATTTTACGATGCAAATTGCATTCCAATTGACTTGTATAAATGCAGAATCCAAGAATTACCTCAAACTGTGAATATTTTTCTCAGGGACATGACCTGAATATATTAATAGGGTTTTCGTGCTTACAGAGGAGGAAAATTGCATAATATATATATACATCTCAATTTTATCACGAGTTTTTTTAAATATAAGAATTTGTAACTATATTGGCCCTGATATGAAATGACCGTGATTTGAGGTGGGTTGAGGGTGGGAGATAAATGATCACTCAGGATCTTGTTTAAGTTTCACCTAGAAATTATACATCAGTTAATTACATCTTTTAATCACTCTTATAAAAAAAAAGGAGTTCAGTGTCTTTCATTACTGGGCGTGGTTAGGTCCAACTAACCAAACGCACACACATATATATTAACATGCTTTTTCTTGGAAAACTTATCACATTCTTTATTCGTTTCTATTGGCTGTTGGATAAAGGTTAAAAAGCACTAATAAACGATTAAAAAAGGAGCTGGGTATAAAAAATTAAAACCATATATCAATCAGATCATAACAACATGACACAAATGGAAGAATATTCATGGGTATTAGATTATAATTTTACATATGATCATTTCAATATATCATACATGGTTATAGGTGACTCGTATAGATACACATCGCATGGAAGACAAGTGGTTCAATGGATTCTCCTTGGCGTATACATGCTCACAACGGCTATTGCAGTGCCTGGAAATTTCGCAATGATTTGGAATTATAGACCAAAGAAGAAATGGAGAAATAAAAACATTTTCATCAGCAGTCTTGCTGTTAGCGACCTTGGACTTGTATTCATTTCTATTCCGTTTAAAGTGGTAGGCGAGCAGTTTTACCGATCTTGGCCATATTTTGAATTTTTGTGCCCATTTTCAGCCTACCTTCACTTAATACTAGTTATCCATCGTTCCCAGTCCTTGGTGCTATTGACTGTATTCAGACATTACGTGATATTTCGATCACCGCAAAAAGTCTCACTTACTTTGCAAGGGAAAGTCACGTATGTGCTAGCATTGTTTTTTTCCTTCCTCGTTGCATTGCCTGTTGCCATATATTCTAAAGTAGAATACTTTGATGTAGCATTTCACATTCGAACCCGCATGTGCGTAGAAGTCTGGGACTCCAGTAAAGATAGACTTTATTACACCATTGTAATAATGATAATTCAATATATTATTCCACTTCTTATATTATGTTTCTCCAATTTTTATATTGGAATTCTTGTTTGGATCCGTAAGCTACCAGGAGAAAACCATCCCACGAGAATCAAAGAGCTGGACCAAGAAAAACGACGGGTAAAGCATTTTACTTCCTTACTTTTTTTTTTTAACAACTGAATTCTCTAAAAAAAAAAATCACAAATTAGACATTGCGATTTATAAAGGGAAAAAACTTAAGTTTAGAGAACATTTGGAGAATGATTGTTGGTCATGGTAAAATAGCATGGTCATGAAGTCAAAAATCATAATTCATTAGGAAAGGTCTTGTCACACGTATTGCCACAATTGAAAGAAAAATATCTTCTCAAGCTAGTAACCAGGGGTTTCAAAATGGTGGTTGAGGTGGTGGTGTATGTCTTTTGGAAAAACTGCTCTCGACTCAGACCCCTGGCATTGCGAGGATAAAAAAAAATAAACTGTCCAAACTCGAGCATCTTGAAAATTTCATGGGAATGGGCAGACCTTTCCCTTGCTTTACGACACATTTTTTTGAAATGCTTTATTTTGCGTCTGTTATGTGAGTTTGCAAATGACTGATCTCCACATTCCACAGTGGATTCGAGAGCAGACGTTCAACCTCTGCACCACCCAGTTTTGTAACAGACCGCCAAATAAGACTCAATCTATGTCCATGCACTTTTGCAAAAGCGGGGTACAAAAATTGTTAATTTCTAACCAAAATCCAAATTTTAGCAATTGAAAAAATACAATTTTTAAATACATCATGTTCTTCTTTTTTCAGACGGTGAAGGTGTTAATTTGCGTGGCTGTTTTTTACGCCCTCTCCTGGCTACCTCTCCACGTCATAACTGTTGTAGCCAGTAACAACCAGCAACTGATGTCCCAGGAATACCTACAGGTTCACTGGATGTTCTCTCATTGGTTCGCCTTCACTAACTGCGCTGTCCATCCAATCAATTATTTTGTGATGGATAAGAACTTCAGGAAGAAAACAATGAAACTGTTCCGATCACCATGCTGTTCGTATCTTAACAATACTGCGGAATTTCAGATGCATCGGTTAGACACAGGTTGTTAACAGTTTATGCAATATTGAATAAAAGACGAATAGGAAACAAAGATTGATTGGTTGTATGTTGTTTTACGTTGAGAATATTTAACTCATCTCACAGAGACGTCACCATATATATTGGTGAAGGGCTTCAAATTTCGACCTTTACTTGCCACTTACGGCCATTGAGCAGTGTGTTTTTTTTATCGTGCCAATGTCTGCTGTGTCACGGGGCCTCGGTTTTTAAGGTATAATCCGAAGGTCCTGAACGCAACTATCACTTCAAGGTGCTGAGCGTATGGCAAAGGAATAGGAAACAAAGGACCTTAATTTAAGGGGGAAAGGGTGTTTAAGATTATTGAATTTTCACATCTTATTTAAAAAGACAATCATGCATATCTTAGAACAAGGAGTCTCAATTACCATTATACGATGTATGTACTTACCTCGTTACAAGCCATTTCATAGACACTTTAATTTGTTTTAACCAGGGAATACTGAGTAGATGAAAATTTCATTATTCCCAATTTGTATGAAATAATGAAAATTACTGATATTTTCGTTTAATTTCTTCTTTTTATCAAATACCCACCATTTCATGGCCCCATGAAATATAAATACACTATCCTGAAAGAAAGAAATCAAAAAACCACCAAGTAACCAATATTTTTTATCAAACCACGAACTGATCACGGTTTTAAAACACCCAATTTTATTTTTTTTTAAAAATTGAATCTTGCATACAATCATTGTCGATAACCCAAATCAAAGGTTTGTAAAATAGTTTGAGAATCCAATAGAATTTAACTTTGAGTTTCGACAGGTTGAAATGGTATCTTGTTGATGATGTCACACTCGTGTATAACGAATAATGGCTGTCTTTCCTTTTCCTGTAATGGTCTGAAAATGAAGAAAATACTGTTAGACATTCGTTAAAACCCAATGGCATTTACGATAATAAATTACCATTTAATCAAAACACACCCGTATTAAAATATTTGACATTTATAAATTCTCTATTAACTCTTAAAAATGTTCGAAATACAGCTACAAGTTAGATTAATTTAAATATATCACATTACCATTACAGATTCATTAAAAGGACACAGAGTGATTTTTCTGTGAACTAGGGCAACTAATTACTGCACTCTGAAAGAGTAAATTCAAGTTTTCCAAACTACATCCTTAGCAGCTGGACCACAACAACTATGACACGATGTGTTTGTGAAACACTGATGCCCCGTATGGCAACATGCCAAAGGTTAAACTTTCCTATATGCAAATTATAATATAATATATTGGTACCCAAGTAGGGTATTCTCACTGTAAATACATTTAAGAAATATGAAAGTAGGCAAAGGTTAAAGTTTATTTTCATAAGTACGGAAATCTTCAAGGTCAAGGCCAAAAGCTCAAGATAATTGGTATCCAATGAAAGTCCCTTGCAACAAAGAAGACATATGTGAAGTATGTAAGTCCTAGCCCTAACCATTCAAAAGTTATGGTAAAGGTTAAAAAAAATTTGTGTTTGTGAAAAAGCAGGTCAAAGAAAAAGCTCAAGATAATTGGCATCCAATGAAAGTCCCTTGCAACAAAGAAGACATATGTGAAGTATGTAAGTCCTAGCCCTAACCATTCAAAAGTTATGGTAAAGGTTAAAAGAAAATAAAAAGCTATCAAATGATATCAAATGAAAGGTCTTGTCACAAGGATTAAATATGTAAAGTATGAAAACACTAGCTCTAACCCTTAAAAAGTTAAGGTCAAAGTTTGCTGGAGGTCAAAGTCAAACTTCTTGGTATCCAATGTAGAGTCTTTTTTACAAGAATTACATATGTGAAGTATGAAAGCACTAGCTATAACTGTTTATAAGTTATGATCAAGGTGAAAATTTTTTGATAAGTACGGAACCAAGACCAAGGTCAAAATTGTTGGTATCCAATGAAAGGTCTATCCATAAAGAATATACATATGAAGTGTAAAACTCCTGGTATCTACTGTTCAAAAGATATGGCCAAAGTAAAAGTGTGGAATGTTTGTGTAAAAGTAGGTCAAACTCCAAGGTCAACTTGTTTAGCAATATACACTGTACTTATCACCCTCATATGGGGTTATGTCTCTCAATTTATTCGATACATAAGAACATGCTTTGCATTTTTAATTTCTAAAAACGAGGCAAGTTATTGACCAAAAAATTGATAAAACAGATTGTTATACCTTTAAAATTTTGCTCCTATACAAATCTATACGAAAGAAAGACTAACATTTCTAATGTTTGGCTGAGCGGGCAATCGATGTTAGACCGCTGAGTGAGATGTTGGACTGGTCAGTGAGATGTTGGACCGCTTACGTCACAGAATGGGCGGAACTTAAGGTATCCGACCCATATTAGGACCAAAATGTCTAACCTTAAATATCAATTGTTTGTAAAATATCCTGATATTATTTCAAAGCATTTTAGAGTAGAAAGGGATTTACCAAAAGAAATTTTCAAAAAATTTATTACCTAAACAGAAATAAATTATTGAAGATTGCATTGAAGTCTATGGAAGGAAGTAAGTTTTTAAGATAAAAAAATAAATACTTCAAATATCAAAAAAAAGCCGTGGTGGAAAGATGTATTTGATCATTGGGAATAGAAAAACAATTAGAAATATTTTTTTTACCAGATATATTTTTTTTTAAATTAATTTTTATTGAGTAAAATCAAAGGGAGATAACTCGTCAAGGGCAGGAAAAGGTCTAAATTAGGACATGTCCCACTCTTACATTCTTATACTAAAACATGAAAATTAGTTCTAACTACACTGAGTATTCAGCCCATGCATATTTAGGCATTCAATTCCATTGAATCTGAGGCTAATATGGATCGGATACCTTAATCTCATTTTCATTTGTTGGTGTTCAACAGTGACACACCAGATGTTACATCATGGAAGACAGTACAAAATACATGTGTGTCAAAATAATTGAAATCAGATGAAAAGTATGACAAAACATTTATTGACTGAGTCCTCGAGCAAAACGCGTTTTGCCGGACCCTTGAACCAAACTGTCTGCCTTCGGTCTAACGGCCTCAGGCAGATAGTTTGGTTCTTGGGTCTGACAAAACGCATGTTGCCCTCTAACTTAGTCAATAAATGTATAATATCAACAGTCTCGTTTAAAGTTCCCATTTCGCAAGTTGGTCGATAAATTGACCTGGTCAGCAAATAAAAATCTATCATTAAGTCAAATTCTAATTGATGTTTTTCTTACTAACTGTTAGCCCGTTACTTACACACTGAATTATCTACTGATTTTTGACTTGTAGTTTTTCGATCATGAGAAAAGCAGGGCGGCTGTGACTGATGGGCAGGGAATGCCCACTCCTCTGAATCAGAAAATTTTATTTAAAGTCAGATTATTACAACAATTAACATAAGCTCTGTAGAGCTTTTGACCGACTCTATGGTACCTGATCCCATCTCGGATGTTTTTAGAGTTCCGTGATCGCTCTGGCCCTGAAATACTTTTCTGAATGGACTTATATGAGCATTTTTAATGTAAAATTAAAATCCCTTTAAACCAAGATATGCTTTATGCCAAATCGGGTGAAATTGGCCAAGTGATTTTTGAGAAGTCAAAAATGTGAAAAAGTGTACGGAACGACGTACACCGAACGAGTGAATAAAAAACTTCATTTAAGCTTTCAGCTCAGACTCAGGTGAGCTAAGAAGGTTGATGAGGCATCAAACCGTTTTATCCCCTGATTTGTCCCCGTTACCCATGCGAACATAATACTGATTATTAACAAAATGTCCCAAAACAGAGGTTTTAATCCATAGATACAAAATTAAATAATTTTTTAAATCGAAATATTTTAAGTCACAAGGTAATTGATCTAAGTGAAATTTTTACTTATTTCTGTAGATTGTTCACATAAAATTCTTACCGATACAAGTTCGTTGCCATTAACAATACGGGATATTAGCGCCTCGTGATCACCGTATTGTTGTACTTCTTCCAGTGCATTTCCATTCTTTCTGTATGTTACCTACAAAATATTTTCTTGTAGTAAAATTTAGTTAACATACCTATGGTGCATGTTCCGATGTGGCCACTCGCACCCGTCGCATTAAGGACAAAGATGTGAGTGCGATTCAGCAAAAAGGCGAAGTTGCGACTAAGATGAAGTGCGAAGGCGAATGTATGATACTCGTATCGCTCCTTAGCCTTTGAGGAGGGTAAGGTCATTTGAAGATAATTTTTTAAAGTAAAAATGGTGTCTGCCATTGATTGATTTTATGTTTTTTTTTTGTTTTGAACATATTTTATTGACAACACGTCAAAGGGGTTGGACACAAGTTCTAAAAAAACCTAGATAGCCCTCTCCCACGTTGATCTATGTTTTTCATGTACATGTACGATTCGAGAATTTTTAACTCATATAGAGAGGTACCGGTGATGGGCTTCAAATCTTGACCTTTACTCGACACTCAGGGCCATTAAACAGTGAGGGATCTTTATCTTGCCATTTAACGCCTGTTGTGACACAGGACCTCGGTATATATTTAACGACTGTTGTGACACAGGACCTCGATATATATTTAACGCCTGTTGTGACACAGGACCTCGGTATATATTTAACGCCTGTTGTGACACAGGACCTCGATTTATATTAAACGCCTGTTGTGACACAGGACCTCGGTATATATTTAACGCCTGTTGTGACACAGGACCTATTTATTTATTTAACGCCTGTTGTGACACAGGACCTCGGTATATGTGACACGGGACCTCGATATATTTTTAACGCCTGTTGTGACACAGGACCTCGGTATATATTTAACGCCTGTTGTGACACAGGACCTATTTATTTATTTAACGCCTGTTGTGACACAGGACCTATTTATTTATTTAACGCCTGTTGTGACACAGGACCTATTCATATATTTAACGCCTGTTGTGACACAGGACCTATTTATATATTTAACGCCTGTTGTGACACAGGACCTATTTATATATTTAACGCCTGTTGTGACACAGGACCTCGGTATTTAAGGTCTCATCCGAATCTGCTCTGTTGCGAATATATTTCTAGCGGGAATTTTCGCAAGAAAGAGATTGCAGTAATTAAATAAAAACCTACACACAGTGACATATAAAATAACTAATAAATATAGCCCACTAAAAGTTAAGTACAATGAATAACGATAATAAGCTAAACAAAGTTGCAAAGGCGAAAGTGTGACATTTATATCGCTCTTTTGCGAAGGTGCGATTGACCCGAAAGGAACACCGTCCATACATCTAGAAATATGACCAACTTGGACCTGTATTATATATGTATCCATAAATGTACATAGGGCATCTCGATAAATGCACATCTGCTATCTGTTTGTCTCTAAAATTGTATCGCTTACAACCATTGCATCTAGTTCAAGAATCAAATAAACTAAGTTTTTGTTTAGAAATCGTTTTTTTTGTATCCAGCAGCCAAAGCGTTGATAACTAATATTTTAATATAAAGCTTCCATTGCATATACCAAGCAAAGAACTTTATTCGGTAATAACCAATATTTGCCCCCAAAATCAAACTTTGACGAAGAAATATTTAATTATGTTCTTAAACACGGGGATATATGCTGACTTCAAAGCACTGGATATTTTCATAAGCAATTACGTCATATGTTTGAAATGACGTCACGAAAATGACGTTAATTTAAAATTTCCATGATTTCTGCAGAAAAGGTATATATTACGTTGATATTTTGAGTAAAAATCACCGAGTGCAGGTCTGATCAGGCTCAATATTTTGATATAATGTGAAGAATGATAATATCAATAAAATATGTAAATATTGTTTCTGAGCAAACTTGTGCTCTATAAATTTTAAAGCTAAAATTGTTAAAATTTTGTCCATTTTGTCCTCTTCTAAAAAAATGATATAAAATCGGACTAGTTTGTGACGTCATAAAAACAAAAATTGTCAGTAAACTACTTTGAAACTATATTATTATACCTCATTATAAATATTCTACACAACGCGTTATCTGTTTGGTTCTACGTTATCACGTGATTGGGCCGTAAAACTTCATATTTCACGGTCGTCGGCACGCTTTTCATTATATTCCACCTCTTCGGAACACCTAGTGTATTTTCCCGCAATATAGTTCTCGTTCGTTGAACGAAGACTCCCGAGAGTAGTAGACGTCACAATAACCTGGTTTACGTCACAATGTTGATGAAAATGTGTTGAACAAAGGGTTTTATAGTTACTTTATGTGAACAATGAAAGTGAGAGTTTTTGTCAAGAGAGTTTTTGTTTATTTCAAAGGTTTTGCTTGTTTCGGTATGATAAACAATTCATTGCATGAATGTTCGGGAAACATGAAGACTTATTCAGCCAAGAAATATCATATTCCCCTCGGGCGAAGCCCTTGGGGAATATGATATTTCTTCGCTGAATAATTATTCATATTTCCCTCACTATCATGCAATAAATGTATAATATCATCGTCTCAAGCCACGGTCCGGAGTCCGCATATAGCTCTCTCCTATGGGAATGGGAGAGGATCGTACATTTTGGCCGTGGTTTGCGACGATGACCAGAATGGGAGAGGATCGTACATTTTGGCCGTGGTTTGCGACGATGCTATAATATGTTCTGTTAATTTATATTTCTTATACAATTTATAGAATTCAGCACATTTCAAGAATTTTTCAAAATTTGACTTTTGTGTGGGGGCATAGATATGCAGTATACCGCATATAGTTCTTTATATCTGAGCTTTCTAATGACACCTTTGAAGACATAAAATCAAAACTAAGTGCAGTGCAATTCATTATGTGAATTTTCTTCCCCTTTTCCAAAAAGTACCATGATTTTTTTGCCATCCATTGAAGAACTTGGGAATGTTACGCGAAGTTTGAAGCGGACTTCAGTGGAGATATGGCCGATTGTAGTCTTAATGAAATACTCGTCGTCTATAATATTGATTTCCTGGATTGGCTGAATTAGACCCTCTTTTGCTTTTGATCGCATTTCGTCGTCCACACCTGCCAGTGTTGTATAGATCTATGTTAGAATTTGGTCACATTTAAGATAAAATATAATTTTTAATTAACAAAAAAATATGAGCAGCTTTTGACATCCATTTCGATATTCACAATGAAGTTTTACATATACAAACCAAATGCCTGGAAGATTTCGTCTAGATTTTCCTCAGAAATCACTTTCCACTTCCCAATCAACCCCGAAATTGCCATTGTTATTAGAGATTTTAGTACCTGTCTTCAACCCTATAGTGACAATTAATTCGGCTAATATTTAAAGTAGTGACAAATAACCTTTCCCTCTATCTTCGTTTTTGGAGTGCAGGTTAATGTTATGACCCTTGTCTTTTCTTGTTCAGGGCACCTGCTCTATACAGCGATAATGGAAGATAATAGAGATTACACCTCAACGTACCATTTCCATTTTGCGATTTCTTCTACATTGGTCGATATGAGATGAATTGCACTTCATTGCATATATAAAAGTACAAAGACACGAATGCAAACGTTCGACAGTGTTAAAATGTGTGGAAATGGTACAAAAATATCATCATGCTGCTCAATTTCCTGAAGTCAACTGTCGGTATAGAAGAAACAGCTAAATTGCCTTGACACAGTTTAATTGTTTACATTACAAATGACTATGTTTATTCAAAAGAATAGCTTCAGTTTAATGAACCGAAAATTCAAAGAATTTAATGAGACCAACACTCTTCTACATCACATGTACTAAATCTGTTTTTCTATTTCAATTTTCTTCTCTGAAATACAAGGGATTGAAATGGACTACACAATGCAAAATTTTCTTTTGACAATATTAAAAACTTAGTGACCATACGAGTATTATCAAGGGTGGTCGACCCAGACCTATGATAAATTGTTTGTTGTTTAACATCCCTCTCGAGAATTTTTCACTCGTATGGAGACATCACCATTTGCCGGCGGAAGGATACAAATTTTGTCCTATGCTCGGCACTCATCGCCATTGAACAGTGAGGGATCTTTTTTGTACCTGCATCTACACAGGACCTCAGTTATTACGGTCTCACCGAAGGACCGACCTCCACGTCCCACAGTGGATATCGAATCCGTGACGTAAGCATCAACCCCTTACTAATTTGGCATCGCTCTTAATGAATTCTTCTTTATAGAAAACAAACCCGTTGTCAATATCACATAAAACTGCTTAAATGCATTCCTAAATCATGCTAGCAACACTGAGTGATCTTGTTCTAACAGCCACATGCAAAATGGGCGGGCCCCAATTGGCCAATTAAAATGCGTGGCGTTTAGAATGTAACGCGCGAACTGAACTGCATAACTGTCAAATCCATCAGTGTCGTCGCTGAACGCAATGTTTTTTCAGTCGAAGTGCATATTTTTAAGCGATATTTATGATAAATATTATTGGTCTGCTGTGTATAATGTCAAAGTCTCAAGCATATAAATCAGAAGTCTCTAATGAAGACCTGGACATAAATCAATCAAATTTGTTGAAGGAATAGTCTTTTGTTTTCCCCCCAGAAATTACTAATTTAGGAACCTTGGTAAAATTGTTGATCGAAATAAACAAACCCCCCCCCCCCCCTGAAAAAAAAATTAAGGTATCCGACCCATAATAGGACATAATTTTCTAACCTTAAATATCCATCCCGTATTATGAAAAAAAACTAATTTAAAGCAGTTTAGAATAGAAAAGGATTTACCAGAAGAAATTTTCAAAAATATAATTTCCGGAGCAGTATTTAATCAATGAAGAATGCATTGAGTTCCACGGAAACAAGCAAATATTTGAAAATAAAAATTAAAATACTAAATATGAATATCAAAAAATGCTGTGGTGGAATGATGTATATAATCATTAAGAATAGAAAAACGTTAAAAAAAATAATAATTTTTTACCAGATAGATATGTTTAGAAATGAATTTTATTAATTAAAAGCAAAGGGGGATAACGCTTCAAGGACGGGTCAAAGTAAAAAATTAGGACACATTCTGCTCTTACATATTGGTACTAAAACATATGAACACTATGTCTACATATACTGAGTATTCGGCCAATATATATCTGTTATGCATTAAAATTCATTGAATATGGATACCTTAAAAACGATTTGTGTAGTTTAGTCCGTTGATTGGCCATTGTGACCTAACCCTACCCTCAGGGGTCATGATTAAAAAAAAAACCTCGAATCTACACCCCATGAGAATGATTCGACATAGATTTCATCTTTCCTGTCCCAATTGTTCTTGAGAAGAAGATTTATAAATGATGCCAATAAATTTTCGCAAATTTGTTGTTATATCCCCTTGAAAGACTTCGCTTTACATTTGAACAAACTTGAATTCCCTTCACCTAAGGATACTTTGCACCAAGTTTAGTCGAAAATTTTCACCCAGTAGATGAAAATGTGAAAAGTTCACGACGAACACAACGATAATTGGGTTTATCTCATATGGATAAGCCGGGTTATTTCGAGCACAATTTGCGTCTTAATTTTATTATGGGTCAAGAAGGATTACTCTAATTTCTTTCGTACAACTAATTTAGCATCATTGAGCATGCTCACTGCCAGCTTCCTCTTCCGTCATTCTCCAAAGCTTTAGACCGGGAACATTTTGATGCAGAATTTTATCTCGCTCATCGTCAAATTAAAGAAGGTACTTGCGCAACAAGTGAAGTAAGTACATAGAATTATTGTTTGATGAATTATTTCAGACTAATTTACCGGTGTATCAGTGATTGTTGACCAGCTAAAGTACATTAAGAACTTGCACAAATTGGCATTTGGTATCGGTCATCTTGAATAAATATTGGTTTGAAATACTTTTAATCAAAATATGTAAATTGATATAATTAAATTGCCAATGATCATATATAAAAACAACAACAATAATAATAATAATAATAATAAAAAATAATAAAATAAATAAATAATGTAAAAATTTATTTTTGTTTTATGAGCCATGTTACGAGCGAACAAGTCAAGGGCATCGAAGGGGAGGAGTCCATATGCAAGGACCAGATCCAATGTAGCTATCATGCCTTCCGTAACGCAATCTCAAGATGTCAGAACACCCATGCAGCCAGAGACTTTAGTGGTAGTCCCCATATCTACATTAAATGCGACTTCCACATCATCGGTCGCCGGAATTGCCTCCATTGCAGGACTGAGTTCATCAACAGCCCAGCAGACAAACCCTGAAGCCATTCCAGTATCTGTCGCCTCAGTTGTTGATACAGTTGCATCCCAACAATCTACAACTCAACCAGCTCCAACAGGTACAAGCAATTGTGACATAGAAAAGCCTATGTCTTTTCATAGTTTTGTGTCACCATTTGGGGCTCATGTCGTCCAAAATATGATAGATAAGATGTGGAATAATGAATATGTTCAATTAAGTAATTTGTTGATTAAAGAACCAACATCAGAGGTTCAACATCAGGTTATATTTCAGGAGGGTTCACGGACAAATTTTGATTAGAAAGGCTAAAACAAATACTATCGCATAAGCTTTTCTGGATTCTTTTCATTAGTGCTAAAAGACCATCACATCATACACCTGTACCTCTCGCGCCAATATAACTTGAAATAATATTTTTCCCAACCCACAGACATTTGTGGCTATTTCATCAATTTAAGAACACTGGCTTCGTCATGCGCTCAGCACTTTGAAATGAAAGTTGCGGGTCCTTCGGATGATACCTTAAAAACTGAGGTCCAGTCGTGACGACAGGCGTTGCCACGATAAAGATCCCTTTCGGGACTTTTGCGAAAAGCACGGATTTTATATTAGACGGATTTCTTTTACACCTGGAAATATATGAAAGTTTTTTGGCAATATAAATATTTAGTTTTTAAGTTAATAAAACGATAATAATAGGTCATTTCAAAGCACATATTACGTTGTATAGGAAGGGAACGGCAACAATACTATTCTCAACCGCTCCCTTCTAAGCTTTACAAACTCCTGCCAAGTTTTCATTTCGGAATGTTTTTCTTCTTTATTTGATTCCTTCAGAACATGAAAAATGAAAGGAGATACTATCTTTTATGAAAAAATGTATTTCAAGTCACGTCATTCTGTCTCTAATCATTTTTCATGTTTGTAAATAACGTAAGTGTCCCCACATGTAAAACCGAAACTACATGTTTAACCACTATAATTTTTTTCTTTCCTATTATCTATTCTGTACATCCGTACATAGCACAGGTTTAAAAAATGTAAAAGTAAGTCGTTGAATGTATTCATAAGCCAGTTCGCGCAAAAGTCCACTGCTCAATGGCCCTCAGTGCCGAGTAAAGGTCAAAATTTGAAGCCAGTCACCGGTATATGGTGACTTCCCTATATGAGTGAACAAATTCTCGAATGTGACATAAAACAACAATTAAACAATTAATGTTTTTAATATTAATTTCAGGGCCAAAGTTTTTTTTTAAAAATTTGATTATTAAGTTTATTTGATCCTTCACTAGGTTATATTATACTCAGTTGACCGTTAAGGCCCTTAGTTGTGCCTTTTGTTATAAAAATATTAAGCCTTTTGTCATTTTGTTTTACAAAACCTACGGATACGTGTTCTAAACAATTTCCTCTTTTACTAAGAAATTAACCGAGAAAGAGTAGCAGCTTGTTTTCAAATGAATTCTTGAAAACAGTTGAATCAAATTGCTAAATAAGGGTTTTAAAATATGATTGGATTTGTTTGTTCTCCTACATAATTTACCCACATTAAGAATATATCACTGATATTCACACATTGTTTTCTCGCCTTTTGCAATACTTTGTTTCCATTGGTTATAAAAGCACGAGGAAATCCTTATTCATTTAACGAGTGGGTTGGAAAAAAGTATTTCTATTCCATAACTTTAAGACTATAATCATTTTGCAAAATGGCACAGCTCGAAGAATATACATGGATATTAGATTTTAATTTTACATATGATTATTTCAATACATCGTATATGATAATTAGTGACTCTTCTAAAGATATTTCAAACGGAAGACTAGCGGTGCAGTGGATTCTCCTTGGCTTATACATTCTTACAACGGCTATTGCAGTGCCTGGAAATTTAGTCATGACTTGGCATTATAGACCCAAGAAGAACTGGAGAAATAAAAATATTTTCATCAGCAGTCTTGCTGTTAGTGACCTAGGACTTGTAATTATTTCGATTCCTTTTAAAGTTATAGGTCAGCATCTCTACCAGTCTTGGCCGTATTTTGACTTGTTATGTCCGTTTTCCGCTTACCTTCATTTGGTGCTTGTTGTCCATCGCTCCCAGTCTCTGATGTTGTTGACTGTCTATAGACATTACGTGATTTTTCGATCTCCACAAAAAGTGTCGTTAGCTGTACAGGGCAAGGTCACATATTTGCTCACCTTGTTGTGTTCCTTCTTGGTTGCATTGCCGATAGCGATGTATTCCAAGGTACAACATTTCAATGTAGGGTTTCAATCACGAAAAATGTGTGTGGAAGAGTGGAACTCCAGCAAAGAGCGACTCTACTACACCATTGCAATAATGGTCCTGCAATACATAATTCCCCTTTTTATACTATGTATTTCAAACTTTTATATTGGATGCCTTGTCTGGGCACGAAAACCACCAGGAGAAAACCATCCTCAGAAAATCAAAGAAATGTACTCAGCAAAAAGACGGGTATGTACTACTCATATTCATGCTTAATTAAAACAATTTTTGTTTTTTAAGCACATATTATATACAAAAACCATCTAAAATTTATTCACCAACGATATTTTTAAGCATTTATTTTACCGCTCAGTTTTATCTATGTAACAAATTCTTATACAATCTTTTTCTCTTTATTCAGACCGTCAAGGTGCTCATCTGCGTTGCTGTATCCTACGCAATCTCTTGGCTTCCTCTCCATATAATTACAATCGTGGGGACCAACAACAACCGTCTGATGAGTCAGGAGTACCTACAAGTCTTCTGGATGTTTTCTCATTGGTTCGCCTTCACCAACTGTGCTGTTCATCCGATAAATTATTTTGTGATGGATAAGGATTTCAGAAGGAAAACCAAGAACATGTTGGGGAAAATCTGCTGTTTGTGTCTTAAAACTCATTTAAAATTGTATCATCGTAACAGAGATTCATTGTCATCACATAACACATTAAGAACTAGCATCAAAGGTGGATTGGTGACTAAAGTGTGAATAAAAATAAATAAAAAAAAAATCGAGATATATTTTTTTTCAATATTTATGCAAGAACTTTAGAGAATTTTTTTCAGATCGAGCCTTTGATCAGAATTTCCCATTTTACGATATATGTAGGCAAATCAGTTTATTGTTTTGCTACAAAAGTTAGTGGTATTGTTTTTGGCACTTATAGCACAATTGACGTCTTTTAAGATGTCCGATCTACAATAGACTCAGATTTAATGAATCTGAATGCATAACTGATATATGTTGGCTGAATACTAAGCATATGTGGACATATTTTTCATGTTTCAGTCTCATTATGTAAGAGCAGAACGTGTCATAATTTTTTACCTTGACTCGTCCTTGAAGAGTTACCCCCCTTTGCTTTTAATCGATGAAGAAGGATATGGAGATAACGAACAGTATTCAATCTCAAAGTCCATAAAACAATACAAAAGAGGAGCAGAGCAAACACGGACCTCCTAAACATCAGAGGTGGGATTAGGTGCCGATAAAAATCATTTTTTAAAAAAATATATGTGGTGAAAAAGTATTATTTAATCATTTTTCTATTCTTAATAATTATATCTTTCCACCATAGCATTTTTGGTATTCCTAGTATTCAAATTATTATTTAAAAAAAATTGCTTGTTCCCATAGACTTCAATGCATTCTCAGGGACGTAGCAACAGGGGGGGGGGCCAGGGGGGGTAATCATATTTTTTCCCCAACATTACCTTCACTATATTAGAATATTAGAATATTAGAATATTAGAATATTTATTCAACCAATTTGGGCCCACAGTGGAGCATACAGAACAGTGTCCAAAATCACCACAGTTATACATATACAAAACAGAACAAAACAAACATAGTATAATGAACAGAGAGTTAGTTATCTTCTTTTAGGATGTATAGAATGTACATTATAAGTGGCCTATGTATAATATCTGCAATATGCCTATATTGAACTATGTTGTTTTCTCTTATTAAAATTTGCATTTAAGAGTTGGCATAATAAAACAACAAACTCAGAATCTTCATTTGACATAATCCATGTAAACAGGTCAACATTGTTAAGCAGTATCAAATTAGGAAAGGTTTTAAAGATTTTATCTAAAAACTCTCTTCTTGAGTCATTATAAAGTGAACATTCTAGCAAAAAATGTAATTCATCCTCAGTTGGACTTGAGGTGCAGTAACGACAGATTCTCTCACACCTGGGAAGAATTTCATTTTTAAAAGAAGATTTTAAACACATTTATTAATTTTCCTTTCATATCTACCCGTCTCCACCCTTAAACAATGATTACTAATTCTGAATTTTGTGAGAATTACCCGATTGTCTCGGTTTTTCATATTCAAGTATTTTTCAAAATAAAAAGACCTTTTATACTTAAAATATGTATTTAATTTACCAAAGCCTTCCAAATAATTGGTACGAATATCGTTCCAAATGTTTAAAAAACTATTACTGAGTTGTCTTTTCATGTACAATTTAAATTTGTTTTCACTATAGGAAATGTTCATTGAAAGGATGGTTGGCCCCCCACCTTATACCATAGTATAGTGATATCAAGGAATTGTAGGAAAATGTACGAAAAAAATTTGAAGTGAAAGGAAGTTGTCCATGAAATAGATGGCCACTACCCCTCCCCGCCCCCCTCCCCTCCCCCACGAAATAGGATTTTCGAGTTTGGGCAACTTTTAATTTGCGTTTTTTTGTCAACTTTTTCAGGTGAGTAAAAAAATTTCTCTGGCTGCCTCCCCCCCCCCACTTTTAAAAACGATGCTACGCGCCTGATTCTTAATTAATTACTGCTCGGGGTAAGCATATTTTTGAATATTCTTTTCTAATTTAATCTGCATTGAAAAAGTTTTAGAATATTTAATATCGGTTGGACATTTAAGGGGGCCGACTATAGTTTTATTGTGTGAAAACTACAATAGCGAAACTCTTCATATTTATACCATATATAACTTACATTAACTTCAGTGTACATGCAAAGTTTGGGGGAAATCTACCGTCCAGGTATTTTTGAGGGACCGTCTCAAAATACAGGTACATTTACTATAGGATTACATAGGAGAATGCCAATTTTTACCACTTTAAAGCAAATTATACAAATACTACAATAGACATTTTGTTCAAACTATACTATTTGATGAGTAATACTATATTATACAATATATGTACGAAACACAAAATTCTACCGTCTTGTTACCAGAGGGGGCATCTCAAAATGCAAAAAATTAGCAAATTTTACTATTTTTATAGAGTATTAGAAAATATGACGTACATAATGGATTCACATGAAAACATAATAAAAATATTGTAGATATTCTCAAATTTCTATGTTTTAAATTTCAAGAGCGTGTTTATTACTTTTTCTTTAATAATATTTTTATTACCCTTTTCTTTAAGAGCTAGATTATCATAACGTCAAAAACACTGCAACGACGTCAACCTACCTATCAATTGCAAAATCGGTTAAAAAAAATCAGTTATATCAAATTGTAATTACATTTTTATACCTATAATTTGTTAATTTTGTTTAATTTTAATAATTAAGCGAAAAAAGTTGCATTAAAACAGTAAATACGCTTCATTTTACTACGATGCGCGAAATATTGCGCAATGGAAACTATAGTCGGCCCCCTTAAGGTTAGAAAATTATGACATTTTATGGATCGGATACCTTAAAAAAGAGGTGCTCTATAGAGATCTTTTTAAAACTCCTACTCGCATTTTGCTACCATAGGTGGCTTATTGTAATGCTTAAGTTACCCTATTTATTACTGGAGATTTAATTTTTCCAATGGATTTTCAAATTCAGCTTAGTAACTTGGTTAGAATTTCTTTGAAGTTTGCAATTTTGCGATCAGTATTACGTGAAGTTTGGGCCATGGGCCTTATAAGTCACCTGAGCATCATACAACAACTTTCAAATGATTGAATTTGGTTCATGTTTTAAGCTAGATGCTATGGCATTCACAATTTTGAAAGAGGCACCATTGCTAATCATAACTATACACTTAGCAATTGTTTAGTTTGTTTACTTAATACCCATAAGCAGGGTAGGGGAACAAAAATGCATGTCAACCAATCAGTAATATTCAGCAATAATCAGAAGTGCCCCTACCACACATGAACCCCTGACCCTAGGTCTACACATTGCACAATTTTTGAAAAGGCACACTTGCTTATCAAAAATGTTTGATTAATACCAAGGAGCGGATTTCAAACAATTCATTTTCAGTATATTAGTAGAGCCCCCCTTTGGTATCCCTGACCTAGGGGCCATCAAATTCACAATTCTGGAAGAAGAGCCCTTGCACATCATAACTATATAAATAGTTCATCTGCTTATATCCAGGAGTAGAGAAAAAGATTTTCATAGATGTAATGTATTTTTCACTATATAATAATTATAGAGCCCCGCCCAAACACCAGAACCCCTGACCCTGGGGCCATAAAATTCACAATTTTGGTAGAGGCACTCTTGCTCATCATAACTACGAACTTAATTAGTTTATTTAATACCCAGGAGCAGAGAAGAAGATTTCAAAGAATTAATGCATTTTCACTTTATTATCAATGGAGCCCCGCCCTAACACCAGAACCCCTGACCCTGGGGCCATGAATTTCACAATTTTGGTAGAGGACTCAATGCTTATTACAATTATATTAACAGTTTGACTGCTTGATGTCCAAGAGTAAAGAAGAAGATTTAAAAAGATTGCACTAATTTTAGTGGTTTTTGCCCCACCTCCCAGGCCCCAGGGGGGCAGGGACCATGAAATTCATAATGTTTGTTTCCCTTTACCCACAGATGCTATATGCCAAAATCGGTTGAAATTGGTTCAGCGGTTTCAGAGAAGCTGAAAAAGTGAAAATGTTTAAATGTTAACGCACGACGGATCACGACGGACGAAATCGGATAGCAATAGGTCACCTGAGTTTACTCAGCTGACCTAATAAAGAAGGGATAAGTTTTCAATTTTTTAAAAAATTGAATAACTTTTTTGACCTTGTAGCGTTCTTATGGGCTACACATACGGATTTAACACTCGTCATTGAAGACACTATTGAACCGAAACTAAGGCATGGGCAAGGGTATTAAGTCAACAAAATCAGACATATAAAATAGAGTTATCTTTCTTACAGAAAGTAATTGTACAAACACTCCATCTCTTCCTTTCTCGCTTAAAACAACAGTAATACTCAATTACCCTATTTTATACAAAGTATAATGGGGGCATGAATTGTGAAAGCATCAATATCAAATACACACTCAGTTAATAGTACATCATTTTGAATACATAATCAAGTTGACACCAATTATCTCTTATACACTGTAAATCCTTCAAACCTTGATGGAAGATTCTTACAGATCTGACCCCGTGGGGATCCGGGTTGAATTGCTTGTCGTAAAAGGCGACTA
Source organism: Saccostrea cuccullata (assembly GCF_032062105.1). Classification (NCBI taxonomy): domain Eukaryota; kingdom Metazoa; phylum Mollusca; class Bivalvia; order Ostreida; family Ostreidae; genus Saccostrea; species Saccostrea cuccullata. The sequence continues at coordinate 283,331 of NW_026935164.1, read as the reverse complement.
AATGGGGCGGTCCTTCGGATGAGACCGTATAAACCAGCAGGTGTGGCACGATCTCCCTGCTCAATGGCCCTGAGTGCCGAGCATAGGCCTAAATTTGCAGCCCTTCACCGGCAATGGTGACGTCTCCATATCAGTGAAATATTCTGGAGAGGGACGTTAAACAGTATACAATCAATCAATCAATCTTACAGATCTGTAACTGACATTTAGATCACTATTTTTAATACCTACATCAGTAGAAATACTAACAAGTGCGGAAGTACAAAAAGCTTTGCCAACTTTGTGCGAAGTTTTAGACCAGTAGGTTACTGAGACGGACAAAAAATTGTGATGTATTTCGATACATCACAAGAAATGTCTAGTTAAGATTTCAAATCTTAGACTTCAGCAAAAGCAATTCGAACACGTTTCATAATTAACCTTTTTAGCCGCTCTACCTCGTCATTTGCCTGCAGCCATCGAATAGTCGTTCTGTGATGAATATGCCATTGTCCAACTTGAAATTTTTAAAATAATCACTTCCTGCTCAATGGCTCTGAGTGCCGAGTATTGGACAAAATTTGCAACTCTCCATCGGCAAGTGGTGGCGTCTTCAAAAGTGAAATATTACGTAGAAACAATATACAATCAATCAATCAATACTAATAAGGACCATTGTGGGTATGGATTGAAAACGGCAATCCATGAATTGAGCAAAATTTCGAGATGACTTCTTATGTTGTTTAACAAAATAATTTTTGTGATCCCGATCTCAAAATATCTACTGTAATAGTCTACAAGTACAAGCACATCTTTATACTCCCTATTTGGTAGCAGACCTAAAAGATCTGCGGCAAGATGTTGCCATGAAGCAGAAGGCAATTCGGCGCGCTCCATTGCTTCGATTTACATAGTGGACCCACTATCTGACATTTAACAACTTTTGCAAAACTTTTTAAGCTCTTATCAAACCCTGGTCACCATAATTTACTAAGTAGCAATTTTACCACAACAATGCTAGGATGACCTTCATGCGCAAATTCGAGAACCTGATCACGCATTTGTAAGGGTATAACCTTCCGTGTACCGGAAAAAATACCTATTTTCCAATCGAACACAATTCAGTACGTAATGGAAAACATTGTTTTAACTCCATACGATACCAATGTTGATTAACAAGACACTCTCTTAGAGCAGACGGTTCTGAATCGTTCTCCGACATTCTCTTGATCTCACGCTATCTGTTTTCGTCCGTCATCAATCAGTCGTAAACTTGTGACAGATGTACCGCTCAACCCTAAACAATTCCAGCTTCTTCCCAGGAACCACTGAGCCAATTTTGGCATATAGCACATCTATGGTTAAAGGGGAACAAAATTGTGAATGTCATGGCCCCTGCCCCCCTCCCCCCTCGGACCTGAGGGGTGGGGCCAAAACCACTAAAATTAATGCAATCATGTTACATCCTCTTCAAAGCTCATTTTCAAATTCCTTATAGATCTAATTATTTCTCTCTTTATGAATTCTTTAAATTATGAATAAAAGAAACCACGTAATAATAACGTTATTACAAGTATAAATTATTATGAAAACTAATTCAATAGCTCTAAAATATACTTGTATGTCTGTATATATTTACAGCATATTCAATCATTTTAAAAATAAAAATGATCTACCTTTGGTATGACATCGATAGATTACTTGTAATAACGTACTTTTCCATATGTGGAATCCTAAATTCTAGAGGAATTCTTATTCGATGAAATGGTCATTAGTATGCAGCGAAATAGGTACAAGTGCCCCGCTATTATTCTTCTTTTTCAACAGTGATAACACCAAATAGATTAATAAAATAGGGACGATATTTTTACGTCAAAAACAGAGGGGTGAAAATAACTTCGCTTTTGTGATATTTACCATGAGTGCGAAAATGACTTCGCTTTTGTAATAAGTTAACGGTGAATTTTGGAGCTCAATAGGGTCTATTACGCCTCTGTGTTAACCCCAAATTTAATTAATTGCATGTTTCAATTCAAGCATAACGCTTCTTTCTGTTTTGTTTTAGTATATACTGTTCTGTTCTCATCCTTGCCTGCGATTGACGTTCAATATACATACGGGACCTACATGTAGGTCACGATCTCTGCGGTAGCCAGTTGTTTACATTTTACCCTCGCTAAAATAGTTCGGTGGGTAGGGATACTTCATATTTTATTCCCAATCAGGAACTTGTATTTAGTATTTTTAAATCCATAAAAACACTACCTATTGCTTGGAAATCGCATTAAATACCTTGTAGATCTTGTTTTGTGACTGAAATTCTAATTTCAATACATGTACATGTATAATCAGAGGACTATATTTCTTAGAGAACTGATAAAAATTAACGTTTTAATATTTCCAATCATTCTTGCAAGTGCAATTGTTTACATATTAGCAACATATCTCTGATTTGATCCTTGCCTTCTAAGGTATCATTTTTTAACAACAAGAGTAGTGAATTGTCCAAAAGAGCGAAGATCAATAAGAAAATGCAAATGGTAGTGATCACAGTGTTCCGCCATTGAAGCTATAGAGCAGCTATCGAGGCTGACTTACGTCACCTCAAAAAATCTTCTTCTTTACTCCTGGACTTCAGTCAAACTGTTTGCATGATTGTAATCAGTATTTAGTCCTCTACCAAAATTGTGAAATTCATGGCCTCAGGGTCAGGGGTTCTAGAGTAGGGCGGGGCTATATAGATTATATAGTGAAAGTGCATTATGTCTTTGAAAATCTTCTCCTTTGCTGATGGATATTAAACAAACTAACCGAGTACAAAGTTATGATTACCAAGAGTGCCTCTTCCAAAATTGTGAATTTCATGACCCCAGGGTCATGGGTTGTGGTGTTACGGCGGGGTACTATTGATTATAAAGTGAAAATGCATTTATTCTTAAAAAATATTCTTCTCTTCTCCTGGATATTAAAAAAACTTAACATGATTATGTTGAACAAGAGTGTCTCTTCCAAAATTGTGAATTTTATGGCCCCTGGGTCAGGGGTTTTGGTGTAAGGGCGTGGCTATATTGATTATATAGTGAAAATGCATAAGTTCTTTAAAAATCTTCTTCTCTGCTCCTGGGTATTAAACCAATGAACTATGCATAGGCGTTGGAAGCAAATTGAAAGGGGGGGGGGGGATTGAAAGTGGGGGGTTAAAGCAACACAAAAAAGTAAAACCCAATTTTCAATGCCTATATTATGTATATATTTGCAAAAGCCCCACCCCCTGAAGAAGGATGCTTCTTCCAATTTGTGAATTTCAGGTCCCTGAGTCACGGGTTCTGGTGTTAGGGCGGGGCTCTAATGATTATCTAGTGAAAATGCATGAATTCTTTGAAAATCTTTTCCTTTGCTCCTGGGTATTATGCCAATGATCTAAGTATATATTTTTGATGAAGGAACGTGCCTCTTTCAAAATGATTAATTTCAGTGCCCTTGGGTCAGGGGTAGGGGATACTTAGTCTGGAAATAATTTAATGCTTTAAAATCTGCTCTTTGGTTTTAATCAACCTTTCATGATGAAATTTTATGATAAAATTTCCAAAAGTTTGAAATATATGACCCCAGGGTCAGTGGTTCCCGTGGGAAGGGGTGCAACTGGTGGTTGTTACATGTTACTCAACGTTTTAGCACCTGCAAGAGGATGCTTTAACACTACAAAAGAATTTTATTCTATTTTTTCCAATCTAAATATTGAATTCTAGCGCGTGAATCTCGCAGCGGAGCTGCTACCTCTGTAAAGGTGTAACCAACAAGATGGCATTCAATACTTTATCTAAATATAGATCAGGCCGCTTACAACATACAAAAAAATTGCAGTGCTTATATAATTGACAATATGTAATATTAAACATTACATCTCCCCTTTTAAAGATTTTTTCTTTCTGAAAATATTAAAAGAATTAAATCATGAATTAAAGTCAATTCACTAGAAAAATTGAATCAATTAATCAACAGTTTATGCACAAATAAAATCTTCATTTTGGTCGTCTCACTGTACGCTGTGGTTCTTGGCGCGGACTGGTCGACGAATCTGTTTGCTTCGATTGCGACTGCGGCGGCTTATCCCATCGATTCGGTGCATGTGTCATTTGGGACAACAGATGGCAAGGTAGTTTCATCAGTTTAGAGCAGTTATTTGCGGTTTCTGCGATAAAGCTTGTTAACACCCGAGCGCACTACATAAGATCGATCCGGATGTTCCTGATCTACCACTGCAGGTGTTTTGAATCTTTCTGTACACGACTTATTGACCTTTGTTGATGTTCGGCAAAGGTCAGATTGGCGATCATATTAGTGTTTTTGTTTCTCTTGGCGTATGACAAGTTGAGGCTTGCAGGATTCAACAACTTTAGAATTCAACATGTCCGATGTTATTGGTATTTTTTGTACGCAACTGTCTATTCATGAGTAGCTGGGATGGTGAAAGCCCTTTTCCATCAATCGGTGATTCTCGATAGTTCATACAACTTGTGTAGATGTCAGATCCCGATTCATCAGCTTTCCTGAGCAGATTCTTTACAGTCTGAACACATCTCTCCGCCTGTCCATTTGATTGTGGGTATCTGGGACTTGAGGTGGTGTGAATGAAATCCCAATCTGTCGCAAACTTCTTGAATGCGTAACTCAAGAACCGAGGTTCGTGTTCCGTGAATAGTTCCGTCGGAATGCCTTGACGAGCAAACAAAGATTAAAACGCAGTGATTGTTTGTGAACTGGATGTTGTAGGCATTCGGACTATTTCCGGATATTTGGAATAGTAATCGACACACAAAAGGTATTCCGAACCTTTGAACTGAAAAACATATCTGCTGCGACTTTGGCGCAAGGACGCGAAGGAGTCTCCTGAGGAATCAAGGGTTCCTTGCAATAAGAATTCCTGTACTTGTTACACACTGCACATTGTCCAGTCAAGTTTTCAATATCCTTGTTCATTTTTTACCAAAAGAGTATTTCTCGTGCTCTTGTCTGTTTTTTAGCTCTACTGGACAGAGACCAGAAGAGCTTATGCGATCACATTTTGTCCGGCGTCCGTCCGTCTGTCTGTAAACAATTTTTCAAAATGCTTATCTCCTCGTACAGTTTTGGTCTAATTTCAATATAACTTGGCACACAAGTAGACTACACTAAGATACATAATTCTGTGTATCGGTTTTTGATTTCGATGAACGGTGTTGCCGTGGTTACTAAAAATAGAAATTTCTGTGAAATTCTTTCAAAATGCTTCCTCCTACAGTTTTAGTCTGATTTCAGTATAACTTGGCACACAAGTAGACTACACTAAGATACATAATTCTGTGTATCGGTTTTTGATTTCGATGAACGGTGTTGCCGTGGTTAATAAAATATAGAAATTTCTGTGAAATTCTTTCAAAATGCTACTCCTCCTACAGTTTTGGTCTGATTTCAGTATAACTTGGCACACAAGTAGAATACACTAAGATACATAATTCTGTGTATCGGTTTTTGATTTCGATGAACGGTGTTGCCGTGGTTACTAAAAATAGAAATTTCTGTGAAATTCTATCAAAATGCTACTCCTCCTACAGTTTTGGTCTGATTTCAATATAACTTGGCACACAAGTAGAATACACTAAGATACATAATTCTGTGTATCGGTTTTTGATTTCCAGGAACGGTGTTGCCACAATGGTTACTAAAAATAGAAATATATGTGAAATTCTTTCAAAATGCTACTCCTCCTACAGTTTTGGACTGATTTCAGTATAATTTGGCACACAAGTAGAATACACTAAGATACATAAATCTTTGTATCAGTTTTTGATTTAGATGAACGGTGTTCCCATGGTTACTAAAATATAGAAATATATAGTAAAATTGTTTCAAAATTTTCCTACAGTTTTGGTCTGATTTCAATATAACTTGGCACACAAAGAATACACTTATGATACATAATTCTGTGTATCAAATTTTAATTTTGATGAACTGTGTTGCCGTGGTTACTAAAAATTGAAATGTCTTACATAAAATATATAGGAAAAATCTCCTCCTAAAGTTTTGGTCTGATTTCAATATAACTTGGCACACAAAAACACTAAGAACATAAAGAGACTTTATCAAGGATCATTATTCTATATATTGCTGTTGTAAAGATAATCAGCTGCTTAGGGTTCTCTTCCTTTGCTATAAGTTCAAAGAACAGAATGGTCAGTTTCAGGTGAGCAGAGACTGGGCCTCTTGTTTTTATATTATGCCCAGGTGGGCTTCGTGTAGCTTGTTCAGCATCTCGGTTTTCAAGCTGATCGGTACCACGAGTCGTTGGCCTTTGTACAAGAGTCTATCTATGGCGGTTATTTCATCACGATAATTCCAAAATTGAATGATATTCACCGGAACACTCGACCGTTCAACAGGCCAACCAACCAATACAGTATTTTTCAGCGTTTGTAATGTCTCGTCTGCAGCAGTTGCCTCTTTGAACTGGTGTAGTTTTTCGGGGGACACAGAAATTTATATCTATCTCTTCATCAACGAGATCTCAGGAGTCTCTTTCAGGTAAGACCGACTAAATACATCTGAGATATGCAGCTCTTTACGTGGTACATACTATGGGACACCCTGTACAATAAATAGCTTGAGATCGTAGCGCTGTAGCTTCATAAGCATTCGCTGAAGTCTCGGAGTCACTCAGTAAAGTGGCTTGTTGTAGATCGCGACAAAGGGTTTATGGTCTGTTTCCACGGTCACACCTCGCCGTATATGTAGTGATGAAACTTCTCGCATCCATAAACTATCGCTAGCATCTCACCTTCAATCTGAACACACCGCTTCTGGATCTCTGTTAGGACACGCGATCCATATGCTACGGGATGTCCATCCTGGAGAAGTACTACGCCTAGACCTTTCGTCACCTGAAATACTTAGTACTGGTGAGCTGGAAACTAACTGTTTCAGTCTGCTGAAACTCTACTGCTGAGTCGAATTGCAGTGCCATTCTACATCTTGTTGTAGAAGAGTACAAAGTGGAGCAGTCAAGTCAGACAAATACAGACTGTGGACAAAAGTATTCGCACGATGATGTCGGCCATTTTGATTTCTTGAAAATACTCGCCGGTAATCAAACCTTTATGTAATTTCTGAATTGCACAAATAAATTGTCCTATGCAGAAAATTGCTGCCAAATATTTCGTGTTTAATGTAAAATTAATAAAAATGAAGAAAAAAGATGTTTCTTTAATATTTTGTGATGTACCCACGGGCCTGTTGAACTCGGCGCACTCGTTTTGGAAGTGATACATACAGACCTTTTACATATTCTACCCTAAATGATGTCCAAATTAAAAAAAAATGTTATACAATTCATCAACTGAATTTTTGTCGTAAATGTGACTTTGAAGCTTTCTTTTACTTGTTAATCATATATTTTCTATTGGATTCAAATCCGGTGACTGTGCGTGCCATTTGTTGGGATATTGTTATCTTTGTAATTAGTGGAAATTTGAGAACGATGGAGGGTGCATTGTCATCCATACACAGAAATTATTATCGGGAAAGTGCCATGCTACCACAGGCCACAAGTTATATTCCAAAATATGTATGTATTTTTCCGAATTTATGTTGCCATTCACTCTACAAAGTGTACCAACGCCATGATATGTAATGTATCCCCAGATCATGACGCTAATTTTCTTACTAGTTCCAGGGGAAATGCAGTCCGGTGTCATATAGTTAGACTTCCGCCATAGTGAGACTTCCCCCCGGAAGTCTGGCTATATAGTGAGTCTTCCCCCTTGGGGGAAATATGGCTATATAGTGAGTCTTCCTCCTTGGGGGAAATATGGCTATATAGTGAGACTTCCCCCATAATGACCAGAGTGAGTCTTCCCCCTTCGGTTTTCGGTTTTATATACACTGACATAATTAAATATTTATTGTATGCTTTAGGGACCATTTAACTTTTATGAATTTTATGAAGTATTTTTAGGATTTGTATTTCATTTTGAAATTAAATTTGCGTGATATTAATGAAATTACATCACTATAAAATCAAATAAGATGGATTTGAGTTCTAATACATTTTAAATCAAATTCTGACTGTCATGCATATTTTAGCAAAGGCACCGGATGCATAGATTGGGCTTAACCACCCCCCCCCCTTTTTTTAATTTATGACCGGAAAAATTGCATGAAAATGTGTGCATCCCCTGCTCATCACACCTATACATCAGTTCATACAATTATTTTTTCATTTTGGTTGTGTTTTAAAAATTATTTATTTATAGATATTTTATTAAACTGGGTTTGGACGATTGGATGTTTGAATACACGTATAAAAAATACGTAAAATAAAAAAAATATATATACTGCATTGCAATTGTCACTTATTTGACTAAACTATTTTGCACTAAAGTCGGAGATGGCTAATTGTCAATTTTAGTGTGTATATCTGTTTTGTCGCAATTTCATTTTTACACTTTATACATTGAAACACCGAGCGTGCATGTATGCATCAGTCATTACTTGATTGAGATAAGATATTAGAATATGAATTAAAAATAATTCATTTGTTAACTTCAACACATGTACAAACCAATAAGTTGTTTGTTATTCCACACAAATTGAAAATAAGAATACCAAGTTTTAATGCGTGGGGCGAAACATACTGGTAATTTTGAATCAGCATGTGCCATTCAACTTTTTAAATAAGTAACAAAAACTCAAGGATAATCACCACGAAATCTTTTAATTATTTAATTGGACAGCGAGTAGACATAGTCAAAATGCACCCCTGAATCATTGACAAGATATATGCATTCATTTTCACATGGTTCCTTGCTAAACATACTCGCGGCATACTTATTCCAAACAACAATGCAGCAGTAGACAGAATTTCCGCCTCCGTCGCCAAGGTCCCCACCTGTTTCATATTGCTTTTTTCCAAATACTCTTTTCCAAAATGCGATTTGATAATTTTGTGATTTGTTGTCATCCATGCTACCACGGCTTCTCCGGCTTCCAAATGGTAAGCCTGAGAGCCTGAAATAGCGTGACTAATTGATAATTGAATTAAAAAAAAACAAATTTCCATCCCCCTTCATGAAAAGCCTCATAATCGTTTTCGTTAACTCGGATACCCTTTTCTCACAATGCACTTTTTTAATTTTCGCACTTTTGCCCAAAACTTTTATATGTTTTTGTTGCCACTTATGATCAACTGTATTAAATACAAATTGTTCATTCGTTGCTGAAAGAAATACAACATCATCTACAGCAATGTCTGTATGAATCTTTTGTGCTGGTTCAATATCAGGTAGCTCATCAGTGGTTACGCGTCCAGCATCTGTTGGTTCAATATCAGGCAGTTCATCGTTAGTTTCTCGTCTAGCATCCGTAGGTTCAATATCGGGAAGCTCATCGGCATTCTCGTTGCCCTTTCTTTGCACACCATTTCCTAAAAAAAATTACCTGTCTAACAATGCATTTCCGCTTTTCCAGAGTGAAATGATTATAAATGTTTTGTTTCTAAGATAAGCAGCTGTAAATCGCCACAAATTTATATCCGTATGCATGTACTACAGATTGTAATTTTGTTACAGTTATAAACGGCAAAAATATATGATGATGAGAGAGAGAGAGGTGAAGCTCTCGTTTATATGTACTAATGATATGTTTAAATTGATATATTTCAGCAACAAAAAATCATAGTGTCCATCTCCATCTTCAATAATATACCTTGAGAGTTACCATCACTGTGTTCTCTTTCTATGATTACGCGTTTTATTTTTCTTTGGTCAGGTGTTTCTGCATCTTGCTTCTTCCGTTTAACAGCTTTTGAACTCCCGTCATGGTTTTCCTTATTTTCGGTAACTGTTGTTAAATCTCTTGAAACATATTTTTTTCAGAAGTTTTACATTATATTTTGTTTTCAGAACTTTCCCATGTTCGTCTTGCAGAGAAACTGTCCCCTTTGAACCGATATCTGATATAAAATATGGTCCTTGCCAGGTACATGTAGCCTCCATCTTTGACCCCTTTCTGCCAGCTTTTCTGGAGTTGTACAACAAAACCTTATCATTTTTTGCAAATTGTATTTTGTTGCCTCTCTTTCTTTTGTGCTGAATGACCTGAATTTCTTGAGCTGTTTTGACATTTTCCATAACTTTTTCGTTTACAGTGTTTCTTATTTGTGATAAATGTTCAAATATTTCATCTGCAGAAGGGATTTTAGTAGGCTCTAATTCTAATGTTGAGTCTTGCCAGTGTTTTCGGCCGTACATGATTTGGAAGGGGCTGAATTTTGTAGATTTTTGAGGTTGAGTTCTATACGAGAAGAGAGCTTCATCAATGCATTCATCCCAATTGCTGTGGTCCTCGTTAGCTGATTTAAACAACATTTTCTGAATTGTTTGATTAAAGCGTTCAACGAGACCGTTTGTCTCGGGATGGTAAGCAGATGAAATACGCTGCTCAAATTTCAATTTTTCGGACAATTCATCCATAATTGAGTTTACGAATTCCCTTCCCTGGTCACTACTAATAACTGAGGGGAATCCTCTATCCAAAAACTTTCGGTATAGAGCCAGTGCAACTTCTGCAGAGGTCTTTGATCGAAGGGGAATTGCTTCCGGCCACTTTGTAAAAAAGTCGACAATTGTCAATATGTAATTGGAATGGAATTTGAGCGAGGCATTGAAACTAAATCAATACAAATGTGATGCCAGGGGGACCCGATTGGTATGGGATACAGTTCTTGGGTCACTTTCGAAAATTTGCCACACTTTTGGCATGCATGGCACGAGTTGACATACTCTCGAACATTTTCGTACATGTCCCAAAGAACAGTTCAGATATGGTCTTATATGTCCTCTCTATTCCCATATGGCCTCTATTATCATGATATGTTTCTAAAATTTCTGTCATTTTTTTTGCTCCAAAACTACTTCTCTTAATTGTTTTGAATTATTAATCCAATTAATAATTTTTCGCTTTTGATAATAAATCTTTTGGATTTAGCCCTGATTCTTCTTTTCTCATTTTTATCTACCTGAAGGGGATATTTTCCCTCACAAAGATAGTCTTTTATCTTTTCCATTTCCTCAACGTGTATTACTTTAAATATAACAGGATCTAGCGTTTGGTACGTAAAATATAGGTATTTTAATTAAGAAAAAAATTCCCTGATAATTGATTGAATTAAATTAATATTTATATATATTTATATATAATGTTTATATATCTAACATCTAATGTTTATGCACACTTATTTTAATAAATGTGTATTGTTAAATCAAAATATGAATACCCTTTTATTCATGAATTATTATGAATTAATAAAATGTAAATTGTATTTGAAATATAAAAATCCGCAGTAAATTTCAGACAAAATGTATCAGTATGAGTCAGGAGAAATTTTATTATTAAAAAAAAAGAACAAACAAAAATACTTCCAGAAAGAGAGAAACAGGCATTTATTCAGAATAAACATTTTAATTCTTTCAACATTGAACTACGAAGACAACCAAGGGGAGATCATTTACTTTGAAAGGGAGCTCAAACTCGGTTTTTTCATTTACATGTTGAAAACAAAATCCTGTATGATTATTGCCATAATGAGCATCTTAAAGAAAATGTACGCAAGAGAAATATCTTGCCAACCAATTGGACGACGTTTGTTTCTACGAAACTATGTCAAAATACTTCATATTGATAGTCTAGTCAAATTATCAAATTTTCCATCAAAATGTGAACTAATTGCAACAGTTTCAAAACTTAGTTTTAATCAATCTATGATATGATCTGAATATATAACAAAAAGTTTAGAAAAATTTATACATGGGAAAATTTAAAAAATGAGGTCATTATTGGGACGTATTATGTTCACTTTGATTAAGTACATGTATTAAAGGAACAATGTAAAGTAGAAACTTCTATACTGGTTTAAAAAAACATGTAAGTTTAGGGAAATAAACTTAACTGAATAAACTGAATTGGAAAAATATCAAATATTGGATACTATATGTGTTGGTTGCCATGGAAACAGTATAGATTGAGAATATCACATACTTTTGAACAATGAACCTTGACAAACACAAATACAGTCACTAAGTTAGTTTACACACATACTCAAGATCCATTCTTTTGCCATAAATGCTTCAAAGAAATTATTTAGAAGATTAATGTAAATAGGTGGTAGCCATGGATACATGATAAATGCATTTTACATGAAAAAAATCGTCATTTAGCAATGCTAAGTATAGCACGAATATACTTAATCACCAAAAGTTAAGAAACAATAAAAATGTTTTAATTCATATGAAAGGTAATATCCGAAAATAATTAGGAGCAGATTTAGATGGGTCAGGGGACATCCCCCAATAAGATTTTTTTTATGGAAAACTAGCAGAAAATGCCCCCCCCCCCCCAAAAAAAAATGAATCCCTCTTGTAACTGAAAGGTTTACCCCGTATATGAAGAAAATTGTCGGAAGATCTCATAGAACCCCATTCCTCCCCGAAATAAATTTATATGTTTTTATTCTGGATTAGGTAGGTTGTTAATTGTTTTTTTTTTTGTCAAAAAATATTCTAAAATCTGAATTTTTTTACGCACAGCAAAGCAGTTCCCCATAGATTACATTGTAGTTGTGTTGTCCACCCTTCAGAAAATTTTCTTTCAACATGTGACACCAGTTTTGAGTCCCTGCAATATGATTGGTTGGTAACTTGTATAAAATGCTCAGAAATAAAAAAAAAATACTCTGTTTCAGTACCATAAAGTGCTTGTACACTATAATGAGTATGATGGTTCTTGTTTGATCAGAACTTGAACCCACTCCACACCCGAGTACCCTACAGGGTATTTCTTTTCATGACTTTAATAAAAGTGTTATCTTACTCATATCAAGTGGATCAACATTGATCAATGTATTTTTTTACCCTCCATATAATGAAACCACGCTCTCCTGTGTGAAAAGAGCATAGCAATATGCAGTCAATGTTGCTTCATGGATGGTGATATTCCAAAAAATATTTCAAGATTTTTTTCAGTGTAATTATACCCTCAACTACATTCAATAATATGAAGATAAGACACGTTTTAGGATAAAATCTGAAATTGTTATCTCTTGAAATTATGATCATTGTTGACCAAGATGTAGCCGTATCAAGAGTAATTAAATTGCACTGGGTACAAAATATTGTGAAATGTGCGCGCAAAGGTTCTGCGCAGTTAATAATTATTATATTGTTACCCTTCTTAAATCTTAATGTATTTCAAACTGTTGCTATGTAATGTTACTTGAAGAGGGTGGGGGCAATTGAAAGCACACAGTATATTATTTTATTCTTATTGATAAAAAAAAATCTAAGGTCAAATTAAAGCACTTACACTAATGGAATGAAGTAGAAGAGAGCAAGCCAAGTATTTGTTTCAAGGAAGAATTAAATGTTAAACTCTTGGTAGATACTGGTAGTCAATTTTTACTTGTTCAAATTCATATGTAATTGTTGTTATATTTTCCCCAAATATGTTATCCTAACAATAATAGAAATTATATATACATGTGAGACTTTGGCTTTAATCTAGGAATTCACCCGCATGGTGCAGGAGTTAGAGCATCTGCTCTAGAGTTGCGAAGTAAGGAGTCAATCCTTACGTCGCGGGTTCGAATCCCACTGTGGGATGTGGAGACCGTCAGATAAGACCGTATAAACCAAGGTCCCGTGTCGCAGTAGGCACTGGTGCGAAAAAGAACCCTCACTGCTTAATGGCCCTAAGTGCTGAGTATAGAACAAAATGTGCAGCTCTCCACTGACAAGTGGTGGCGCCTCCATATGCACGAAAAATTCTCGAGACATTAAACAATATAAAATTATAGTAGAAAGATTCACGTCCATCTACTTTTCTTTTTTCAATGTTGCTCTTATTAAGAAGTGACTTTGAAAGTGTTCCAGATTGTTCACATTCTAAAGCATGCTCATGGAAACGCCGTTATCACCAGTCCCCATAAAATGGAGCTTCAATAATTGCCACATCAGGCATTTTACTGTTGCAAAAATGACCATATGATCTACAAGGAGAAGTTAAGTTTTTAAAAATGGGTGTAAAACATTTTGTTAAAAAGTTACATTAAGAATTTTAAAAAAAGAGCATTTTAACATTTAATTCTGTCTAAATGATTCCATTTGAGTTATTTCCATTACTATAAACATAATGCAGCTTTTGTACATGCATAGATGCATGGTGCAGTGTTTAAAGAGAAAAAGGTCAATATCAATTGGCTTTATATATAAGGTTCACTACTCTTTACACAAGCAATAAGCAGTAAATCTGGAGAGCAAAAAAAATTGTTTGAATCACACAGTTTAAATTTAAGTTCCGGAGATGCCTGAATGGATTAGCTATTTGATTTTTTTTAACTTGGAAACCTTCAAATCAAATCCTGTTCATGTGATTCCATAAATTCTGTACTCTTTATTTCAAAATGATAAATTTCAATAAATTTTCTATATATTTAATCAAAATTTATTCTGTGATGATGCAATTTTAACAACTCTGATATACATTTTACATGTATGTACTTGTCTGATAAGCTTCCTTGCAGAATTCTTTAGAAAAGGCTGTTTTGACTTATTTTGTATACTAACTGTGTTCCATACATTTTTTATTCTTGTGTATAAATTGCAAACTACTGGGATATAAATATCCATCAGGTGTTTACAAATAAAATGAAAGTAAACACATTCACATTTAGGAATTTCACATACATGTATATTGTGAATACAAACAGCGTTCCATACTTTTTGGAAGACTTCAAGTCAAACTTTACTTCTTTGGAAATCAAAATATATAATTTTTTTATTTAGTTTTGATTGCATAACAAACTACAGGTTAAAACAACAACTTTTAATGCTAAATGGCTATTGTTTGCAGGCTGTCTGTCATAGAAAGCTCATATAGAAAAAGTACGGTGTGCAAATGGGTAATTCTAAATTCATACTGATCCCTAATTTTAATCTTTCGATTTCCCAACTTTCCCCTAAGTGAATTTTTCTAAACTTTTTATATGTGAGTTACTAATAGCTTATCTACAAATCTGCATTAAAATATAAACTGTTGCAATTAGTTCTCATTTTTCAGTAGAATGACTAGACTATGAAGGTGATGATACTTTTCAACAAAAAATCCAACGGATAAGGGATTTGCTAATGTACCATATTTACCAAATACAAATGGATGGTAACGACATGAACTGTTATTTCCAACTTGTCTTAGGCGAAGCTTTGGAGGATTTGATGTGTGTCTATGATAACCCCCAAGACCACGAGCTTGCAGACTTTATTTTGGATCTGACCTTCGAAATTGAAAACAGAATAAAATATGTGAAGCCAGGCGATATTTACATTCCTGGAGCATACTTCCAATTCGTTGGAAGTTTCCGGGCTTTATTTGGATTGATGGGCTTTGGAGATCATCTTGATGACCATCACCAGGCAGCGTCTACTGACTGAACATGAGCATCTTATGAAATAAACATGCAAATGAAATAAAATGTTTGTTAAAAAAATGTTTTTTAAAATCAAATTTATTGTCTTTGCATAAATATAAGATTTATTTTTTTTTTATTTAAAAATATTCCATATCAAATTAATTATATTTGCGAAATATTCATAGGCTAGATCATCATGACAAAGTCAGGAGCTAGGGAGTATGAACGTACCTCCGCGATATTTGGTTCAAAATCCTACATGTAAAGAGTACTCCTTCTTAATACTAGTTATCTAATTAATTAACTCGCAATAACACACAGCGGACGAAGAAAATGAAAAAAAGGAATAGACAAAACGAAAAACATGGACTGTATTACGAACGGACAGACAGAATTGAAAAAAAATCACAATGAGAGAAATACATGTACATATATTAGTAGAGAAAGAGAGAGAGGGGGAGGAGATATTCAATAAAATTATGCAAAATACATATTAAACATGTATATTTTAGTCATTCCTATATTGTATTTTTTTTTATTTTAAATTCCTTAGTTAGGTTAAATAAAATTACGTATATGTTCTGAAATATATGTGTTTAATAAAAATAAATCTAAGCGCCTCTGATCCTGAGTTAAATAATATATTATTTCAAGAAAATCGATGAACTATTACTTTTCCAATATTTGTTGTTATTAAAACGGGTTTTATCTGCTTATATTTAATATAAAAAGTTGTAATAACTTTAAAGTTTGTTTTATAAAATGCGTGCATACTGGTTTTCGTCAATTGGAGAAAAACGACCACGGCGCTCAAATCGCTGACTCTCTCGTGATTTCAGCAAATTGAATCATGATCAGTTACGGACCTTTCATAAAAATCTGAGATTTATGTGCTGTAGTGTAAATTTTTGTCGAACCACTGATCTATGAAGTCTTTAATATTGTAAACGTCCCTGTGGATAAAGTAAATGAAATATTTTCCAATCAATTTTACATTTCAGCATATCTATTAAATGATGCTTAAAATTATCCTTAAAGTAGATTTAAAAGTATACACGCTATAACTTGCGCCAGTTAAAATACGATTGGAAATTGATATCATTTGTTTATCAATAAAAGTTACGAAAATACTGTAAATTACACCATTAAAATTAAACGCGTTACAAAGTTATCAAATTGTAATTATTTATTATCCTGCAAGGAAAGAAAAATAGCTATTTTTAAATAAATCCATCACGTGATGCCGTCGCTACTTTTAGATTGATAAACACACGTGGCGTAAAGAAAACAAGATAGGCCGTTTGAGATACTACTCACTTTTCACGTGGATGGCAAGCGTCTTACTCTTAATGGTACTTATCTTTTAATGTATTCAGTATCAACTATCTTCTCAATTATGACGCATATTGACCTTAATATTAATAATTGTTGTCAAAATGCAAAAAACCTCGTCTGTGATTTCCCGTGAACATGTGTTTCTATATATAGGCCTACTGTTTACGCACTGCCTTCATCAATATTCATGAAAAGACTGAATTCTTAATTCCCAGATATGTTTAATTGTTTTGTTATTACAACGACATCTATAGTACAATTTTGTGGAAAGTATTAATTTTCATTACACTTCATGTGTTTTGAATCATTAATCATTTTGTTTCACACAAAATTCAGCGTTCATACAGCGTATATGACTTTAAACTTAATGTACATGAAACTTTCGATAAATATAGTTAGGAACTAAGAAAATCATAGATTTGGAATGCATGTTTTATTTTTCACATTCGAGCACAATGATTTTATTTCTCGCATAGTCTTAAAGTACTAGAAATTTTTCTTCTTTTCGCTACATTTTTTATTAAATCGGTTGAACCATATCTAATGTGTAAATAGCTAATGTTTGTACACAAACAGAAAAACAAACAAACAAAACTATGCTATCAATTTTTTTTATTCAAATGCTGAAAACAATCAGAACATTTCATATAAGTGACTCGTGAACTAATAAAATTATTCGTTATCAATACATGTAAAGGAAAGGGTATACATATTATATATTATTATATCATCTCAATGTACATGCATATGTTATAATGGATATCAAACAGTTAAAACGATATTCAAACTGTTCATGCATATAAAATAAATATATAAATACATGTATATATATGGAAGATAATTTCGTCATAAATTAACACTGTTAGAATTTTTTTAAATAATAAAACAATCACAATGTTCCGGAAACTATAATAAGAGGGGGAAGTCTCGCTATGAATGGGGGAAGGCTGGCTATAAAGTGAGCCTTCCCCCCGGAAGAACGGCTATATAGTGAAACTTCCGTGGGGGAAGTCTCACTATATAGCCATTTTTCCGGGGGGAAGTCTCACTATATAGCCATTCTTCCGGGGGGAAGGCTCACTATACAGCCAGCCTTTCGGGGGGAAGACTCTATATAGTGAGCCTTCCGGGGGAAGCCTCACTATGGGGGAAGTCTCACTATACGACACCGGCAGCCAAGATTCGTCACCTTTTCTCCATATCTGTACTCTATAGTCATTTCCAATGACAATTTGACTTTCGTCAGAGAAAATTATATTTTTCCAGTTATTTTCAACCGTCCAGTTTCTTTTACATGCACACCATTGCACTCGTTTCACACGATATGCTACTTGGATCAGTATTTCTTTTTATACACACAACTTTTGTAACCATTGCGTCTCAAACAACGCCAGATAGTCTTCTTTGGCACATTGGAATGATCATTTTCGTTGTACTTCCTTGTTAAGTCCGATAAAGGCTTTTTTCTATCCACCCGAGTCTGTCTAACAAGTCTCCGTGCAGCACACTCATCCACTAACTTTCTGCGTCCACTCCTATGTTTATTTTCAATGGAACCATGTCTCCTAAATTTTTTCCACATACTATACACAGTTGATTTAGATATTTTCAATAAATTTAAAACTTCACGAAAACTTTTACCATCCTGTATCAATGTAACAATGTTTTCTTTACAGCTCTGATTAAGTTCAGATGATTTCCAACAAATGTATCCCCTTTTATCAAAATTCGGTTTAACAGATGCAGACGAATACAAATAATATTACGTCACTATCAATGACCTTGACTTTTTAAATGGGTTGAATCGTGGATATACTAAGAAAGACAACCTGAATTATACAACACGCGATAAACGTGTGGTGGTTTTTGTATGTATTTAATTATATGTGTTTGTAATTACAGTGTATTTAATTATATGTGTTTAGTTAATAACCCGTATATGTTATGTACATTTATTTAATCAGTGTATTTAACTATCAATTAGACGTATTTTTGTGGACTGGGGCTAAATTTCTACTATTTCCGGTACTGCAACAGAATGTATGAAATTCTTGTTATTCTTTTATCCTTCTGAACTCGGACTTATGTATTTAATTATATGTGTTTGTAATTACAGTGTATTTATGTATATTCATATTTCCCTCTATTTGTCATTACTTGTTGTTTAGAGTTATTCCCCTTTGTTTATAACCCGTCCGGGTTGGGCGCGCCCAGGTCTAAAAGAAGCAATCGTTTTAGAAAATACAAAGAACCGGACGTGTACAATGCAGAGAATACAGAATGGCTATAGTGCCCTGCCGGGATTTACTATTATTATATGTTATGTACATTTATTTAATCAGCAGTCTGAAGTATCTTTAACTATCAATTAGACGTATTTTTGTGGACTGGGGCTAAATTTCTACTATAATGGTAACTATTGCATTCTTGGATTTTATATGATATTGTTTCATATCGTTTGTGTTAAATTGTAAATACTGCAACAGAATATAGAATCTAATTCTTTAAACACTGAAATTCTTGTTATTCTAACAAGTCTCTATGTATTAATGGGAAGGAATTTTTGACAACTGTTGTTGTTGCTCAACTTGGAGATTTGTCCGGTATACTCCGACTTGATTTTCTTTCAAAATATGAGGCTATAATGGACATGAACCTAGGACGACTACATTCACCATTCTTTGGTGAGATCGGTTTAGTAAAAGAGGACAAATTACAAAGTACATGCGCACGCATTCATGTGACAGAGACGATTAGCATACCAGCTAAATGCGAGATGTTTTTGAAAGGAAGCACGGATTGTGGATTTCCACATGGTGTGGAAGGATTGATAGAACCGCTTTCCAATGATAAACGAATTTTGTTACCAAAATCTGTCGTCAATGTACAGAATAACAAAGTGCTTTTCTCTGTACTAAATCCAACAACAGAAACAGTGATACTTAAGAAAAATGCTACCGTGGCGTCCGTGCAAACAATTGAATCTGTAACTGAATTTGACAGCAGAGTCACAGAAAGCCGTCCAGTGGAGACAAGCTTACCCGACTCTTTGCAGCCCCTGGTCGACAATAGCTCAAGTAGCTTAACTGAACAGCAACGCCAGCTGTTAAGCAACACATTAGCAAGTCGTGCTGACGTTTTTATGGGACCAAATACCCCATTAGGGCGTACAGACCTTGTGAAACACACGATCAATACTGACAGCGCTAAACCAATCAAGTTACCACCAAGGCGTCTGCCTATGCACCAAAACGCTATAGCAGATCAAGAAATAGACAAAATGCTTGACGCTGATATAATAGAACCAAGCAGTTCACCTTGGGCTGCGCCGATAGTTCTAGTGAAGAAACGGGATGGGACTACACGTTTCTGTGTAGATTATCGAAAGCTAAATAACGTAACGATTAAGGATGCCTCTCCCCTGCCACGAATCAACGAATCACTAGACACACTCTCCGGCGCTTTCTTCTGTACCCTCGATCTTGCTAGCGGATATTGGCAAGTTGCCATGGACGAATCTGATAAAACCAAGACAGCGTTAGCAACCCACAGGGGTCTATTCCAGTTTAAAGTGTTACCGTTTGGTTTATCTAATAGCCCGGCAACATTTGAACGCTTGATGGAAGCTGTTCTATCTGGCCTACAATGGGAGAAATGTCTAGTTTATCTAGACGACATCATAACATTTGGTGCCAAGTTTGAAGAAACTCTAGAGTCCTGACTGTCATCTTTGACAGACTTCGTACAGCGAATCTTAAACTAAAACCAAAGAAATGTGCCTTGTTTCAAGAGCAAGTAAAATTTCTAGGTCATACTGTATCCCAAGAAGGTATTAGATGTAACCCTGATAAGATATCAGCTGTAATGAATTGGCCCGTTCCAACTTCTGTATCAGAACTACGCAGCTTTATAGGACTTGCATCCTATTATCGCAGGTTTATAAACAATTTTTCGAATGTCGCGTACCCGCTTACCCGTTTGACACAAAAGAAAAGAAAATTTGAATGGTCAGAGGAATGTGAAAATGCTTTTAATATCTTAAAGCATCTCCTTACAACTGCACCAGTGTTATCGTATCCATCACCAACAGATGAATTTATATTGGATACTGATGCTAGCACATATGGAGTCGGAGCTGTGCTTTCACAGATGCAAAATGGAGAGGAAGTAGTAATTGCTTATAGCAGCAAGACACTATCCAGAACCCAAATGGGATATTGCACTACGTATCGAGAGCTACTAGCAGTCGTAACCTTTGTCAAGCAATTCCGACACTATTAATATGGAAGACCCTTTTTATTAAGAACCGCCATTCTTCGTTGATCTGGTTGAAGAATTTAAGGAGCCAGAAGGTTTACTTGCACGTTGGATATCTCTGTTAGAAACATATGACTTCAAAATTGAACACAGAAAAGGGAGTCTTCATGGCAATGCAGATGGCTTGTCTAGGAAACCAAGGAAACGTTGCAAAAGAGAAGGATGCAACCAATGCTCATCCGGAAAATGCTCAGTCAATGCTTTGAGCTCAGCAGCTACTCAAGATTCAGACATTACCAAGGCTAGTAGAACCGAATCCAATTGGGTAGAACAATGGAGTCCTCAATACTTACAAGAACAACAGGACAAAGACATGGCGATATCAAAGGTTAAGCAACTTATCATTCATCAGAAAGAACGACCGAAATTAAATGATCCTTTGCCAACAGTAAACACATTGCTTCGCCAGTGGCAGCGACTTAAATTGGAAAACGATATACTCTACAGAGTATGGGAAGAAAATGAAAATGAAAGTCGTCTCCAGTTAGTTGCCCCAAAATCTATAATGAGAGAAATTATGCAACATTTGCATAACAGTAAGTCGTCGGGACATCTTGGACGCGAGAGAACTCTACATTCTATCAGAAATCGTTTTTATTGGCCAGGAATGACTGATGATGTTGCACGCTGGTGTCAAACTTGTCAACCTTGTTCAAAGAAAAAGCCAGGCCCTGGACAAGGAAAGTCCCCAATGCAACACCATGAAGTATTTGGTCCTATGGAATGTCTTGTCATCTACATCTTAGGTCCCCTACCGTTAACTAAAGAAAGAAAACAATACATTATGGTTGTTGGAGATTATTTTTCCAAATGGAAAGAGGCGTTTGCATTAGAAGATCATACAGCACAGACGGTTGCTGATAAGCTTGTAACGGAAGTAATATGCCGCTTAGCCATACCTTTTAGAATCCATACCGACCAAGGCCGTGAATTCGAATCGGCACTGTTTGCTGAGTTGTGTTCTCTCTTGGAGATAATAAAATCCCGTACCACGCCATATCACCCTCAATCCGACGGTATGGTAGAGAGATTCAACCGCACACTCCAGCAAATGTTGTCTATCTTTGTCGATGAAAACAGATCTAATTGGGATGATCACTTGCCACTTGCCATATTTAATGATGGCCTACCGTGCCACGCTTCAGAGAGTACAAAATGTACTCCCAATTTGGTCATGTTAGGGAGAGAAATCAATCTGCCCATAGATGTTATAGCTGGTACAACTCCTACAAATACAACAGAGTTTGGCTGCT
Organism: Saccostrea cuccullata; assembly: GCF_032062105.1. Lineage (NCBI taxonomy): Eukaryota > Metazoa > Mollusca > Bivalvia > Ostreida > Ostreidae > Saccostrea > Saccostrea cuccullata. Next base: position 260,954 of record NW_026935164.1, on the reverse strand, counting down.
ATCATTCTTACGTAGAATGGACTCGCAATACTATGGAAATTACGTATGGTATTGTTCATGAAAACTTGCAATCAAGTTTTAAGAAACAAAAACGATACCATGATGTTAGACTGAAGCCATGGGAGTTTGCAATAGATGATCTGGTATGGAGATGGTACCCACCAAAATCAAACCAGAAATTAGGATCCGGTTGGACAGGACCCTACAGGGCTATTCGGAAATTCTCAGACATAACCTATGAGATAAAACATGAAACAACAGGAAAAACAGTTGTGGTCCATGTTGATCACCTGAAGCAACTGCACGGTGACGGAATTGCAGAGAATCAATATGATTCTGACAATGACCAAGACGAATCATGTCTATATGATGGAAGTTCAGATTCCGAATATGATACTATGAGCGATCGGGAGGAAATTGAGCCTTTGGCTTACAAATCGCCAGATCTGGATGCGGTTCAATCGAGACGCGCTGATGCTTTCTCGCGGAAAGGAAGGCTCATAAAATCCGTTTCTCGATATTCTCCTTAGAAAAATAACTAAGATAAATATATTTCTTGGGGGTGGTGTTTATGTTATTTGTTTGTTTTAATGAAGCATAATCCTCTGGAAGTCCCATTTTTATGTCTGTTGAGGACATGAGGACATTTAGTACATGGTATCAATTCCTAAGGTTGGAATTGGGTAGATTTGTTTTGTGTATACCATGGGTTTAGCTTTCGGTGTCTTATCTACTAGGTGTTATTTCCCATGAGAGAATAGTGATTCTCTGAGTGATGGGATGTGTACTTGTTATGTCAGGAGAAATGACAGTTGTCATTGTTGTTTAATTGGTGGGGATAGGTTATACAGTTTATTTATTTTCCTTTCCAACTGTTTGCTGTTATAATGCTACGCTTATTAGTGAAAAGAAAATATTCATACAGCTCTTTAATAATAAACAAATTCTATTTCAGGCTACAGATTTTCTAGAATTATTCGCGGACAAGAGTGAAGTCAATGCTGTCCTTGGACAGTGCCAAACAGATTATATCGAAGTCCTCTACGATCCTTCAGGAATGGTCTGCCCTGTCCTAGGATGCAAAGGGACAAAGTTTCCCTCCAAATCCACATTCTCCAGACACTGGGAGGAGAGACACAAACTGTCCATTACAAAATACTTATGTTCGGTCAATGGTTGCAGTGCAGAATGCAGGAGGAAATCAGACATGAGGACTCACATTCGCCGAGCACATGAGAGCAATCAGGACAGAGTGGAGTTATTTAGACCAAGGTCTATACACATTCAAAGGAGGCTGCATGAGGGAAGCTACTGATCCAGCAGTGATCCAGGAACAAGCGGATTCCAGTGCAGATGATGGAATTACCCCGATGGATGTAGAGAGTAGTCTTTCTACTCAGACTGTCCACTGCAGTAACAACCGTTCTCGAGGAAGGAGAGCTAGAGACCAGCAGCAAGAAGAGAAAGCTTACTTTCCAGGAGTACAGGGACCGGAAAATCCCAGATCACCAGTCTATAGGGACCCAAACAACGTGGGCTTACCAACCCTCAGCCTACCAAACCTTCCAGAGGCAGGTAATTCCGAGGAACTACAATCATGCCTCATGTGGCTTTGAAATAGCATGGACATCATAGGAAGGGCCAGAGCGCTGGTGAAGAAAAGAATCGAGGATTGAGACAGAACGGAACTGGAGCGAGAGAGGGATATGAGACACCAACTGGAGAAGAAGAACCGTGAGTTAGAGGGCGAATTGAGGAAATTGCGATCGATGGACAAACTTTTCGAGGAGTAAGTGCGATCAACTGTGATGAACTGTGTAAATATGCGAAAGTTATGACATTGTTTATTTATTGTTTAAAAAGTGTTTATATAACTGTACATGTAATTGATTGAATGTCTATTATCTTAAAGTTTCTAAATGCTGATGCATGTACATTATATTTTATGATAATTGAATGTATGTTAATTTGAATTATTACTTGGATTTATAAGACATACATGTGATTATTTTTGGACTAATGTGTATTTTCATCCATATTAGGTCCTAAGGAAGGGGGAGTGTGGTGGTTTTTATATGTATTTAATTATATGCGTATGTAATCACAGTGTATTTATGTATATTCATATTTCTCTCTATTCGTCATTACTTGTTGTTTAGAGTTATTCCCCTTTGTTTATAACCCGTCCGGGTTGGGCGCGCCCGGGTCTATAGTACCCTGCCGGGATTTACTATTATTATATGTTATGTACATTTATTTAATCAGCAGTCTGAAGTATCTTTAACTATCAATTAGACGTATTTTTGTGGACTGGGGCTAAATTTCTACTATAATGGTAACTATTGCATTCTTGGATTTTATATGATATTGTTTCATATCTTTTACGTTTGTGTTAAATTGTAAATATTGCAACAGAATATAGAATCTAATTCTTTAAACACTGAAATTCTTGTTATTCTTTTATCCTTCTGAACTCGGACTTATGTTCGGGACTAACCCCTAGACAGTCCTGTTACACATGTTTAAAAATGACGCGATCGTGCGAATACTTTTGTCCACAGTCTGTATGTAAACAACACCTAACACACGTTTCACTCCTGATACATCCGTTGGAGAAGGCATATCTACTATGGCTCGTACTTTCTCAGGATCTACTTTGATACAACTGTTCGAAATCAAGTGTCTTATGTACCTCACTTCTGGTACACGGAACTCCACATTACTCTTATTTAACTTAAAAGTTCTTTTCGCGACACCGTTGTAACATATGTTGTACACAGGAATCATGTTCCGCGGTGGTCTCACCTCACACTTACAAGTCGTCGACAATGAAATCCACGCCCTTCAAGTCAGAAAACATCTCTTGTACCCGTTTAGAGAACGCTTCCGGTGCGGAGCTTATTCCAAAAGGCAAACGTACCGTAGGTACCTTTACCCCACCTCTGTTGATTTTTCCGTGAAATCCTGGCTTACGATTGGTTGAAGTCTGTCACGTGAACGAGGTCGATTACTTATATCCGGTCAGTTGTAAATCTACACCCCGTCGATGTGTGGCTTAACTAACACAACGTGACGTCATAATAGGCACAGTATAAGCATGATGAAGCGTGTAGCAGAGAAAAACATTAATAAATCACAGATAATACGTAAATGTTTCATCGGTGGGGTAAATTCGTTACATAGTCTTTTAGTGATAGAGTACGGAATGATACCTGGTTATGAAATTTCATACCTGACTCGGCTCCGCCTTTACTAATTTACTAACCAGGTATCATCCCGTACCCTGTCACTAAAAGACTATGTAATATTAGTTACATAGTCTTTTAGTGAATTGATACCTGAAATTTCATACCTGGCGAGGCGGAGCCGACTAAATTTACTAACCAGGTATCATCCCATACCCTGTCACTAAAAGATTATGTAACGAATTTACCCCACCGATGAAACATTTACGTTTTATCTGTAGTTTATAAATGGTTTTCTCTGCTAAATGCTTCATCACGCTTATACTTTGCCTATTATGACGTCACGTTTGTGTTTGTGACGTATTACATCGACCGGGTATAGATTTACAACTGACCGGGTATGGATTTACAACTGACCGGGTATAAGTAATCCACCGCTTTCACGTGACAGACTATAACCAATCGTAAGCCAGGATTTCACGGAAAAATCAACAGAGGTGGGGTAACTAATAATACCGGCCAACCGGGGTATTGAATGTCAATAACTTGGAACTGAGCTCATCAAGTTTGATATGCCAGAAACAGCCATGTTTACTGACGGTTGCGCAAAGAAGTGGAATGGCGAGGAGGCGTCCTAAATTTAAGTGATGCTTCATTTGTCGGTGATAGGGCACTTAAAATGACTGAAGCATCCTTTTAATGACGATTTAGTTGTAGAAGAATCATCTCTTTACTGATTTATCGCGTCTCGGGAGTTAGCTGCGCGAACTAAAGTTGTAAAAGTTAGGCAGAGTTGCGACACCAGCTGGTGTCGCTGAATTCCCACTTTTCAATATGGTCTCCGCTCTGACTCTCCCCTGCACAAGCCACAATATTAAAGCAGGGGTTAGAGTCAGAGGAAACTCGAATTAGCCACCCACGTGCAAGAAAGATGCTACTTGTACCTTTTCGGTTTTTTCTCAAATTCCTGTGGCTGTAAGATAAAGCTCAAAGCCTTGTATCCACTCCTTCCAATTCTCTGCAAGACTTCCTTCCATCGAAAGATGGTCTGGAGGCTTTAATTGCCCCATTAATCCTTGCGTTTTACGGTTTTAGCTTCTGACACCATGTAAAATTATAACCAAGATGGCGTTCAATACTTTATTTAAATATAGATCTGGCCGCTTACAACATACAAATACATATTTGCAGTGCTTATATCAATGACAATATGTGATACTAAACATTACAACCTCCGGAATAAACCTAGAACTACAATTTATCAGCCCTTAAACACTGCCTACTTCACTAAACTGATTGATTGTATGTTGTTTAACGTACCTCTAGAGAATTGTTCACTCACATAGAGACGTCACTACTTGCCGGTGGAGAGCTGCAAATGTTGACCTATGCTCGGCAGTCAGGGCAATTGAGCAAGAAGGGATCTTTTTCGTGCCAGCACCTACTGCGACACGCGACCTCGGTTTCCTGGTATACGGTATCATGCGAAGGTCCGATCTCCACGTCCCACAGTGGGATTCGAACCCGTGACGTTGGATTCAACTCCTTGATTCGTGACTCTTAGAGCAGACGATCAAACCACTGCCATACGCGGGCGACCACCTCAATAGAAGTTTTCGGTTCGCGCGCTTAGACAACAGCTATGACTCTGGAGTTACGCCACGATTGGACAGTATTCGAGATCTAAAGTCCATACAACAATACAAAACAGGTGCAGAGCAAACACGGGACTCCAACCAGAAGTCTCTGTCGAGACTGTAGCTCTACTGGTTTATACTTATAGACCAAAACTATAGGAGGAGTAGCATTTTGAAAAATTGTTTACAGACAGACGGACGGATGCATTACTATCGCATAAGCTCTTCTGGTCTCTGACCAGTAGAGCTAAAAAATTAGAGGTGGGATCGGGTGCCATGGAGGAGTGAGCATCCCCTGCCGACCGGTCACTCCCACCGTGAGCTCCTTGTCATGATCGGAAAATAACGGAAAAATCCGTCGTCAATCCAATGTATAAATAATGGACTAACAATTATTATGAAAAACATAGTCAGCATTTGACTCGATGATAAATTGTATTTGCTGACAAGGTCATTGTATTGACCATAGAATTTCCAAAATTTAAACGAGACTGTTGATATTCTTCTTTCATCAACTTGTTTGTCAATAATATACCCCATTTTAGAAATTGTTCATGCGTAGATCATGCGCTTGCGTATCGAATCAACGGAGATATATAACTCCCGTATGCAGGTGATTAAAGTATACTGCTGCATAAGTAAGGGAAGTTGACAATGGAAAAGTTAAAGTCATCACGTTTATCATAGAGTTTGGTTGTTAAATTACCATCGACGTCTTTTTCAAGTAAACATGCGACCGACCATGGACCTTCCATTTGCCCATTTTTATTTAAAATAGGATCGTTGCTTTCGTTAAAAATATAACATACATCAAATAAAATTGTACAACATAAAAAAAAATGAAAGGGATGCCCCGCAAGATAAGCCACGAACAACCTGTGATTCTGTGTAACGAACGCACTGATCGAACATTTCCCTATAAATATAATTATAGAGAAGAGGCAAGCGGTCGTGCAAAGAAGTTTTCTTGAGAAACGAAGATTAAAGAAAGTACCGAAACTATTAAATAAAATTTACTCCAATCGTCTTGGAAGCTCAGTCTGATCGGGAGGTCGTGTATTGAAGTCATGACAGGCTTTAGCACTCTAATGACCCCTTACTGTTCAAAGACCCTGAGTGTCGAGTCAAGTTTAAACTTTTAAGACCTTCACCAGAATATACGAGTGGAAAATTTTTAATGTTTCATGTGTTTGTTTTTAACGTCCCTCACAAGAAGACGCGCCACCATTTGGCGGTGCAGAGCAGCAAATTTTGTCATATTCTCTGCACTCAGGGCCATTGAGCAGCGACGGATCTTTTTTCCTGCCGACACGGGACCTCGATTTATACAGTCTCATCCCAAGGTCCGGTTTCCACGTCCCACAGGGAAGTTCGAATCCGCAAGGTAAGGATCGACTCCACGCTATAGCCTCTGCGCCACGCCAATGATGTCGTTTAAAAATAGGTAGCAGCTGTTCATTCGCCAAGCGCTGGACACTGAACTGTTTTAAGTGTTGGCGCTCGACACTTTGAAGTGTTTGTTTGTATGTTCCCTCTCGAGAATTTTTAACTTATTTGAAGACGCCATCCATTGCTGGTGGTAAGCTGCAAATTTTGTCCTATTCTCGCAACGCAGGGCCATTGAGTAGGGAGGGATCTTTTTCGTGCCAGCAACTACTACGACACGGGACCTCGGTGCATACGGTCTCATCCGAAGGACTGGTCCCCATGTCCCACAGTTGGATTCGAACCAGCAACATAAGGATAAACTCTTTACTTAGCAAATCTAGAGCAGACGACCTACCCATTGTGCCACGTGGGCTTACTTTGCGACTATAAAGCAGACGCTCTAACCACTGTGCCACGCGGGCGACCCACTTTGAAATGACAGTTGCGGATTATTGGATAAGGCCCTATAAACGGTGGTACTGTGTCACAGTAGGCACTGGCACGATAAAGGTCTTCGATGGTCCTGAGTGCGAAGTAAAGGACTATATTTCACGGCCTTCATCGATATATGGTGACGTCTATATATAGTGAAAAAAGATTTTAACAACATGCTGACAACATCGTAAAAAAATCATCTCCGATTCTGAAAAAGAAGACAAACACAGAGCTATCATTGCCACCGACTTACAGAAACGCAGAGATATTACACAGACACGTGTGATCCTCATTCCATACGACAGTGCTTCTATTAGGGCTGGGTATTGGCCCAAGATTTCGTATTGCGATATTTTTAACTGTATTGCGATATGTATTGCAATATTTTCAAGGTAATAAAAATGGCATTTTCTTACCATATTTACTTTAATTTACATGCAGAATGTACATAATTATGATAAATAACCAACATGGAAAAACAATCTTGTTGATTTCATTTAAATTATGCTCTGAAATGTTCCCACAAAACAACTTCTGACTTACTGTTTGGCTTAATAACAAACTTTCATAAGTCCATTTTTATATTTAATGACAAAATTCCTTAATCTAAGCATATTGCCAATATATCGATATTACAAAATCGTATTGCGATACGATATTTTTTGTCATTGTATTGCAATATATTGAAATATCGATATTATTGCCCAGTCCTACAGCGACGGATCATAATATTATAAACAAAATGGCGTTCCAATTGCAGTTAAAAAGAAACGTTCACTCTTATTTATCTGTAGCTCCTATCAGATTGCATGTTTGAATAAAAAGGGCACATGACTGGGTTAAATGACGTATTATGTTATAATAAGATATGACGTATCATGATTGTGATGCAATAAATTACGTCATTCTGTATGTAAACAGAGAATGGGAAAGGCGAAAGATTTATCACCAAGCTTAAAACAAAGGATCGTAAATAGTTTTCAGAGTGGAATAAAACAATCAGAAATTGCAAAGTGCCTAGGATTAAATCGATGTACAGTTTGTGCTGTGATAAAACGATATCAGGAACGGGGTTCGGTGGAGAATAAGCCTAGAACGGGAAGAAAGAAAAAACTTAGTGTGCAGGACGAACGGTCAATTTTGAGGTTAGTAAAAACACATCGTGTCGAACCTCTGAAAGATATCACTGCCAGATTCAACCAGTTTCGGGGGAATACTGTTTCAGAAGTAACTGTAAAAAGATGTTTGTTCCGAAATAAATACCACAGACGAGTTGTAAGAAAAAAACATACGAATCCGAGATGTAAACATAAAGAAACGAGTCGAGTGGGCTAGGGGGAAAAGCAGTGTTTGAAATAACCGTCCGCCCGAGTCGCATAACTTTCGGCGCGGACGTACAAGTTTGTTTATACGCGCGCCCGACTGGACGTGCTAATTTTTTGAGCTAAGTATATTTAATATCGGGATCGGGGTTTTAAATGACTTCATCCTAGTTACGCTGTCGCTTTACTGGTAGAATCGATATTCGATGAAGGAAGAGCTGAAGGAGGAGATCAAAGAGGAAATCAAGGAGGAGATGCTAAAGGAACTTAAAACAGAGATGAGTCAGGATCTGGAAGAAAATAAGAATGCCATGGACAGGAAAATAGAAAACAGCTCTCTGACAAGGTTGACAGCTTAATGATGGATAATGACACTAACATGGATAATGTTTCTCAGTTGAAAAACAGGATCACTACCCTGGAAAAACAGATGAAAGAAATAAATGGAGTAGCCAGTACAGCCATCAGTATGGCAAACATGAACCAACAATACTCCATGAAAAATAGCATCAAAATTTTGAATTGGCCAGAACGAAAGGGACAGAAGTTAAAGGAGGAGTTATGTGCGCTGGTGGCAGAAAATGGAGGAGTCACTTTGGATCCAAGAGACATTCTGGCAATCCACAGAATTCCTACGAATGACAAGAATCACCCAAGACCTGTCATCGTAAAATTCATAAGTAGTGAGGTGAGGAGATCAGTGATTGTAAAGAGAGAACAGCTAAAAGAGGACTTTATAATGCTGGATCACATAACCAACATGAACGCGCAGCTGCTGAGAAAACTGAGGGCAGAAGAGAGACAGCATTTCGTGGATAGTGCGTGGTATTATAATGGACATATATATGTGTTAGACTTACAGGGGAATCAACACAGGATGGATGTGACAGATGATATTGACAAAAAACTTCTTGGAAGATAAATATATTATAAACAGGAGGAGCTCGGAGGACAAGGGTGACATTTGCCTAAAGGCGAGGTATGCCTAAAACATGTAAAAAGTTATTATCTTCTTGTAGTTTTCTATGTTTGAGTGTGTGTGTGTATGTTTGTGTGTGCACTTTCCATTAATAGATGTAATTAATCAGAATAATAGTTTATCTGAGTTCTCAATGTCTTTCAAATATATCATTTTTTTTTCTTGATTTAGAATGTAGGGACTAACTGGTTACACATGTCAAAGGTTGTGAGCATAAATATTTTAAGTATGAATGTTAGAGGATTTTCATAGAATTGTCAAAAACGTAGGGATGTATTTAACTGGGTAAGAAAAAGAATGTTTAATAAGAATGCAAACTTTTTATGACATGTGATGTGACAACTAAAATGACCAACAAAGTAGAAATGTTAGGTATATTGAGTATGAATGTAAGAGGTTTCTCTTCTTACAGCCAAAAACGTCGGGATGTGTTTAATTGGGTTAGAAAAAAAAATATCTCTATTGTTTGTTTTCAAGAAACACATAGTACTCATGAGACTTCAAGGTTATGGGAATCAGAGTGGGGCTACAAATATTTTAGTAGTTATACAAGCAGCTCAGCTGGTGTCGCAATACTTTTCAAAAATAACTTTGAATTAGATATCCATTCAGTTAAATGTGACTCTTCAGGTAGATATATCATAATGGATATTTCAGCAAATAATTTGAGATTTACTTTGGTAAATTTGTATGGTCCAAATAATGATAATCCAGAATTTTTTCAAAATATTTATGAAGAAATTACAAAATTAGAAAACATGTCAATCCTCATGTGTGGGGATTGGAATGTGGTCCAAAATAAAGAACTTGACACTTTCAATGTTAAAAATCTTAATAATCCAAAGGCAAATGAAGTAATAAAGAATATAAAGAGCGAACTTGAAATTTATGATCCATGGAGAATCTGGAATGAAGAAGTTAGACAATACACATGGAGAAGATCAAATCCAGTTATTCAAAGTAGAATTGACTACTTTCTTGTTTCTGATTGTATTTTTAGTAGAGTATTAGATACCAAAGTAATCCTAGGGTATAGAACAGATCATTCAGCAATTGTATTAAAATTCAAAACAAATGACAGTAATAGAGGAAGAGGTTATTGGAAATTTAATTGTCAATTATTACCTGAAAAGGACTTTAGAGAAACAGTAACCCAATGTATTTCAGAAACAAGTACAGAATATATGATATCAGGAGATATTGAACAAAGGGAGAGTATTCAATTTAGTATAAGTAATCAATTTTTCTGGGAAGTTTGAAAATGAAAATCAGATCCTTAACAATAGAATATTCTTCCATAAGGTCCAAAAAACAAAAACTAGAGAGGAAAAAATTAGAAAAAGAAATCTTAGATTTGGAAGAAAAAGTCAATATTTCAGGAAAAGAAGAAGATATTTTGATACTTGAAGAAAAAAAAACAAACTTTACAAAATTCTAGGTCGAACTATATAGAGGGTTTAATGTTACGCCCAAAAGCTACGTGGTATGAAATGGGTGAAAAAAATTCTGAATACTTTTGTAAATTAGAAAGAAGAAACTATGTAAATAAAACAATATCTGAATTAATTAACTCAGATGGTAATCATATTGCAGACCAGTCTGCCATTCTTGAACAAAGGTTTTTTTCTCAAACTTGTACAAAAGTAAAAAGGATAATAATAATAATGACACATTTTTGTGTGAAAATATCTTTTTACAACATAATGTCAAATTATCGGATGAACAAAGGGAAATTTTGAAGGTTTTTTGAACTTCAAGTGCAACTTTAAAAAATGTAAAAACAAAAAATCCCCAGGATCGGATGGGTTTACAGTGGAATTTTACAAGTTTTTCTGGAAAGATATAGGTATTTTTGTTTTGAAATCTTTAAATGAAGGGTATATAACTGGAAAACTTTCACAGTTTCAATCTCAGGGGGTAATTACATGCATTCCAAAAGAGGAAAAGGATAGAAAGTATATGAAAAATTGGAGACCTATTTCATTGTTAAATGTAGATTACAAAATTGGGTCTAGTACCATAGCAAATCGCATCAAGAATGTATTGTCCAGTATTATAAGTGATACCCAAAAAGGTTTTATAAAAGGGCGTTTCATAGGTGAAAACACCAGGTTTTTATACGACTTAATAGATTACCTTAAAGATAAAAAAACAATTTGGTTTGCTCCTTTTATTAGATTTTGAAAAAGGTTTTGATTCTTTAGAATGGGATTTTATTGTTAAAGCATTAAAGTCTTTTAATTTTGGAGATTCATTAGTTAAATGGTTTAAAACCTTTTACTCAACCAGCACAAGTTGTGTGATAAATAATGGTAGCTTATCCTCCTTTTTTAATCTTGAACGTGGATGTAGACAGGGAGACCCTTTGGCACCATACATTTTTATCATTACTGTAGAACTACTTGCAATCTCACTGAAGAATAATGAACACATAAAAGGTATATCGATTAATGGGAAAGAAAATAAACTAGGACAATATGCAGATGACTCATTTTTAACATTAGATGGAAGTGAAAAGTCTTGGAGAGAATCAATGAAAATAATCGAAAAATTTGGTAATGCCTCTGGTTTGAAGCTTAATATTTCAAAATCTCAAGCAGTATGGTTGGGAAGCAAGGCAGGATCAAATCTATGTGATGACTTAAAAATTAATTGGAGTGCTGATACCTTTAAGCTCTTAGGAATAATTTTCACAAAAAAGTTAGAAAATATTGTTTCTGTCAATTATCGACCCAAAATAAATTCTATCAAAAAATTGCTTGCATCCTGGGCAAAAAGAGATTTGACCCCAATAGGAAAGATAACAGTCATTAAAACCCTTGTTATTCCAAAATTTGTACACTTATTCTCAGCTCTTCCAAATCCATCAAAGGAATTACTTAATGAGATCAATAAAATTTTATTTCAATTCATTTGGGCATATAAGGTGGAAAAAGTAAAAAGAAATACATTGATAGGAAAAATTGAAGAAGGTGGACTAAACATGATCCATTTATCTTCCTTTATTTCATATATAAAACTTAAATGGGTCAAGAGAGTCCTTACAGTCAACAGTGGAGCATGGCAGCAATTATTCTCCTGTATTTTTAATCAAAAAAATTTTAACTTTGTTTTATATTTAACCAAAGAAAAACTCTCAGAATTTTTGAATTATATAGGCAATGATTTTTGGAAAGATGTTATAAAAGCTCTTATAATTATTAAAAAAGATTCTTTGAGTGCTACAGATTATTTATATACTGATATTAGAAATTTTGTTGATATCAAAAAATGTAGTTTTTACAAGACTTGGGTGGAAAAAGGTATTAAAGTATTGAAAGACTTGTAGTCGGATGATGGAAAATTTAGGTGTTTTAATGATGTTAAAAAAATAGTTGGTACTAATAATTTTTTAAATTATCTTAATATTGTATCAAGAGTACCAGCAAGAGTAAAAAGGGAAGTAACTATTTATATGACAGAAAGAGGCAATCAACTTGCAGCACCAGAGAAATGTGTTATACAAAAAATGATGTCTGTGACAAGTATAAAATTTCTGTATAAAATTATAAAAGATAAGAATTTTGTGGCACCAGAATCCAAAAAGTTAAAATGGGAGATTTATTTAAATGAACCTATTACAGAAAAACACTGGGAATTTTTTCTGCGGAATGCTTCAATTTGCACAAAGGACACCAAAATAATTTACTTTCAATATAGAATTCTTATGGGCTTCCTTGCCACCAATTCTTTTCTTCACAAGATAAAAATTGCTGAAAATAATCTTTGCTCGTTCTGTAAAACAGATCCAGAAACATTGATTCATCTTTTTTATGAGTGTAAACATGTAGCTATTTTTGGGAAAAATTTTGAAAATTGGTATCAAGCATTTGAAAATGATTATGTAATTTCAAAACAAAAGGTGATGCTGGGTAATATTGAAGGAAGTTGTTTAGAAAATTTTCTCATCTTGTTAGGAAAAAAGTATTTGTATTACTCAAGAACTCGATGTACTATACCTAAATTTACAGAAGCTGTTAACATTTTTAAGTATTACAGGAAAATTGAAAAATATTGTGAGAGCAATTTTCATTGTAGAACTAAAATGTATAGTAAATGGGCAATGTTTGATTTGATTTGTCATACATAATTCCAATTATTACTTAAGGTGTAATTATGAAATCTGGTATTTTGGGAAAGGTGCACAGAGTGCGTGTGGTGTGTGAGGGTGTGTGAGGGTATTTTGTTTTCTTTTGTAAGTATAAACATTTTCAAAAATAAAGCTTTAAAAAAAAAAAAAATCGATATTCAAAAGTCAGACAAGCGTCTTATTCACGTTGAATAAGCGACAGCATGTTACGAAATTATTTAGGGCTACCAGCCCTAAAAAGAAAGACTGAAGACAACAAAACAAGCAAAGAAAAAAACAAAGTCTATGATGAAACAAAACGAAAACGAAAATTCGTCCCCTCCTGGAAACAGGAATTTGATTGGATTGTATGCGATGATAACAGAAACATTATTTATTGTAAAGTGTGTCGCTCTACATACGGACAACTTAGCAATAAAAAAGTAAGTGAACGATTGAACAAGTACTCGAAGGGTCCCTTTGTCACAGGCTGTTCAAACTTACGTCATGACGGTCTGGTCAATCATGAGCACTCAGAGGGTCACAAATATGCTTGCGAGATAAGCAAAAATAAGAGTGCATCTACAAGTGCAGCTGAAAAAACATTGCAGTCCCTAAACAAAAGTGTGTTTGATAAACTTGAAAAGTTATTCAGGAACAGTCATGCAATAGCAAAAGCATGCAGACCTCTGTCAGATTTTTACATGGATGGCAAGTCTTGATGAGAAAAAGGGCATTGACGTCGGTCAGACATACAGAAATGTAAATAGTTGTAAAGAGTTTCTTGTATCAATAGCTGCTGTTGAACGTAAGAAAATAGAACATAATCTGAGAGATGCAAAATTTTGCACAATTATGTCAGATGGATCAACGGATGTGTCAGTGATTGAAAATGAAATTGTATATGTTCACTTTGCATTGAAGGGGAAAATTCACTGCTATTTTCTTGGGCTTATTGAGTGTGAGCATGCTAATGCTGAAGGAATTTTCGATGCAATTTTCAAAGCTGTGGATTTTGAAGATATACCCAAGAGTGAAATGTATAACAAAATAATTGCTTTTGCTGGTGATGGAGCAAGTGTCAACACAGGTGAAATAAATGGTGTGATTTCACATTTCAGGCGCAACATCAACTCCAATATACTCATGATTAAATGTGTGTCTCACAGAATTGAACTGGCATTTAAGGATGCAATGAAGTCATCAACACTCTATAACAAGATTTTTGACATGCTTGGTCAGTTGTTTAAATTCTATCATAATAGTCCAAAACAAATGGCAGGACTCAAAAGTGCTGCTGAAGCTTGTAAAAAATCACTGCGACATCCAACACGAGTAGGTGGAACACGATGGGTTGGACATGTCTTGACTGCATTAAAAAACTTGCTGATTGGCTACAAAGTTTTTATCACTCATCTAGAACAAGTAAGTAAATAGTCTATTTAAAATTATGAGCCAATTTTCCTATTACTTCTCCAGTAAATTAATATTTATTTCATTTAATAAGTTATCTTACTGAATGTATAAACTGAACCATTTTTTAATGAATATTTTTAGTGTCTATTCTGTCATATCAAATTTAAAAAAATATATATATATAAATGATTGATGTGTATGAACTGAATGAAAGTTGTAACTTGTAAGTTCTGTTTACGTCAAATAATAGCCTGTTTTCCAAACAGGTTGCTAGTGTTAGATCTCAATCCAGTGCTCAGTCCAAAGCCAAGTTCTTCTTGAAACTTCTAAAGTCAAAGGATGTCATTACATTTGCACACTTCCTCATTGATGTCTTGACAGTTATTTCCAGTATGTCCATGGCTCTTCAGAAAAGAGGAACATGTGTGTATGAAGTTCACAGACAGCTTGAGCTCACAGCAACTAATCTACGGAAGCTAGAAACTAGGTATCTTGAAAGTTGTAATTGTACTTTGTAGTCAATGTACTGCACGTTAACAATCTATATCTAATAACATTAACCCATCACTGCTTTGTATCATGTATATGCTGCTATGCATCACATAATCCACATTTAGATTATTAGCTGCATGCTACATTCTTTCCATATAAATTACCAATAACATAATTAATCTAAGAATATTAATCTCCTTTCTTGTAATAGCTTGTATGATGTGGTTGTGGTTTGCTTGCTTTGCTTGTAGTTTATTTAGTGAATATGTTAACTTACAGACCAGGATTAGAATTACGTAAAATAATGGACTGTGACGAGTTTCATGGAGTGTCATTCAGTCAATTGACTGGTGACACATCAACATCACAGATGCCTAAAGTGATTTCAGCTTTGATTGTTTGCATACAGAAAAGATTTTCTGATATTGATGCGGGGATTTTCAAATGTACAACAGTTGTTCAACTTGATAGCTGGCCCTCTGATTACCAGGAAGCAACTGGTTGGTGTAGAGAGTTTATAAAAAAGTGTCTCATTTTCAGTATTCAATTTTACTCCTTTTCAATAAAAAAAGGTCAAGATGCCCAACATGTGTTGTTTAAAAATAATTAAGCTAATAAGTCTTAACTTTTTTTTCTTTATGGTTCAAATGCAGTAATTAAGAACACAAATAATTTCAGAGTTTGGAGATGAAGCAGTTTCAGCAGTTTTAGACTATTACCATGACAACCTTGCTGCACAGAATATTGAAACTTCCCTTGTTGAGATTGAATGGACTCAGCTTAAGCATTTGTTGTGTGAAAAGTAAGCATCTATCTTTTTTAAGCAATACGTAGTCATATTATACTACATTGTCACATGTCTACAAGAAACTTATTATAAAAAACACATGCAAGTGATAATGTATTATTTTCTAATTTTAAGTCACACAGTTAAGGAAATGGATTGGATAAAGATTAATGAACTCTATCATAGTCAATGCTCCAATATTCTTGCTGTGTTTGATTTGATGCTCTCATTGCCTGCTGGAACATCCGAGTGTGAACGAGGCTTCTCTCAAATGGCTATAGTCAAGTCTAAGTACAGGAATAGACTGCATTCAACAACCATGACACTGCTGATGACTGTAGATCTTCACTAGGCAGAAATAGGTGAATTTGATCCATATCCAGCTATTCACTACTGGAATCAAAATGGATCAAGAAGACCCGAGTTCCTTAAGCACAAAGGAAGGAGCAAGTCCAGTATGTAGATTATAGAGTAGATTTTTTAGCTTTAGAGTCATTTATTTTTTAAATCAATGGTTTAAATACTACAAAAGACTTTGATATAAACATTTTAAATAGAACATTTCACAAAAACTTTCTGTTTAAGGAACAGACATTGTTGAGGTAATGCAGCAAGAAATCCAAATGGCAGAGGAGGAAGAAGAAATCAGTGAAGCTGCTGAAGTACCCTCAGGAAGTACCAGGAAAGAAGAATCACCAAATGACTCGGACTATGATTCAAATTTTTCAGATTTAGACTCTGAGTCTGACAGTGATGTAGAATAGGCCAAAAGATAAAAAATAAACATGTGTCAACTATTTTCTCAGGGCTTGTTGATCTTTAACAGGGCTGACAACTTTTACAAGCTGTCAGCCCTGGATGTCTAGCTAATTTTCTGACGAGTTTAAAACACTGGGGAAAAGGCATTGGAAAGTTGATAGTGACTGGAATCGTGTTATTTTTTCTGATGAAAGTAAGGTGATTATTGGAGAAAATAATCGTGTATATGTGTGGCGGAGACCCGGAGAGGAGTGGATGCCGCAATGCATTAGCCCCGGTCGTGGCGCAAAGGTTAGTCTAATGATTTGGGGGTGTATCTGCTGGAATGGACCAGGTACTCTGACAGTTTTCAATGGCAATATCAATGCTGAAAAGTACAGGGAAATAATTGATAATGAACTGTGGCCAGTTGTAGCCCAGCATTTTCCACAGAATGACTTTATTTTTCAAGACGACAATGCGCCAGTGCATCGCGCAAGGATTGTGCTAAATTACAAAACTGAAAATAATATTCGAGGAATGCTGTGGCATGCCCAATCTCCGGATGCTAACATAATTGAAAACTGTTGGCTTTTTTTGAAAAATCAGCTTAGAAAATGTGCAAACAGAATTACCAACGCAGCGGATCTAGAACAAGAAATTCGGAGAATATGGACCACCATCCCAATTCATTATATACGGAACCTTTACAGATCACTTCCACAACGAATGGTCAAGATTATAAGATCAAAGGGGTATGCCACAAAATATTAGGTAAGTTTCATTTATACAAATCTGTTTATAATGCAGAAATCGTTTTTTTTATATACCGGATCCGTATGTTGCTAATAACGCGACGACGCCATTTTGTTTATAATATTATGATCTGCCGCTGTAGCTTCTATAGATAATTGCCTCATGTCAACGCTGAAACGAATCAATGATCAAAAAGATGATTAAACTCTTTGTAGCAGAGCCCAGTCGTAATATGGTCAAAAAGAAAATGAACTACCTAAATTTGCAGTGGACTACAGGAAACGAAGGAATTTTTTTTTTTAAAGTTTCAGTCTACCTGACTAACCGTATGTTTTCGCGCCCGAAGTGGGTTTTTTTTTCTTTCCAGATTTGGGGAAAAAATAACGTGATTTTTCCGAAATTTAATCGTTCAGTTACCGTTACCGGTTTCTGTATTAAAACAAATCAAATACTTGACATTTGCCATCGGCAAAAGTATAATGTCGGTCATATTAGAAATGTGGCGCTAGAAGAAGTCTTTAATTACATGTACATCTGTTTTTCTGTACCACAGCATTTAGTGATTTTTGCTGGATTTCAGAATCAAGCAACAAAAACAATGAATGTTGCCGACAGTCACAGTTGTGGAAGCCTTCCATAGTACCTGATCCCACCTCGGATGTTTTGGAGGTCCGTGTTTGCTCCGCTATCTTTTCTTGTTTTATGGACTTTTGATCTTGAATACTGTTCGTTCCCTACCAAAACTGTGAAATTCATGGCCCCAGGGTCAGGGATTCTAGTGCTAGAGCTGGACTATATAGATTATTTTGTGAAAATGCATTATTTCTTTGAACTTGAAATCTTCTCTGTACCTGGGCATTAAAGCGGCACAGTGAGTCAAAATCATATCTTAATTTTAAGATATCTGTAGCATACAGAGAAAGACTTACGAAAATTATGAGTATATAGCGAATATATGACAATTAAACTGCAAGAATTGACTGCACAATATAAGTGCCGGAAAAACAAAGGTTGTATCTACCGTTTCGTTGTTTCGTATATGTCAAGGTCACGCTACTCTTATTTTTAGCTCAAACTTGTTAAAAAAAATTCAACTGGAGCATGCAAAGGTGAGAAATATGTTCTAACAACTTTTTAAAAAGATTACATCAACTTTTTTGGTCTACTTATATTCATTGGTGGATACCTGAGACCATGGTAACTATGGAAACTTATTCAACACTTTTCTGCGCACGCGTATAATAGGGAGGAAGAAGTACCAGGGTATTTTGCAATATTTCCGTTCTGGGGCAGACAGAAATTATTTTTACTTTTATTTTTCCCCATAAAAATTTAATTTTTAGGTTCTGACACCTGTAATTTTCTGAAACCTAATACTTTAAGGAATTGAACAAAATTTACAGAGGTCATGCGAAAATTCTACATTTGTCAATTTTCCCCTTTGTGCGTCACTGTGCCACTTTAAATAAACTACCCAAGTACATAGTTATGCAGAATAAGACTGCCTCTCTTCCCAAATTGTGAATTTCATGATCCCAGGATTAGGGGTTCTGGTGTTATGGCCGGGCCCTATTGATTATATAGTGAAAATACATTCTTTAAAAATCTTCTCTGCTCCTGGGTAATAAATAAACTTATCAAGTACATAGTTATGTTGAATAAGACTGCCTCTTCCAAAATTGTGAATTCCATGGCCCCTGGGTAAGGGGTACTGGTGTTTCAGCAGAGATCTATTTATAATATAGTGAAAATACATTTATTCTTTTAAAATCTTCTCTGCTGCTGTGTATCAAACAAACTTATCAAGTACACGGTTATGTTGAATCAGGCTGCCTCTTCTAAATTGTGAATTTTATTTTTTTTTGCTTATGAATGGCCCCAGTGGACACCCAATATGGGTAAAACAGGGGTTCTTGTGTTACAATAATGATTACTCTTTATATTTAAGGTAAATTGATTACATAATGAAAATGCATATATTTTTAAATCTAATAAAATCAGCTCTCTTTGTCAGAAAAAAAAATCCACCCGCTTCTAATTAATTTTTTTTTTTAATCAAAGAACTAAAATGCATAAATTATTTAACAATCCTCTCTGCTTCTAATTAATAATCAAAGAACTATATGACATAGTTAAAATGAGGAACGAGATGCTTCTTCCCAATACTAGTATGTGAATTTCAGGGATACTGGTGTTAGGGTGAGGCTTTAATGATAATATAGTGAAAATGCTTGAATTCTTTGAAAATCCTTTCCTTTGCCACTGAATATTATGCCAATGATCTAAATACATATTTATGATGAAGACAAGTCCCTCTTCCAAAGTGATTTATTTCAGGGCCCCTCGGTCAGGGGTACTTAGTCTGAAAGAAGGATATGGAGATAACGAACAGTATTCGATCTCAAAAGTCCATTAAACAATACAAAATAAGAGTAGAGCAAACACGAACCTCCGAAACATCAGAGGTGGGATCAGGTGCCATGGAGGAGTGAGCATCCCCTGCTGACCGGTCACACCTGCCGGGTGCTCCTAGTCATGATCAGGAAATAATGGAAAAATCCGTCGTCAATTCAGTGTATAAATAATGGACTAACAATTGATATGAAAAACGACAGTCAGCATTTGACTCGATGATAAATTGTATTTGCTGACAAGGTCATTGTATCGACCATAGAACTTACGAAATGATGACTTTAAATGAGACTGTTGATATTCTTGTTTCATCAACTTGCTTGTCAATAAATTACCTCGTTTTAGATATTGTTCATACGTAGAGCATGCTCTTGCGTATCGAATCAACTGAGATATATACACTCCGTTTGCAGGTGATGAAGGAATATTGCTGCATAAGTAAGGGAAGTTGACGATAGAAAAGTTAAAGTCGTCACTTTTATCATATAGCTTGGTTGTTAGGTTACCATTAAGGACTTTTTCAAGTGAAATATCCAAGTATGAAACAGATGTGTCAGACTCTGTCGTGTCTTTAATCTCAAGCTCTCCTGGATATATCGTATCGACGTAGGAATGGAAATTACCTTTGTTTATTGACAATACGTCAATCGATATATCTGAAAGTCGAGTTGAAGGCCACAGCAAGTGTTTTCTTCTTTTCATGCATAAGATTTTGCATAAATTGTGCTTCATATGAATACAAAAGTAGGTCTGCTAATAACGGAGCGCAATTGGTACCCATGGGAATTCCAATAGATTGTTGGGAGACCTTGTCTCCAAAAACCACATAGATATTGTCAATCAGAAACTCAAGCATCTTCTTGATGTCAACTTCAGAGTACTTGTGTGTGCAATCAGAATCTGTTTTAACAAAATAATTTTGTAAATGACCAATGACCAGGTAAGTAAATTTACGAGTTCCATTTTTATTGAAGCAGCTATCAATGACATCAAAAAGCCTGGATTTTAATTTGTCGTGGGGAATTGTGTATAATGTTGAAAAGTTGTAAGTTTTAAAGCTGTTGATTTTTTGTAAAATCTTGTGATTTCAAATTGTCCAAAAGTTCTTTAGAAATTTTTAGTATCCACATCTGATTCACACAACTTCTTGAATATATAGTTGCATAGTACTCTTGAAGTTTTTCCCTCACTACTGTCAATATCTTAGGAGTAACGAAAGAGGCTTGGTTGAACATTTACTGGAACCCAATATATATAAGGTAGTTCAAATTCATTTTGGCTCTGTGGAAATAAATTAATGCTTTGAAATTTGCTCTTTGGTATTAATCAGATATTTATGCTGAAATATTATTTATGATAAAATTTCCTAATTTTTGAAATGTGTTGCCCCAGGGTTAGTGGCTCCTGTGGGTAGGGGTACACAACTGGTTATAAAGTAGAAATTTATGCATTTTCTCTTTCTGATTACCTATGTGTATTAGGCCTAAGTAGCCAAAGTTAGCATGCTTAGTGTAAAATTATGATAACCACTGGTGCCTCTTTCAAAATTGGAAATTTTATGGCTTCTGGTTTAATAAACGAGCCAAATTTAATTGAGTAAATGTTGTGTAACATGATACTCAGGTGACCTATAAGGCCCGTGGGCCTCTTGTTAAAAATTGTCGACAGACTTTTCGTTATTTCTGATAATGGAAAGGAACACACGGCGGATGTGACCTGTCGGCAATGTTTGCTCAATCCTCCATAGCACCTGATCCAGCCTCTGATATTTTAAAGATGTTTATTATTCATATTTTTCTGGTACATAACAACAACCCATATTCAACACCGAAAGAACCCTTTATTGTTTTCTAACAACTTTTGCTTTGGGTTTCTAAACCCTTATATACAACATGGAAATTTTTACTAGAATATATTTACAGAGCATACTATCATTATTCAGTGATTAATCAGTCTTGGTTTATTTCATTAGCAGGAAAGGAAAAAAATATTGGCAAATTTCATAACGCAGCACTCAGCAAGTTGCACTTCTTTAGTGCGAGTACTTTGGAGGGGATAAGAAATGATATTGCACTTGCAGATATATGGTGCAGTAGCTGCAAACTGACTTCATGTAAAAATGAGAGGGTGGTAAAAGTAAATGAAATATAGGATGGGGAACACAGAAATGTTGAGTGAAACCTGAATCTGCCTACACGAATTCATGACACATTCTTAAATGATCGCATAAAAAGCATACACTATAGAAAGGATAGCAGTTTCAATGAATTCGAAAATTATCATTCTATTGATGCTTGTACAAATTAAAGTGAGAGTCCCAATGTGACTGTTATAAAATATTTTAATATAATTCTATATTATTAACAAGAGGCCCACGGGCCTTATAGGTCACCTGAGTATCATGTAACAACTTTCCAGCGATTGTATTTGGTTCGTGTTTTAAGCCAAAAGCCATGAAATTCACAAATTTTGAAAAAGGCACCATTGCTTATCAAAGGGCAGATTTCAAAGCATTAATTTATTTTTAGTCAAAGTATCTTGGTACCCCTGACCCAGCACTCCTGAAATTATCTATTTTGAAAAAGGACCCTTTCTTCATTATAAGGCCAGCATTTTTTTTTTATGTTTAGGTTTGAGTTATGAACATGAGAATAAAAAATGACCCAAAGGAGATGGGGATATTTTTTTTTTGATAAATCAATTATTAACATTTGTACATTCTTTTTTTATGCTATCCTAATAGGCTCTTTACCACTGGACACATAATGCTTACAAATAGGAAAGTAGAACATTAATTGCTTATTTCATCATCTGCCAGTTTGGGCCAGTTATATAAATTTTGTGATGTTGATCAAAATATATTTTTAAAAATCAATTCTTTAAAAGTCTTTCAATACATCTTCATTTTCTTAATATGTGTTAGGTGAATGTGTAGACATTGTTCTAAAATTTACTTGATGCCTAAAATTATAATTCCTATCATAAAACAGACAGGAAGTATTGGTCAGTAGGGCATTTTTTCAATTAAGTGTAAAATAATTTTTCTGGCTGATACAAATGATACTACATATATTTGTATATTCTTTTTTAATAGTTGAATTTTTTTTTATTTCTTCACTTCAGGTTTTTTTATTTCTTACTCAAATGGACTAAACTTCTCCCATAGTTTTATTCATTACAACTGATGCATAATCAACCCTTTTCTGAAGAATGATGCTTATATTGTAAGCTATAACAGATACCTAAACAATGTCGCTGGCAATATGCAACAGCTACCATGGGCAGTTTAAAACCTGGGGGGGGGGAATAATTTACAGACAGATACTTTTGAAACGAATACATAATTACACAAATGTCATTGTGCAACAAAGTCGTCAGCATTTTATTTGTCCTTTGAACGGGTGAAACGTTTTGAATGGCACTCTTATCGATGAATTTTACACTAAACCATGCCAAATTCGGAAAACCGGAAGTGCGAGTTCGTAAATTTGAAATCTCGATCCCGACTCAAATTTGACATCCGAAAGAAATTTTTTTTTATTTTTTTCTAAAAGTTCAAAACCTTGAGCGGAGTTTGTAAAACTAAAATAAAATAAATCCTGGCCTTAGATATGTAATTAGATCATTAGCATATTAACCAAGAGCAAAGGATAAGATGTTCAAAGAATTCATACATTTCACTATATAATCATTAGAGCCCCACCCTAAAACAAGAACCACTGACCCTGGGGCCATAAAATTCACAATTTTGGTAGAGGCACTCTTGCTTATCATAACTATGTTCTTAGTTAGTTTTTCATACCCAATCAGTAACAAGATTTTCAAAGAATTAATGTATTTTCACTATATAATCACTAGAGCCCCGCCCTAACACCAGAACCCCTGACCCTGGGGCCATAAAATTCACAATTTTGGTAGAGGCACTCTTGCTCATCATAACTATGTACTTAGTTGGTTTATTTAATACCCAGGAGCAGAGAAGAAGATTTTCAAAGAAATAATGCATTTTCACTATATATAGCCCCGCCCTAGCACTAGAACCCCTGACCCTGGGGTCAATTTAACAATTTTGGTAGAGGACTCATTGCTGATTACAATCATGCAAACAGTTTGACTGCTAGATGTCCAGGAGTAAAGAAGAAGATTTTTAAAGATTGCACTAATTTTAGTAGTTTTGGCCCCACCCCTCAGGCCCCAGGGGGGCAGGGATCATGAAATTCACAATTTTTGTTCCCCTTTACCCATAGATGCTTTGTACCAAATTTAGTTGAAATTGGTTCAGTGGTTGCATAGAAGAAGCTTAAATTGTTCAAATGTTAACGCACGACGAACTGCATGCTTTCTAATATACTAAAACAGTATTGTAATAGGTCACCTGAGTTTACTCAGGTGACCTAAAAATTAGAATTTACAGTGTAAAAGCTAAGCTAAGGAATTTCAAAGATCTATTTGTTGTCTATTTAGGGCAATGAAGGATATGCAGATAAGGAACAGTATTCAACATCAAAGTCCATTAACTTAGGAAACGGACTTTATTAATAAATGATCTTGACCTTTGACCTCAACATAAAAAGGTGTCTTCCTTAGGCCATAGGGAGTTGTGGAAAATTTCATTGCAAAAGCTGAAAGACATCTCGAGATATCGCGCGGAAACGAACATGTTACAGCCAGACAAATATATAGATGGACATACAGACTGACTGAATTTAATATCCCCTACTCTTGGTGACAGCGAGGGACAACTATCATTGGGTTGTGTTTAGGCTGACTTGTTTCATGTCAACTGTGTGGTCTGTTATGCTTGACTACGGAATGTTCCGTCTTGTGACCCGCAGCGGGTGCGATGGTCATCAGGGGATGTTTGCTAGTATAACCGAAGTCCGTGTCTATGCCCTTTTTACATGTTTGTTTGTGGATTCTTTTTAATATCGATTCCTTTTTGTTACCTTTACCTTTTTAGCTCACCTGAGCCGAAGGCTCAAGTGAGCTTTTCTGATCACATTTTGTCCGGCGTCCGTCTGTCTGTCTGTCTGTCTGTAAACTTTTCACATTTTCGACTTCTTCTCAAGAACCGCTGGGCCAATTTCAGCAAAACTTGCCACAAAGTATCCTTGGGTGAAGGGGATTCAAGTTTGTTCAAAGGAAGGGCCATGCCCTTATTCAAGGGGAGATAATTGGGAATTAATGAAAATTTAGTGGTATATTTTAAAAATCTTCTTCTCAAGAACCACTGTGCCAGGAAAGATGAAACTTATGGGGAAACATCCTCAGGTAGTGTAGATTCAAGTTTGTTCAAATCATGACCCCCGGGGGTAGGGCGGGGCCAAAAATGGCCGACCAAATTTTTACATAGAAATATATAGGAAAATTCTTTAAAAATCTTCTTCTCAAGAATGACAAAGCCATAATTCATCATATTTATATGGGAGCATGCTCATGTAGTGTAGATTCAAGTTTGTTCAAATCATGACCCCCCGGGGGTAGGGCGGGGCCAAAATGGCCGACCAAAGTTTTACATAAAATTTATAGGAAAATTCTTTAAAAATCTTCTTCTCAAGAATGACAAAGCCATAATTCATCATATTTATATGGAAGCATTCTCAGGTAGTGTAAATTCAAAATTGTTCAAATCATGACCCCCGGGGGTAGGGCGGGGCCAAAATGGTCGACCAAAGTTTTACATAGAAATATATAGGAAAATTCTTTAAAAATCATCTTCTCAAGAATGACAAAGCCATAATTCATCATATTTATATGGAAGCATGCTCAGGTAGTGTAAATTCAAGTTTGTTAAAATCATGACCCCCGGGGGTAGGGCGGGGCCACAATAGCAAATCCAGGTTTTACATAGAAATATATAGGAAAATTCTTTAAAAATCTTCTTCTCAAGAATGACAAAGCCATAATTCATCATATTTATATGGAAGCATGCTCAGGTTGTGTAGATTCAAGTTTGTTCAAATCATGACCCCTGGGGGTAGGGCGGGGCCAAAATGGCCGACCAAATTCTTACATAGAAATATATAGGAAAATTCTTTAAAAATCTTCTTCTCAAGAATGACAAAGCCATTATTCATCATATTTATATGGAAGCATGTTCAGGTAGTGTAGATTCAAGTTTGTTCAAATCATGACCCCCGGGGGTAGGGCGGGGCCAAAATGGCCGACCAAAGTTTTACATAGAAATATATAGGAAAATTCTTTAAAAATCTTCTTCTCAAGAATGACAAAGCCATAATTCATCATATTTATATGGGAGCATGCTCATGTAGTGTAGATTCAAGTTTGTTCAAATCATGACCCCCGGGGTAGGGCGGGGCCAAAATGGTCGACCAAAGTTTTACATAGAAATATATAGGAAAATTCTTTAAAAATCTTCTTCTCAAGAATGACAAAGCCATAATTCATCATATTTATATGGAAACATGCTCAGGTAGTGTAGATTCAAGTTTGTTCAAATCATGACCCCCGGGGGTAGGGCGGGGCCAAAATGGCCGACCAAAGTTTTACATAGAAATATATAGGAAAATTCTTTAAAAGTCTTCTTCTCAAGAATGACATAGCCATAATTCATCATATTTATATGGAAGCATGCTCAGGTAGTGTAGATTCAAGTTTGTTCAAATCATGACCCCCGGGGGTAGGGCGGGGCCAAAATGGCCGACCAAGGTTTTACATAGAAATATATAGGAAAATTCTTTAAAAATCTTCTTCTCAAGAATGACAAAGCCATAATTCATCATATTTATATGGAAGCATGCTCAGGTAGTGTAGATTCAAGTTTGTTCAAATCATCACCCCCGGGGGTAGGGCGGGGCCAAAATGGCCGACCAAGGTTTTACATAGAGATATATAGGAAAATTCTTTAAAATCTTCTTCTTAAGAATGACAAAGCCATTATTCATCATATTTATATGGAAGCATGTTCAGGTAGTGATAATTTGTTCAAATCATGACCCCCGGGGGTAGGGCGGGGCCAAAATGGCCGACCAAAGTTTTACATAGAAATATATAGGAAAATTCTTTAAAAATCTTCTTCTCAATCATTTTCTAAAAAATAGCAAATCCATGATTGGTCATGGGACTACTTTTGGATTTAAACTTTACAATAAAAAGCCATTTTATACTAGTCCTACCCTTGGTGCTCAGGTGAGCGATGTGGCCCATAAGCCTCTTGTTCATAACCTTTTCAAAATACAGTAAGAATTGTACGACACACTTGTATTATTCTAGGCAGTAGAAAAATATATGCTCTCTCATTTGTTATATTTCCTGATTAATCTGTGCAAAGATGGACTTCTCATATTATCTCGTGTAATTTTGTACCTAGAGCAAATAAAACTGCACATTTTACACATAAAGCTTTAAAATATCCATTTTCTTTGTATGAATTCACTTTTTATATGTCGGAATATATTCAACATTCATCTAAATCAAAGTAAAGAAACATTGAACAGACTTAAGCATATAGTAAGTACTTTTCGGTCCATTTCAGGCAGACACATCTGTTCAGTAAATTTATTCTGTGCGTTTCTGCATAATTTGGAGTTTAAGCATTTAATAGTTTCCCATTAACTGTCTTTTTGTGCAGCAAATGAAGAATAAACAGGAGGAATTTGACATAAAGTCCTTCGGGTGAGGGTGGAGACCACAACAGTTACTTGATATTTTATAAATCTGTAAATTTTCATTAGAATTGACGAGGTCACTCGGTATTTATTTTTACTTACTCTTGGGCCTCAGAGGACCTAAAGGGGCTCAAATCTCAATAAAGAAATGTCGGGGAAATATCAGTGCGGTCTCTGTCTCCTCTGGTTCAAAAGTTGTGGCGAAGGTATGAAAAGCTATTTTTAGTATATTATATAGTCAAGTCAAGGTGACAACGCCATTGACCTTTATGTCATTTAAAAGAACTTAATAAGTGGAGTATGCATTCCAGATATGAAGTCTTTATCTATCATGGTTCAAAAGTTATGGCGAAGGTTAAAGTTTGCAGACAAACCGACAGAAAAACAACAATATGCGCCCTCGATCTATCCATCCGGGGGTATAAAAATTCTGTAATGATAACCTATTCAGAGCTGTAAGATTTTAAATATTAAGACTAATCTGCATGCTTTCTAATATACTATAATGTATTGTAAAATCATCTTTTAAACCATGGCCACCGGATCTAGGAAAAGAACTATGATTTACAAAGAGAACCCCAATTTTCATTGGATATAATACATGTAATATGTATATCTTTGCAAAAAAAGGGGGGCTAAGCCCCCTCCCCCGGTTCCGTCGCCTATGTGCTTTGTAGATTTCATTAATGTTTTGTCCTCTCAAATTGATACTATCAAGTTAATAATATATGTTATATCTTATCTTAAATACATGAACGCAGGTAATGAATCAGGAGTAAACAGAGAGTGAATACACATCGTGACTTGGTTTTTATTTCTTTTCAAAGCATATATACCTGTGATTCATGAATGCCATTCTCTCCATTTGTTTTGCTGACCAGTGCATGAATCATATCCTACTTTACCTGTATACTTATCCAGGAGAAATGTTTTCTGAATAATGTGTCTAATCCGGAGAATTTTTTTTAAACACTGTACTTCCGGGAAATTTATCACTGGCAGGTTCCTGTGTCTTCTGCAGATAGACAGTCACGGCGATGAGCAGTTTAGTACTGGTATACTTCAAACATGGATATATAACAAATGTAATCTGATGAGAATGATTCAAGAATCTAGGACTGGCTTTGGATGTTTTACAATGGAGATTGATACCTTGAGGAGAAATTTGCTTCTGAGTTTACAACTCAAATGTGACAGGCTGACCATAGCCTAATAGACTTCACAAACTATGCCTATTAAATTCAAATTGAAAGACATTGTCATATTGTTTACTTCAAGTCCTCTGATCTTTATAGTTTCAATAATATAAGAAGTAAAAATTAAAAATTATAATTACCTATGACGTAAAAGGTGAAAGTTAAATGTAATTACTAATTATATATCTTTGAAAACTTCTGGTATTTTGGATGATTTGTTTTCCCTCTCGGACAATTTGACCAAAATTAATGTACATGTTTTAAAATTTTTAGCAAATCATTAAATTATAATTATAAAATTTAACTGACTCACGGCTTGGTTGACGATGAAAAAAAATAAGACGGATTTATAAAGAATTTCAACCGATCTCGTGTATCATGCATCGCTACTTAAACAGGTTAACAATGAAGCACTGAATTTTCACAATGGAAATTATATATTATTGTATGATGATTAACGTCCCTCTCGAGAATTTTTCACTCCTATAGAGACGCCACTACTTGACGGTGGAAAGCTACAATTTTTTTCCCTATACTTGGCACTAAGGGCCATTGGGCACTTAGGGATCTTTTTCGTCCCAGCACCTACTGCAACACAGGACCTCGGTTTATACGGTCTCATCCGAAGGACAGGTCTCCACGTCTCACATTGGGATTCGAACCCGCCACGTAAGGATTGACTCCGTACATGTACTTCGAGACTCTAAAGCAGACGCTCTAACCACTGCGCCAGGCGGGCGACAATGGAAATTATATGAAAAAGTTCAATTTCACAGTCTTTGGGTATTTTCTCCACTTTAAAACTATAATTTTCATTCCTTGGGGTTGTTTTTGTTTGTGTTTATGTTGTTTTCAACGTCTTTCTCGAGAATTTTTCACTTATATGGAGACGCCACCACTTGCCGGTGAAAAGCTGCAGATTTTGTCCTGTATTCGGCAGTTACTGTCATTGCGGAGGGAGGAACCTTTTCCTGCCAGGACCTAATGCGACTCGGGACCTCAGTTAATTCTGTAAAAATTGTCTTCACGTGTCACAGTGGGAAATGCAACGTAAGAATCAACTTTTTTAAAAGCAGACGCTCTAACTACTCCGCCACGAGGGCGACTATTCTGTGAATTAAAATGTACACAATTTTTGGGTTTTATCAACTTTTTCTGCCTGATCTAGCGAGCTTCTGGCACCCCAGGTGATGATATATTTGAGAGGGCCTCTGAGGAGACATTACTCCTGTATATTTTTAATTGTATTGAATAAAATATCTCTTTTTAATGCACACAAATAAAGTTTTAAAATCATATACACGGAGAGATAACCTTAAGAACAATTCATGGAAAAACTTGTGTAAAAGTGTAACATTTTCAATATATTCCATACTGTCATATTTTAAGTAAAGCTATAGAAAATCAAAGCACAAAATTGGAAAATCATAAATTTCCTTTTGAAGTTAAGAAAAATACATTTAAGAATTGAAGAAACTAAATAAAATTATTTCAAATTTAAAATGTAATTTTACTTGACCTTTCGATAAAACTTTTGACTTTGATTTCCTATTGTAAAAATTAATCATACGTATATTTTGCTGAAGTTTTTTTTTGCTGGACTTGTTTTGATTTACTGTATTAGGGCCTAGAAATTCAATGGAATGTGGAACATTAGTACTGTATCTAAACCTTTCAAAAATTGTTGTTTAACATCAAGCTCGAGATTTTTTCACTCAAATGGAGACTCCACCAATTGTCGGTGGAGAGCTGCAAATTTTACCAGTACTCGGAACTCATTGGCCAATGAGCAGTGAAGGATCTTTTACGTGCCAGCATCTACTGCAACACGGGATCTCAGTTTACAAGATCTCCTCAGAAGGAACTCCTTACTCCACGACTCCAGGACAGACGCCTTAATGCCACTTGCTCCACGCTGGCGTAAAACCCGGTAATTTAATGTATTTTTATGAGTTGATAAAACCAGAGTCGCCAGTATTTTATTTTGAACTTAACAAAAAACAAAAACAAAACAAAACAGAAAAATGCGGGGGGGGGGGGGGTTGATCTTCGATAAATGAAATCAAATCGGCAAAGAGTAATACTTGTCTGCAGTGTTTCATCTTGAAAAAAATATTTTTTCACGTTTTTTAAAATACAATTTCATTTTTGTTGTCCTTTTTTAATATGTGTTGTGTAAAAAAAGTAAAACAAGATTTTATATTTAGTCTCGTTTCTGAACTTCCCTTTAAATTATTGTATGTTGTGAAAAATATTTAAATCTTTTATGACGTTCTGTTAAATTTGCAAAGCACAGGAGTGCAATATGTAAAATGTGTCCAAACATAAAAGTTCGCTTTTTACAGGTAAATTAGGTCACAGCTCAATATAGAACATGCCTCTGACGCACATTTTTAAGGTAAACATATGAACAAGGCTACCTGAAATGTTCAATGTACTTCTTGTGTATTCGTCTGAGTTTTCCGACATGGACATGAATCTAAAGAAGTAATTAAATATACATGTATAGCATATTTTCCCCCCAGTTTTCAAATTCTGAATGCCTGATCTCCTTATAACACATGATGTGCTTCACTGTCTTTTTTAAAAAAAGAAAAAAACCTATAAGCTATACGTTTATTTTTTTGTTAGTTGTTTAATGCCTCTTCAAAAATATTTCTCCAATGTGGAGATGCCACCACTTGCTGTTGGGGGGTGTAACTACACCTATACTTGGCACCTAGGGCCATTGATCATTGAGAGAGCTTTTTCGTGCCAGCACCTACTGCGACACGGGGCCTCTTCTTTACCCGAAAGACCAATTTCCATATCCCGCTTTGGATTCGACCCCAGTCACCCCACAGCACGAGGATCAACTCCTTACTCAGCGACTCTTGAACAGACGATTTAAAGACTTTTCCTTTATTAAAAAGTACTCAAACTCAAAGAAAAAAACATTTGTATTGTCATTGATAAAAGTTACTTTCACTCGTAAACGACATAAGAAAAAATGCGGAATTTGCTCTAATATAAAATATGCTAACATAAGTGTGCTGTTACACATGGAGGTTACCGTACAATATTCAAGCTCAACATTACAGATCAGGAGCAGCCATGTAGGTGTGAGGTTTCCCTACCGACCAGTCACACCCGCCATATTGTGCTTGCCATGATAGTGAAAAACACCGGAGGAATTCGTGGACAATTCAGTGTGTAAGTAATGGTCTAGCAATCACTATGATAAAAAGTCAATCAGCTTTCGACGAAGTGATAAATTATATTTTCTGACATGGTCAATTGGTCATTGGAACGACCATAGAACTTGCAAATGATAACTTTGAAGGAGACTGATGATATTCTTTGTTTCATCAACTTTTTTGATAATGTTTTATCTCGTTTTAGAAATTGTTCGTACGTTAGAGAAGTTAGCGGTTGAAAAGTTCAAGTCATTAAGATTATCATAAACTTTCGTGTTAAAATATCCATTAACGTCTTTTTTCTAGTAAAATATTAAAATATGACAAATCGTTGGTATCTTTATTTCAAGCTCTAAGAGAAATAAGTTGACAACTATTGTTAAATGAGATTACGTCATCGTTATTTAAATATCGAGTTGAAGGCCACAGCAAGTAATTACTTCTTCACATGTTAAGATTTTGAATACAAAAAAATAAGAACAGGACAGAATTGTTACCTTTGGAATTTCGACAGAATATTGGAAGATATGGGTGCCACATACACTTAGATATTCTCAATTAGAAACACCAACATCTTTTTAATACCAACAACAGAGTTCAAGTTTGTACGATCAGAATTGTATAAAATGTTGAAAAATCGAATGTTTTGATGTTATAATTTTGATAAATGTTATGATTCAAAAATTATTGCAGAAGTAAAATCAGGAAGATTTATGTTTTTAATCGTTAAACTTAAGTCTCCGGTGAATATCTAGTTAGAGTTTTAATACTTCATCTATTACTTGTACAGTGTACATGTATATTACGTGTTTCCAGGATTTACACTTACAAGAAGTGCAAAAGATGAGTTTTTCAAACTTATCGTTATGTGGGTTTACACGTTGATATCGTTATATGTATATGGCTAGTATTAAAGGTCTTCATCTTGGAAGAGGTGAAATACCACTGTCTCAAAGTCTGATATCGAGTGATGCGGAAATTATTATGCATTTTTGGAAGAGGATGAGGTTTCTATGTAATTTGGACAATCTCTGTTGTATAGCAGTAATTAAACCACATCAGAAATTACGCAACTTACAGGAATAAAATAATTAAAAACCGGTAACCGATCCAAAGCATAATTTATTAGCATAACTTTCACCTCAATAATTTTAAAAAGTCTATTTGTAGGCATGATTTAAGTTTTATTTTTTTTTGTAAATAAATTTCTTATTTGTACGTATTTATTTAACAAGTCAGTTGAAAGATTACCCCTTATATATATATATAAATAAAACAATAACATGTTAGAAACTACCAAAAGGCATACAAGCTAACAATGCAAAAACAGATACACTATAGTCTTATATAGTACTGGAAGCATATTGTGTTTAAATTTAAAGACAAACGGACAAAACTAAAAAAAGAACAGAAAACTTAATAAATGTGCATAGAATACAGAATGAAGGAAATTGTTATAAATCGACAAACGAACTGTTTTCTATGTTACATATCATGGATATTTATGTCAGTGTATATTAATGTCAGTGTATTATTTATCATAGCATGAGAAGCATGATTGCATGACCAAAGTTATTATTTTTAAACAATAATTACATTTTAACATAGAAAATAGTTCGTTTGTCGTATTCAACAATTTCATGCAAAACGATAAGAAGTTAACAAAAAATAAAGGGCGTCAAATGACAGAAGAAGTTTACTGGGTATATATGCGTAAATTTGGGAGGCAAAGCGTAGACAACACATATACTTTACAATGGTTTACTGAGTGTATATGCGTAAATTCTGTAGATAATACGTATAGCTTACGTAGATTGTATATGTATGTACTCCTCGTTTGTTTTGATTTTAATTTCATAAAGGAGGCGACGCGCAACCCAGTTTTTAACCTGTGTGGGTTAGTTGCATTAATTAGAATATTTACTAATTGTTGAAAATTAATTACAGATCACGCTTTGAATAGGCAGTTACCTGTACATCCCGAGGCAATACTCTTTTGTCAAAACCTTAAAAGTTCATTAAACACTTTTTCTCATTATTTTTAATATCTGAATAGTGCCCTTTAAATATCCTACCATTAAAAAGAAGGCAGTATTATAATCTGTTAAAATTCCCTGCATTCATAACAGCATCTTCCTACCCTAATTTTTGTAGAGATCTTGTTTTTTTTTATTCAAGGACACAATAAACAAAACCACTAAAATAAATCAGATTAAGAAAATAAAGCTGGTGTGCAGTTATCTGCCACAATAATTTCAGATGCACCTGCCAGCATTTTTAAGAAATGCACACCAATTTCAAAAATATTACAAGAATGTCATTGCTCCATTAATAATGTGCTAAAGATTCTTCATGCAGAAATATGACTGAAAACGTTGTAACGGTGGTGATTTTCCGTAATCTCGAATAAAAGGTTATTTATCAGAGAATTACATGTATCAGCATCGAATAGTTTTTGCCTGGTAAACAAAGTACAAACATGTAATGTTGCCCTATTGAAGTAAAGATGTGCTTATCCACCTAATGGCACTCGTTCTAAAGCATCTTATTATCTAGAAGAAAGACCAATAAATTCCTTTAAGCATAATGAAAAAATGATCAAAACACACGTTTTCCCTTTTTAGTGTAAGCAAAGCCTTCTTCATGTCGCACAAATTAAAAAAAAAAGTTCCTTTTTCGCAAACGTCACATCTGACCTTCAATTAAGGCAAGCAAATCAGAAAAAAGGACAAATGTCCGTGTAACCAATACATTTTCAAAGGAAAAATTTTCCATATCTCAAAATTTAAAGAACTTTATTACATATTAATTGGTGACTAAACTATATAATTCCTGTGGTGCAATATAGGAACATTTCGTATAAATTACTCACTTAGTGTACCAGTAATGAGTTTGAATCATAGTTTCACCCGCAAGGAGATAGCGGAATGAATCCATAGAACTCGAGGAAACATAAAATCCGATTCTCTCATCACGATGCGGTTAAGAGTAGCATGTTTTAATCGTATCATGTTTTAATCGTATCATGTTTATTTTCTTGAAAAAAATTAATACCCAACATATTCCAGAAAAGAATTAAAGTGGTTTTAAATATTTTCAGTTTTATATTTTTCGTCAATTTTTTTTTCTATTGGAATAGAGTTTGAAAAAATATGTATAGCTGATGCATCTTAATATGGTTACACTATAAGTGTCAGACAAGATATTACGTTAATGAAATCGACACCAGTGTTTGTAATTATCATAAGCGTGCGGCTGACACACAATATAGTGAAATATATAAACAGATCATTGGTTCCAGTTCACGCACTTGGTCATATCATCAAAAATCCCACCTTTCAATATTTTTTATTCAACTCAGAGGTGATAGGTTAACTTCCGGAAACATTAATTATAATCCCAGAGCTTCCCGCGCGCAAAATCCCCTGTGTTATGTCACAGTAGGTATATATATCCACCAAAACCGGGTGAAAAATATGAAACAAATATTCAATACGAACCTTCAAGGACTTGGCTGATTACGTTATAGGTTGTTGTTAAAGAGAAGAGCGGGCTAAAACGACATATTTTAGATAAGGTGAATTTAAATCAACATGGAGCGCACAGTAAAATACCTACTTGTGGTTATCTTTGCTTCACTGGTAAGTTATTGTACTATATGTGATTAACAAATATTTGTTAGAAGCCTGTGGTGATTATTTATGCTTATATTCTCATGCATTTGAGTTTTTCTTTAATGATAAATAAGTTTCTCTGGTGATTAAAGCAATGGGTATAAAAAGTATAAGGGTGTCAACAAATATGTCTGAGAACTGGTTATGTCAATACTATTATGATAATAGATGTTCTACCGACTGAATGAAATAACGAACTTCATTATATTTGGTGTTTAAATAGCCTCGATTGCTGCAATTAAAATGACACGATTCATTTTCAAAAGTATGTTTTTGTATTCTTCAGGCAATGGGAGATGGCCTAATTTCAGGTATGTATAATTATACCAAATCTATGATTCACTTAAAAAATGATTTTCACAAATTTGACGATTTGACATGAATGAAATACTATGACAACAAAATTTTATTCAATTTTTTTTCCACTTTCGATTTCAATGTAAAAAGCGATAAGGTAGTCTATAAAACTGTTATTCAAACAAACATAACAGGTGAACGTTGGCTACCGTATATTGTTTTCACATACTAGTACATATTACTCGTCACACACACACACACACACACACACACACACACACACACTCACTAACAATGCCTTTGCAAATAAGCATGTTTTTATCTTTACAAACTTTCTCAAATTTTTTAAGGGGGGGGGGTGTTAAAATATTTCAAGACTCTAGAAAAATAACTTCCAGTCTAGACAACGCTGATCAAAAATCTTATTAACAAACTTAATATTTTCTTTAATTTTGCTATTTGGTACTTTATTCATTATAAGTACGTATATCAATTGAAAAACTATCTAAGCGAAGAACTTTACACGATGTTGTTGAACATTAAATTGCAAGGTGTGGGTTTTACCAGGATATACATGTAAGACATCAATGGATTTCTATAAGGGCAATAAAGATGTCCAAAAGTTTCGCTGCTCAACTTCCATGTCATAAAATTAAAACGCATTAGCTAAACAGTTAGAATATTAGTATATGGAGGAAGGAAATTGAGATTTTTTTGCTAACTGTATAATTCATAAAACTTCCTGTTGAACCTTTATTGGTAGGCAGGACACAACAGGTTAAATACAATTTTTTGTGTTTATTTAATACAATCATTTTTATTCGTTTTTAAGCGCAGAAAATCCATATAAAGCAAATGTGTTATTTAGGGTTCATCAGTAATTATGCAAAAATTTTTGAGAACTAAAATAGTACTGTTTAAACCAGAACTTTTTTGAGCTGTAATAATGTAATTCAACAAACATGGTGTATAATAAGATATACAATCAGTATTAGAAGAAACAGATTGGCTTATCTTTATAAACTGAATTTATTATTTGAAATGTTTTAGATACAAGTATTACATACTGTAGTACTAGTATGTAATTTTTTGGGGTCTATAATATTAAAACGACATTAAGAGGGGAAGGGGGTGTTGAAAAACCCTATTCCAGTTTAGGATGATATTATTAACATTGCATGCATATATTCAAATTGTATTTTGCAGGAAATGTTTGTAACAAAAAGATGGCGGATATTGTCTTCCTGATGGATTCGTCTTTTAGTGTTTGGGAGCAGGACTTCAAAATGCAACTTCAGTTTGTTACAAGTGTAGTTGACAATTTCGAAATTGGAAACGACAGTGTTCAAGTTGGTGTCTTATCATACAGCAGTGAAATAAAAACAAACTTCTTTTTGAATGAGTATAAAGAAAAAGAAAACATGAAGGATGCTGTTGGAAAAATAGAGTATTTAGGCGTGGCTGGGACGGATACAGCTGGGGCATTGAAATATGCACGAGAAGTTATGTTTCACAAAAAACATGGCGGAAGGGCAAAGGCCTCCAAAATTCTGATACTAATAACCGACGGAATGTCTCAGAACTCCAACGAAACTGTGAAACAGGCAGCTATTACGAAAAAATCTGGGATCAATATACTGACTGTCGCTGTCGGTGCACCTATGATGCAGGAACTTGAGATGGTTGCAAGCAACCCCGCCACAGATTTTGTCTTTAATGTCACCGACTTCAACTCTTTACCCAGTATTGTGAACTCACTTGCAACAACAACATGTTTAGGTATACATTAAGATTTTCAATTAAAAGAAATAGTGTATAAGGAAGAAATAGATAGATATATATAATGGCAAAAACCTTTGTTAACGCTTATATTATTTTATACTCACAGTTCCAGATATTCCACGGGATGAAGAATCAACAACAAAAAGTTCAGAGATCGAGGAAAAAATTAAAAAATGTAAGAGAATTTGGAGTGCTTAAAGAGAAATTATACTTATTGACAATTCAATAAACACAAACAAGCCTTCAGTGGCAAATTTATTAAAAAATATCTCCACGCAAAAGAATAAAAAAAAAAAACCCAGAAGCCAGTGAGTAACGATTCTTGAAAAAATGCTTAGTACATGATTCACAACAGTGTGTCACTCAAGTCATTTAGGTTTAAACAGAAAATATTAAAGTAGTTTTAAATTTGTTTTGAAATGATTCTTCTATAAAATTGTGCAATTCATGGGGTAAAAGTTAAGACTTGCAAAAAGTCTAATTTGGCTTGCTTATTTCGTCCACCAAAGGAGATATCAAGTATCTGTTTGCATCTCATGAATCATCAAATATCTCTTCATTACAGATTGTGGGAACAAGCCGTCAGACATTCTCTTTGTAGTCGATAGTTCTAGCAGTATCTGGCCTCTCCATTTTCAGGATATATTAAAATTCATACAAAAAGTGATCGGTCTCTTTGACGTCAGCGACGACAAGAACAGGATTGGGATTATCATATACTCTGATGACGTCACTCCAGTGCTTCATCTTGACAACCAACTCAATTCAAACGAACTGAAAAAGAGGGTATCAAACATTCAACAACTGAA
This sequence comes from Saccostrea cuccullata, assembly GCF_032062105.1. Lineage (NCBI taxonomy): Eukaryota > Metazoa > Mollusca > Bivalvia > Ostreida > Ostreidae > Saccostrea > Saccostrea cuccullata. Next base: position 222,697 of record NW_026935164.1, on the reverse strand, counting down.
AGGAGGCACGGAAACAGGGAACGCACTTAAGTATGCAAGAGAAAACGAATTTAAAGGGAAATACGAGAGAAAAACTGCAGCAAAGAAAGTGATCATATTACTCACTGATGGACAATCTATCAAACCTAAGGACACGTTGGAAGAAGCAAAACAGCTAAAGAATGAAAATATTACTGTTTTTGCTATAGGCATCGGAAACAGAACGGATAAAAATGAATTAAAAGCAATTGCAACCAGTCCTCGCCATCAGTACAATTTACAGGATTACAACGCACTCTCGACTATAAAAAACATGCTGGTTGTTAAAACTTGTACGGGTAAGTAATGTGTATAAATGGACTTCTGCTTGATAAAGGTGTCTATTTTATAAACATGTAACCAACATGTAATTTTCTTCTTTTACAGTTCACTTTCAAATTCAGGATTCTACCATTGAAGACAACACAGGAAATGAAGGTAACAGAATAAATCTTGTAAAATAGTTTTTATCAGAAGAACATTTTCTTTTTTTGAATTTTATTATACATCTACCATGCTATTTTTCAGAATGCTGGGATAGTGCTAGGAATGTTATGTTTGTTTTTGATTCTCCTGCCATTGGAGCTCACAAAACCAAAATAATTCGCAAAGCTGTTACCGAAATGTTCAAACTTATGCAAATAGGTTCCAACAAGACAAAGGCAGGAATCTTATCGCATTACTGTCCAACTAGTTTAGACACAAGTTTAGAAGAATTCCAGAACGAGCAAACTTTCCTACTTGGTTTGAAGCGTCATCCAAATGATGGTTTAAGGAGACTGCTAAGAATACTTCGGACACGAGGTTTTCCACAGAAAGATGACAAGCCTGTCAAAAATGTTGGAATTATTTTCGTAGATAGAGAAGAACACGATTCACATGGCATCATCGAAGAAGCGCGGCGAACAGCGTTGAACAGCAGACTTTTTGTAATTACCATAGGTAATCGCGTGCCATCGCATACTGTAGAATCTCTGTGCAGTGATTTTAAGCATCGATGTGTTTTCCACGTTCCTCAATACAACTCATTGATTCAGTACGTTCCAGACATTATGGACATGGTTTGCTATTCCTGAACTTGTCGATGAATTTGTTTATAAATTTATTCATAATATTTTATATTTTTTCCCAGCTTTAATTACTAGCCTTAACTATTTATATTCATACTGCAACTACCTCTTCTTTTACACGAATGTTTTATGATAAGTAAAACTATTTGTGCATCATATATCTTCTATGCAACAGGACGAACAGTTTTAAAAAATTGATTATTCTAACAGCTTTGTCTAGTCAAACACCAGCATATAGTCCAAAAAGAAACGTTTCCCTATATCCATACGGTTTCCGTCCAGCTGTAGTTATTGGTGATATGGCAAATGATTTTTATTCATGTTAGATTGCAATCTTCTTTTCTTCATTATGCATGAACCATCTATACAGTGTACAAATAATGTATTTATCCTGTGGTGCTATGTACGTGTAACATATCAAGTATTTCATTATTGTAAATGCCATTGTAAATGCCATTGCATTGCATGTTTTTCATTTCGTTTCCCAATCAAATCTCAGTATTGTAAATCCAATAATTACTATGAGTTTTTTTAAAAAAAATATATTTATATTTTTCAATTTTTTATACTATTGATGATTTTTGCATAAAATTTAACTTTTGTTTTCATATAACTGTTCCATATTTATCGTTTTTTTCTCATTTGTTAATAAATAACACGCAACAGCAATCATTTTTACTTCAATCAGTCAATTAGATTTAGTTGTGTGTGGTTTTGTGCTATGAGAATGAAATTGGTTGAGTGTGGCAAAGTTTATCTAATTAAACGTTAAGTTTATCAAGGCGGGACCTATGTCGTTCTACGTCAAAGCAGCATTATTTGACGTCACAAAAGAGACGTTTTTTTTCTGTTGACTTTTGCAACTGTGATATATAATTATAGGCATTCTTAAAATAATTAATAACGTACACAATTTACAAAAAAGAAAATTTATACATCATTAATATCAGTTTTATTTGGTTTATGGAGTTTATTAATATTAGAGCTCTTCTTTTGATTGATAATTCATAGCAATTTTAGTTGTGAAAAAATACCTCGATAATATGCTGATATAAGTGCAAAAAGAGAAGATAAAATTCAGCAAAGAAAGCGTCTCTTAAGGTCAGACGAGACGTTCCCCAAAAATCTGTTTTGTATATCTTTGTAATGTATGAAAAATATTCAAAATTTTAATAACATTCTGATTTCTAAACCAGTTTCTAAACGTTTTTAAAAAATCCAAACACTTAAACATTTGAAATTGGAAAATTATTTTTCTTCCCCAAAGGATTATATAAGAAAAACTATGTTTAATTTTTATTTTTGTTAAACATGTACATGTTTCAGTAGTAATATTTTAATGACAAACTCTTAGAAAAATTTATCTATTATTAAAGAACGTCTCGTCTGTCCTTAAATCAGGAAAAAATGTTTAATTTTATGTTTACCATTAATTGTATTTTCTCGATAAAACTAAGAAATTTTTTTAATAAATATACTTGTACCTTTACTTACTTATTGATTAGTACATGTAGATTTAATTGTATAAAGTCATTCCTTAGTTCTAAGAGGTGTTGGTTGTTGACGGGGAAGGGGGGGGGGCAGGATGATTGGAATTAAGAAAAAAGATTTAATCAGTGTAAATTGTTACCAATCAAAACAAAATACTTGTTTTCCGCAGAATAGTTTTATATTCAGATGTTTGTCAGTGCTTACTTACCTTTGTCTTAGTGCAGAAAGGTCAATATGACACAATAGTGCGAAAATAAAAAAATTTCAGATTTCTCGTTTATTTTGTCTAAAAGGTTTACTTTTTTCTTTATTAAAATAAAGAGATAATTCATTTCTTCAAAAATATATGAATTACATTTTCACACAAATATTTTTTAAGATATTACCTATTATGCATGTCAAAATTGTTATAAATATGACAAGAAAAATGGGGTGATACTTACATTGTGCTCCGATATAATTTTTTTATGTGAGATGAATTACTATGAATTTCCCTTCATTTTAAAGATACAAGTCAAATAGTTTAAATACATGTTGAAATTGAATGTGATTCAAAATTGACATTTTTTGTTCTATTTAGCGCATTTTGGGGTAGAAAAATAATGTCTGAAAATGATCTAATTTTAGCATTTCACACTGTTTTTGCACGTGCTCCTGTGTAAAAATTAGCAAATAAAGGTATAATAAAGGCAAGAGGCAAGGAAAGAAATTTTAAAGTCTTGAAAATTTCACACGAAGACTTTTTAGACATAGCCCCCCCCCTTTAAATTCTTAGCTAGTGTGATTAGAATGCAGTGTCGAATGTTCTGGTCACCTGTTGACCAGCGTCCGTCTATAACCTTTTTACTTTACGACTTCTTTACAACCGCATTGTTAGTTGTAACCAATATTTTGGGAAAAAAAAACTTATGGTTAACGGAGAACAAATTTGATCAAATGGAGGGCTAAACAACCATCTAATCTAAGGGGAAATAATCAGGATACAGGCAAAAAGGGCAGGTTTATTAAAACATTGAAAAGACCAATGTATAAAATTGAAGGCTTAAATTTATGGCATTGGGGGCCAGGGTAAAAAGAGGCTACAAAAGGGGACTAAAGCTGTACATAGGGATATAAGGGAAAATGATCAAATCTCTTCTCCTTAAGAGCAATTAAACAAAAAACATATATAATGCCCCGAAACATAGTTTAAAGCCGCTTAATCCGAAACAGGCACATTTTATCTTACACAATAAAAGTACGTCATTATATAGAATATATATATAAATAAATTATAAGATTGGTTTTATAGTTTATTACAATAATCCTTACAAGGAAAACATAGATCAAAAACCTTATTGACAAACAGAAGTTCCGGACGGGAAGTTAAGATCTGTTGTGAAGTCACCTTTGAAAAAAATAAATTTATCGGCTATATCTAATTATGAGGATAATTCAAACCCGAGTAGTTTCTCCATTAGTAGATGCCTAAGTAGTAATATATCTTTTAAAAAATTAAGAAATTAATTGCATATAATCCATAGTAATTTTTATATTAATATATTTAAAGGAAAATCAGGATATTTTAAAAGACTTTTATTAAAGGAAGTTTAGTAACGAAGGCTAAAATATTGTCCGTGTACATGTATAAGTACTTTGTTGTGAAAAAATGCTCGGGTTTGTTCTTCTTGAGATATAAGCGATAAATTTAATTTTTCGAAGGTGATTTCACGCGATATCAACATAAGTTTATTTTTTAAAAGAAAAAGACTTTGGGGATATAATTTGAGAAAAGTTGAAACAATTTATGGACAATTATTTTTCAAGCAGAGAAACGAATATATTTTTTCGCGATTAGAATCGGACCAAGCGGCTTTAATGAAAAAAATTGTTCGAATGATTACCCCTAGGGTCAATGTAGAGGACCAAGTTATATATACTGGTATTGATTGGAGTATGTAGAAAATGTCTTTATAATTTCTTTACAAGAATTGGGTAGAAGTCGGGTTTCTTTGATGGGTCATTGTAAATAACTATGTTTTTGATCCTTCCTAAGTAGTTTGCTTGGGAAGGGGGGGGGGGGCAATGGTTATGCTGGCAGATGGATGGTTTAGATAGTTTCTAACAAAATTGCCTCGATTCGGGCTTTTGCTATTCCTTCAGATACTCAACTATCATACTGTGTCTCTCAATTGACTCGATAAGTGTTGCTCTACATACGAGCTATTTCTTAAACGAGGGAAACTATTGACAAACAAGTTGATGAACCAAGAATATCAAAAGTGTAGTTTAAAGTAATAATAGGTTGATACAATGACCTTGATAGCAATTACAATTTACCATTAAGGCAAATACTGATTGTTCAACCATCATTTACACACTGTATTGGCTACGTATATTTCCTGTTTCCCGATCATTACAAAGAGCACACGGCGAGTGTGATTGGTCGGCAGGGAATGCTCACTTTTCTATGGCACCTGATGTTTTAGAGGTCCGTGTTTGCTCTCTTTCTTATTTGTTTTGTCTCAATTTTCCTTTTTTACATTACACATTTCAGTTTCAAATCCTTATGACAACTATAGTACTAGTATTCAATAAGAACACAGACGATTTATGAGAATGTATGTTTGATTTGCCTCATAAAGCTCAGATTTTGGCAGTACGATAATGAGTATGCAAGTTTTAACTCTTCTTACTTAATCACAACAATTGCGTTGTGAATGCTAAAATATTAAATGTAGCAGTAAATGTATGGAACTCTAGAAGTAAATATAACAGTCTGGCGATTTTTACATTTTAAGGGTCCTCCACACACATACAGCTTATGTTCTCATATTATTGAGCATTACTTTTAACAAGCATATCAACCTTTAAAAACTGACCAGGGATAAAAATGTAATTTATACGGAATTTTTAAAATAATAATTTCACAAGTTTCAAAATATTTTTCCCAAGGCGTTTTCATTCGTAGGACCAAAAATTTTGTCTTACCCTATCGTATATTTTTATGCTCACAGAATAACCATAAAAAATTAATTTTAGCGATCAACAATTTTTTTTGAGAAATTCATTTGATTTATAAAAAATAAATAAAACTCATTTTCACTCAAATACATCTAGAGAAAAATCAAGGAAGACTCATTTTGTATAGAAGAGACATCAATAAATAAGATTACACCAAAAAATTGAATTAAAATTAAATGCACTAAATGCAGAAAAAATATTTTCAAAATCATTGGTATCAAAGTTCCTTTTTGGAGTTATCTTTCCTGTTGCCCGGGACTCAAAAACTTTGGCAAGTCTCCGCAATAGTTACTGGCTACTGAACTAGACAGAGATACATGTAAAAGAGGAAAACTAGAAACGCACACTATTTTATTAATATTTATAAACACAATAAGATGATGTATTATTGAAACGCACAAGTTAGTGTGCAAAAATCTCAACTTTCAACATAGACTCTGTTGACGATAATCATGTCAGTGGGTTGATTAGCCTGAAAGTATAAAATACCTTTAAACTTGTTCAATTGTTGTCGACAAAAAATGTAACAGAGCTATGTAAACTGGGAAAATATCTTTATAAATGTACAAAATTAAGAGCAGATGTAAATTGAATTGATATTACGACTTTATCCTCACTACTACTATTACCAAACTTATATTATTGTGCTTTTTCTGCTTTATGAATTTAGAATGAATAGTTTGTAAAATTTTTCTATGATCCTGCTTTACTTAATGTTCAAATGATATTGAAATGTTATACATATACTGTACAACTGATTTATGTAAATACGTTAAACCTATGAACTGTATGGTTCTTGGTAATAAACAATACAATACAATACAATGTGTTCATTGTTATGGGTGTCGTACTTTCTCTTTCGAAGACTCTCTTACAAGCGGTTTCCAGGCAATTCGCCGATGTAAAATCGAAGTCAAACCGGAAGTTAAAGTATTTTTTCTCTATGTACGTCACAAGTCACATGGTGTGGAGGACCCTTAATGCTTTGTTACTTTTTTATTTTTGAAAAAAAATGTCTTTGAAGTATTGCTTAGTAATAAAAAATAATTTACTTTTTTATTTTTGAAAAAAATGTCTTTGAAGTATTGCTTAGTAATAAAAAATAATTAAATTAATCTTTTTCCCTCGACCTTCCCTTTTTAAGTAAAACAACAGACATAATTGAAGGTGATACCTATGGAGATAACGAACAGTATTCAAGATCAAAAGTCCATAAACAATACAAAATAGGAGTAGAGCAAACACGGGCCTCCAAAACATCGGAGGTGGGATCAGGTGCCATGGAGGAGTGAACATCCCCTGCTGACCGGTCACATCCGCCGTGTGATTCTTGTCATGATCGGGAAATAACGAAAAATCCGTCGTCAATTCAGTGTACAAATAATGGACTAACAATTAGCATAAAAAACGTAAGTCAGTATTTGAATCAGTGATAAACAGACAGTGTAACAGGACGTGTAAAAGTATTATATGTTCTCGAACTTGATAGTGATTTTCAAGAACTGTAGATTCTGTGATCTCTAAGCAATGTATATTACTTGATTTTCTTTGTAATCTTGATGTAATGATCTCTGTAATATCTATCATGTCATCTTGATTCAACGATCTCTAAGATTTCATTTTATGTTTCCATTGTACTTGTGTAGTTTTGATTCACTGATCTTTATTTAGTATAGCCAGGTTTATCTTTTGGAAGTGTATATTCATTGACTTTTTACATGCGTCTCTTTGTAGTGTAAATCAGAAATATAGATTTCTGCATTATTCTCGATGTGGTAGAGATAAATGTAAATCTTTATTTAGTGTTGATTTATTGATCCTAATGAGGTGTATCTGAATTGATCTCCATGTACAAGGGCTGTTCAATAAAAAATGTCCTGAGCTCTATGACATACAAAATAGAAAGCATATGACATTAATTAAGCTTGACTTTTACTCATGATTGAATCTTTAATGAATTGTTCACAATTTATGTGACCACTTTTCACCACATAGTTTCATTGTGAGAAGCTGGAAAACAAGGGCTGTTCGAGACACTGCATTAAAATGAATGGTAAAAAATCAGTAAACTAGAGTGAAATTAAACGCTTTATGAAAGCTGCTGTAAAACTTGTTAAGAATCCCAAAGAAATATTCATTGAAATATGTGAAATTTACAGCAACCAATGTCTGGTTTATAGGCACATGAGGAGGTGGATTTCAATGAACAAAAATGATATAATGGACTTAATAAATGGGTACCGACCTTAGCGACAAAGACTTACAACAACCAATGTACTGTTTGCCAAAATTCAACAAATATCACTGATGATGTTTGATTGACTTTAAGACACATAACAAAATTGATAGGCATCATTTTGGGGGTAGTTTACACTGTTTCAAAGCAACATTTGACAGTGAAAAAGCTTGTACTCAATGGACACCCTATGATTTGAAAAATGAGTGAAAAGGACAGCGTGTAAGAATATCTAAACAATTATCTGAAGAAAAAAAAATCAAAAATTTTAGTTATCCACGTTCGTTTGAAATTCAAACAGATAGTGAAACTTGCATCCATTGCTTTAAACCCTTAAAACAAATTTACAATAAGATGCATTAGACGAAAACAGCCAAGGTCTGAGAAGAGCAAAGAACTGCAAAAGCACAACAATTTAATTAAATATAAGTGATCTTGTTTGTTCAGATTCTTATTCGGGGAGGCAGTTCAATTTCTGGAGAAGTCTAGAAAGCAAACTTTTGCAAAAAAAAAACAACCGATAAGGTTTATGAGAGGATGGAAGCAGAATCAGGAATCCACTACATTAAATTTCTTCATTGCAGCGTCCAAACCTACACGCCATGGAGAGTAAAGAAGTTTTGGGAAAAAAAGAAAGTCAATGTTTTGTCACACCAACAATATTCGCCAGATCTTTCATCCTTTGACTTGTTTCGTTTTCCAAACTTGAAAAGAAACCACCTTTTAGAAAGAAGAAACAAGTCCAGGAAATAATAGGATCTGCCATTTTCCAGTATACGAAGGGCCATACTAAAAAATGTGTTATAAAAATAATAAGAAATTGGATAAAAATGTTACGGACATGTGTTTTAACTAGAAGAGAATATTTAAGTGAAATCATTAAGGCTGAATCATTGAAAAGCGTTTTTTGTTTCTTTCCGAGCACCGAGGACATTATTTATTGAACAGCCCTCGTAGTGTTGATCTTCATGTAGTGTTGATCTGTAGTGTAGGTCGAATCACTATCTCCATGTAGTTTTGATTCACTGATGTTTAATCCATACCTATATTGTGTAGATTCATTGTTATCTACGTATTTTAGATTTATTTATATCAGTGTAATGTTGATCAAGTATTATACACTATCCATCCTCCCTCGGGTAGCTATGCGACATTATAAGGGGACTCAAAGCTATATAGCATACTCGTAACTATACTGATTTATAATTCGTACGACATTGTTGAAGAGCTATTTATTATTCTAGATATGGCACGTATACTCACCTTGATCCTTACCAAACTTTAATTCGTGTGTTTGTCCGTCTAAGGGGACTGTTACTTAGAATCAATAAATTAAAACATTTTTCACCACCATATATAAGTATATACACTATTAAAATAGTTCTTCAGGTATCCTCTAACATTGTAATTTTAAGTTTTTAGAAAACCAAATATACAAAACTCATTTAAATCTAAATGCGTGCAACAATAGTTAAAATGAGGAAAAATAACAGTGTTATAAACTTTTAACAATGCTGCCTTTGACATAAAACTTTGGGGGGGGGGGGGAGCTATTTATTATTCTAGATTGGCACTCCAATAAAGTATTTCTTCCAAAAGAAAACATACATACTATTTGTTCATGTCCCTCAATAAACACGTGTAACCCGTTTTGTTTGCTTGTCAAAGACTTTTAAATCTTAATGGTAGTTGGTAGTGTATTTCCAACAAAAACAAAAATGTTCATGTCCCTCAATACACCCCCCTTTTGTTTCCTTGTCAAAGAATACACACACACACACTGAAATTGCTTCCGAAGGGCCTGTAATATACATCTGGTAAGATAAAAAAAATTTCTGATACATCATCTAGTCGAAACTAAAGTGATCGTTGAGGCCTATTGGTGTTTTATTTTAATACAAAAAGGGGCGAGCAGCACATTTATTAAACAAAACAAAAACATTGAGCTGATGAAGCCAGAACAATTATTACATAGTTGGAGGCATATTATGTAAATGTTTATAATTACACATAAATTATTTCACGATACTGTATCGGTAAATCTGCCTTTACGACTGTCAAGCACTAAATTTTTTTCCATTTTAACATTTGCATTACATAATCTTCTCTTTCGAAAACATTTGACACGTCGGCATGTTACACTTCATAAAAGAATAATTTCATTGTGAATTACAAAAATTATATTTTTTATTAGTTAAGTATTTGATTTGAACATATTTTATTGTATATACTTTACAATTGGGATTGTTAAGTATTTAAGAGTACTCTTAGAGTTAAGATAACTCTACATGATGACAAAAACAATAAAATATTTTAAGATATTTTCAATCTTTGAAATTAGGTAAATTTCCACTTAGAATGTACCATAGACTTTCATATGCCAATTATTGTTCTTTATTTTAAACCAATACAAGATTTATTTGTATGGTGGATATCACTCTTTAATCAATTAGACATAGAATTGAATTAAAAATACCCCTTGTAAACCAATTAACCTTACCTCCTCTAAATAATATTCCAAAATATTGATTACGAAAGAAAAATGGACCAATTGCACTATTATTTCCAACTAAGTTTCCAAAGAATATATCACCGTTTAACAGTGAAGCACATTTGACGACTAAAATCCCCTTAAATAAACACAGGACTAAAAGTTATTTTCTATAAATTACGAGTGGTTCCATTGATTAATTGTTACGGTACTTAGTTGTTTGCTTGTTACGTTTCCTGTCCTACACGAGAGAGCGGACTACTTTGTACAAACTAGCCAAAGTTCTCGTCACTCGACAGAACCAGGAAAGTTGAACTGGTTTTGGATTTTCCGTTTTGTTTCCGTTGTTGAGTGTTCTAAGTCGCAAGTACCACAAAGGAATTAAAGAATCGTTCTCATTTTACTTAAACGCAATCTTGACACAAGGGTTGTGTAATGATTATAATATTATGATTATGATATAATAAATTATGAAAATATCGAGTTGTGTAATGCAAGTTTATTTAGACATTCGTTTTAACGTTTGATTTCCCATATTATGGTTATGTAGCCGGTAATCAACAAAAACAAAAATGATCTTTCATGTACTTCATCTCTTTTCTCTTTCTTGAAAAGTTGCCCGCGTGGCGCAGTGGTAAGAGCGTCTGCTCTAGAGTCGCGGAGGAAGGAGCCGATCCTTGCATCACGGGTTCGAATCCCACTGTGGAACGTTACGAACGGTCTATCGGATGAGTCCCAGTAGATGCTGGCACGAAAAAGACCCCTCACTGCTCAATGGCCCTGAGTGCCGAGTAAAGGACAAAATTTGCAGCCCTCCACTGGCAAGTGGTGGCGTATCAATATGAGTGAATTGAACACCGGTCCCATGTCGCACTAGTATGAAAAAGATCCCTCACTGCTCAATAGAGGTTAGTGCAGAGTATAGGTCAGAATTTGTAGACCTCCACCGACAAGATGTGGCGTCTCCATAGGAGTTTACGATTCTCGGGAGGGGCCATTCAACAATAAACAATCGACCAATCTTTCTCGAAATAGAATGAAATCGATCTTATTTTCGGTACGCCTCGTACATTGTATTTCATTTGGCAGTGGTCTATCGCAAAACTTAAAAAAAACTAGAGGTACTGTGAGCAATGAGCTCACTAAATGATACCCCCCGCCTCCAATATGTCAGCGCAACTCCTCATAAACTGCTGCACAGAATTTCGTCAAACTTTGCAGGTATTTAGGACACAATGTGTAGATGTGCATATTCCCAAGAAATTCCGATTCAATTATTTTTTCCGGAAATTTCCACACTTTTTAACTTAGGCATTTGGCCATACCTTTTATATAGAGATGAACAGTTTGTCAGCGCAACTCTTCATAAACCGCTGCACAGAATTTCGTCAAACTTTGCAGATATTTAGGACACAATATGTAGATGTGCATATTACCAGGAAATTCCGATTCCATTATTTTTTCCGGGACTTTCCGCACTAAATACTTAGGTTTTTGGCCATACCTTGAATATAGAGATGAACAGTTTGTCAGCGCAACTCCTCATAAACTGCTGCACAGAATTTCGTTAAACTTTGCAGATATTTAGGACACAATATGTAGATGTGCATATTACCAGGAAATTTCGATTCCATTATTTTTTCCGGGACTTCCCGCACTAAAAACTTAGGTTTTTGGCCATACCTTTTATATAGAGATGAACAGTTTGTCAGCGCAACTCCTCATAAACCACTGCACAGAATTTGTAGATGTGCATATTACCAGGAAATTCCGATTCCTTTATTTTTCCGGGAATTTCCACACTTTCCAACTTAGACTTTTTGGCCATATTTCGAATATACAGATGAACAGTTTGTCAGCACTACTCCTCTTAAACTGTTGTACATAGTTTCGTCAACCTATGCAGATATTTAGGACATATTCCATTATTTTATCCCAAAGAGTTTTGCCTATTATTCAAGAAAATTTCTCACCCCCCCCCCCCTCCCCCCCCCGACCACTTCAAATTAATGTTTGGATTTGTATAATGCCAAGAAATTTTGATTCCATTATTTATCTAGAAACTTCATTCCACATTTAAATGTCCTCATATGCAAGACATTTTGATGTGAAGATTTTTTTGCAATTATTGCCGTTTTTGATCTATACTATGTATTCAAAGTGCACTAGCTGTGCCTTTCATTATCTGTTTCACAGTCAAGTTTTTGGGGAGCGTGGGGTATGTGAGCTAGCTCACTTTTTCTTTCATTAAGAATCTGTGAAAGTTTCATTAAATTTCCTTCAGTGGTATGAGAGGAGTTGCGGATAAGAGATGGGTACCCCAAAGCGTAACAGACGGACGTACAGACGAACGGAAATACCGATTACTATATACCCTCCCACTTTTCAAGCGGGGGGTATAAAAAACGCCATAGCCATCGAAAAAAAATTCGAGATGCACACTCCTCAGTGGGTCTCGCTCCGTGATCAGAGGGTTGCGAGTTCAAATTACTTTCGTCCACAAAAACAGATAGCAACTGTTCCCTCACCAAGTGCTCTGTATTAGTAAGTAAGAGTTGTGCGTCCTTCGGATGAGACCCGAGGCCCCATGTCACGTAATGCGTTGACATGATGATCACTAGTCTTGAGTGCCGAGTATTGGTATAAATTTACAGCTTTTTATCGATTTATTGTGACACTTTTGCTTGGGTACCACCAAATTTGACCTCTTGACCTTTGCTTTGACCAACTTTTACAATAAAATTCAACACTTTTACTTTGGTCATAACTTTTAAATGGATGTTGTTCGGACTTTCATACATACTTATATGCATTCTGTGTGACAAGACCTTGGAAGATTGACCTACTTTTAAAAACATTAACCATGGCCATAACCATTTCAACGATAAGGGCTAGGGCTTTCATACTTCACATATGTATTCCTTGTGACAAGACGTTTCCGAGGATTACGAACAACTTTGACCTTGACATACGATTTTGACCTATTTTAAAAAACTTTAACCTTGTCCATTACTTTTGAACGGTTAAAACTACTGTATACAGGGAAATTTTCGCCCCCGTTTTATTTTCGCCCCTTTCGCCCTATCCTCATTTGGGCGAATTTAAAACGGGGCGAAATCAAAGAATACAGTACAATTTCTTAAACAAAACTATGACTGGGCGAATTTAAAACGGGGCAAAATTGTTTGCAAATGTGAAAGGGCGAAAATTAGACGGTGCGAAAATAACCCTGTATACAGTATGCCTTTCTTTCTTCAAATATGTCCTTGTGACAAGACCTTTTTTAGACCCTTTGACCTTGATCTAGAAGTTTGACATACTTTCAACAACTTTAACCTTGGCCATAACTTTTGAACAAGTGATGCAAGGCTTTTATATATCACAATTGTATTTCTTGTGAGAGGCCTTACTTTGGGTACCAAAATTAAAAGTGGGGGATATTAATTTGATTTTCATTCCGTCCGTCTTTCTGTCTGTCTGTAACGCTTTCGTTTCCACACGATATCTCGAGAACCCTTTGAGCTTTTGCAATGAAATTTAGCATAGCAACTCCCTGTGGCCTAAGGAAGACCCCTATTGATTTTGAGGTCAAAGGTCAAGGTCATAAATAAGCAAATTCTGTCTGTTATAATACTTTCGTTTCCAACACATCGAACCATGTTTTTTTACATAACAACTCCCTGTGGCCTAAGAAAGACCCCTATTGATTTTGAATCAAAAGGTAAAGTTCATTAAATCTATACATTCTGTCTGTGTGTAACACTATCATTTCCGCATTAAAGAAGATTTTGAGCTTATGCAATGTAATTTTATACTAAAACTCCCTAGGACCTCTCTCACCCCTCTCATGCCCCGCCCCGTTTGTTTTATTAGTATTTATAGTATTACATGTCGCTATTTTTAGCACAGGGGCATGCGGAGAGTTATTGCGTATAAAACAGGTTATTTTTTTCTTATTACATCTATTAGAACTGTTTAATAAAGGCTAAATAAATCAAACACCATGGATTGTGTAAAATTTTGACAATACGGAACATTAATATATACATGTATGTGACTTGACTTCTGCATATACTTATATTTATAATTCATGGTATGACTCTCGCTATCACATGTGAGAGGTCCCGGGATCGAATCTTGGACGATCCCTTTTTTTTTTTTTTTTAAACTTTTCTCTTTTTTAAATGATAGTATTCAGCATGTGAAAAGAATAATTTATGAGGTTATAAAATAATCATTACAGTGTGATAGATATTCCATATTGATATTTGATCAAAAGAATCTTCTATACACATAATAAAGAATAAGCAATCAAATCTTTGTAGTTACGCATATTGACATACATGTATTTTTTTTTCAGTATATATGTATACATTTAATAATACTACAAATTAAGAGAAAACCTCTGAATTAACTTGTTTGATTTTCATTTGAGAAAGTTTAACCTTCGCTATGTTGTACATTATTTAAAACACATGTTTTTTAAACAATGAATAAATAATAATATTTATTGTTTGAATACTTAAACTATGCTTTTGTATTGCTTAAAACTGTATTTATCAAGTTCAATTTTCTACTTTCGGTGGCGTGACATTATTGGTTATGTAGACACTTAGAGGGGTAATACAGAAATATGTGGGGTCCTTTAAAAAAATGCATATTGGGCGAGGCAAGCCGAGCCCAATATGTATTTTTTCAATGACCCCACATATTTCCGTATTTCCCTCTAAGTGTCTACATAACGAATTAATCCTGTCAAAGATATAATGAAGTTCTTTTTTAAGGAGTTAACAAATCGTTCCGTAACAATTGTTTTCATTGTGACGTCGTTTAATGTTTATATGACGTCAGTTATTAGGCTCTTTGCGTGTTCAATTGACTATATTTACATTTGCTGTGTTTTACTAGTAAGCCAACAGTGAAATTGATTTGAAAACCATTTTCGTGTATACTCACGCGTAGAAATATACATGCAACGTGCGCTACCGTGGCGTCACAATGAGGCTACAGCGACGTTAGAAAAATGCATAAAAATAGGACGGCGAGAAATTCAAATATTGAGTTTATTATTGATGCTTTAAGACATGGAAAATGTAAATATAAAAAAAAATTTTTAATTATAGTGTGAATTATTGATGTGTGAATCACACGGACTTGCACGTAGGCATATTTTCCATAAAGCGCTAGCATTCCTTATATGATCTGTGCAGTATAACACGTGGAGGGGGTATATTGATTTGATGTGTGGTGGGTAGGTCACGTGGAGGGGACACCTTAGCAATATGATTTGGTTTGACAGCATAGCATTGATTAATGCAGTATTCTTCTCGACCAATGAAATTTCACGGTTTTTATAAGAGGCCTGTTTAATAACATCTGACAAGGATAACAAGCATTCTAATAACAATGTCCCCGGTACTGTACGTTCCATCCAATACCAAGATTACAGGGATTTATGTCATTTCAGTCAACAGATGCCTAGCCAGTTCATGCGCGCTGTTTTTGAAGAACTCCCTCCCTTAATGAAAACCCACACTGTATGAAACGAAGTCTCTCAAAGCTGTAAAATATATGCAATTCTTTTAAACCGATTTCATACTTTTTGTTTTGATAGGTCACGTGAATTTTTTAGATCACCATTATCTGTCCGTCTGAAAACTCTTCAGACTTTCATCTTCTGAAAAACCACTTGGCCAATTTTAATAAAAGTTATCAAAGTGAATGGCCTGTGCACCTTCCATGTATAGATAAACAAGAAACAAAAAGTGCGTGATCATTAAAATAAAGAACCACTTGACCAGTAAAGCAGAAACTTATGGAGTGTAAATTCTTAATCGTTAATATAAGCACCCCCACCCCCCAAATGAGAAACTAAATTTTTACACTGAAATATATAGAAGAAATATTTACAAGTCTTTCTTCTTAAGAACCACTGGAAGAAGAGCTAAAAGTTATATAGACTCTTTCTGAGGTTAAGTAAAATCTAATTTGTTCAAATCATGGCCTTAGTGGGTAGGGTGGGGTAACAAAAGTGAATCAAGTTGTAACGAGTAAAAATCTTATGAAAAACAGAAAGGCCAAAGGGACTCAGGTGAACGTTGAGAACCACGAGCTTCTTGTGTTCTCTCGCTGCTCCATTGCTCAATGGCCCTTAGTACAGGTATAAAATTGCAGGCCTCCACCGGCAAGTGGTGTTGTCTCCTATTGAGCGAAAAAGCAATGTCCAAACACTTTTATTGTTGGCCTTTCCCTCTGGTTGTTTCATCTAATGTATTTCGTGTCTCTTGGTGTTGTGTTTTTCTTCTACCTTAGGGTTTGAACTCTTGTTAACTTTATATTGCCTTGATTTTTTCAAAGAGTGAAGGAAAATCGATCTTTTTCGTCTTTTTGGTGTTGTCTCGCATCCTCCTCTCTTTGTTGTTGTTGTCTCTTTTTTTTTTAAATCTTGTTGATGGTGATGTTTGTTTATATTTTTCTTTTTTAAAAACAATTTCGTGTTAACCATTTCGTTTCTACTGATACGTTTTGTTTTTGACTTTTTTGGGATTTTAAAAAGACTATTGAACCTGCTGTTTATGAGCATTGGCGTCGTCGCAAACCACGGCCAAAATGTGTGATCCTCTCCCGTTCTGGCCGTGGTTCAATGAGAAGAGAATATTTTGTACTTTATTTAAATATTGACCAATGCGAGTAAAGCATAGTTGAAAAATGAACTTTGTCGCGTCCTTTCAATACCCAAATCGCAATTTACAGAATATTTTTTTGTGTACCGATGATGTCAATATTGATTTCAACAAATATTGTCATTGGCTGAACATGACGTCAGAGCATAGAGGTGTAAATATTCAAGATTACGACAATATTCATGTGATCAAACAGCCACTGGTAGAGCTAGAGAGCTATATGACCTCGAACCGTGGCTTGAGACGATGGGGCATTAATTGTGCTCTTCTATTAAAAGAATAGAACTAATGCCCATTTTATTCCTCCGAAGCAGATCGTCGCCTGAGAATTATAAGGTTCTATGTGCAAAAATGGTCAAAAATGAGTTATGCATATCGTTGGAATCGGCTCGCTGAGATCTATCTCCCTATGAAGTCAAAAATTATTTTCTTTCAATAATAAAGGAAATATTAACAGTAATATTTAGTTCTATCTCCATTCAATATAAATTCGTTAATACAAGAGGGTTCTATGTCCCTTGACCAATCAAACTGTTGACAAGTGGTCACGTGATAAATGATGATCCATAGAACAAAATGGAGCTAAAAAGTTGATGATGAGGGTAAGTTTGAATGTACTTTAAACTTGTAAATATAAACCAAACTGTTCAAAATATGAAACTTAACAATGCATGAATGTTTAAATCAATGGAAGGTCAAGCCAATACTGATAATTAATTTGCATTCAGTGTAAAAACACCTGCAGTTGTTCTCGTTGGAGATAGAACATTCTAATTCTGAAATTAAACCTTGTTTTAAAACACTCATGGTGACATAGGACAAAACATTAATCTATTAAGATATTATAAAATGTTACTTTAAATCTGTTGTAATAACAAAATAATGCATTCTATAGTCAATTTATTTAAATTTGAATTTCATTTTATTATCAGATGTCTTTTATTTGATTTAGGTGAAAAAATATCGATTCTATTTTTGCTTTTAATGCTAAAAATTCTACACATTTTTTAACATTATTCCTTTTTTAAGTTGACGTGATGAAGATATCGGATCTCCCTGAATATATCATAATAGAAATCTTTCAATACTTAGATCTGTGCACTTTACTCCAAACAATTAATAGAACTTGTCAGCAATTTTGTCATATTGTGAAAAATACATCCATTCTTTGGAGGAATTTTGATTTTGACATCCCTCTACATCTAACTGAAGATGATGTTACGGAAATTTTCCGTCATTCTCAATGCTTTAGGAGTTTTCTGTTGACACCCGAAAGTATTCTTTGCAGAACTGCTTTTCTGAATTTTACATTTGTCCAAGGATTTCAAAATCAAAACATCTTACTTGGCTGGACTTAACTGACTCAAAACTTTCAACGTTACATTTCTTACACTTTACACCGAATTTAGAAATTCTTAACCTCTCTGGATGTCAGAACTTAACAGATTCTGATATCATAGTAATTGCAGATTGCATAAAGCTTGATCAATTGTACCTATCATTTACAAATATATCACCGACAGTTCTTGTCCAACTAGCCAAAGCACTAGATTTGATATCACTTGATGCCTGCGCAGTGGCTCTCTCACTGAGTGAGTGCAAAACAATAATCGAAACCTTAAAGAATATAACATTCTTTCATCTTTCTCCCAAAGACATAAGTAACTCTGAATTTGACCAGGAGGTCAGACACGTTTATCAAGATTGTTGTTTTTCTTTATATTTACAATGAATGTGGAAGATGCTTTGTTACTGTTGGACAGACTTTGTAAAAATGATCACGAGAACCAGCCTGTCGAACAGGTCAACCCAGTCATTGAATTTCCTCCAATATATCCTGAACTTGACATGCAGAATGAAGATTATATTGATAAAGAGGGCAATATGATAGAAGATTTGAATAATAATGAAAATCTTAATAACATTTTTGGTAGTATAGATCAAGATACAACACCTATTAATAGTGATATTGAAGATCCAGATTACACCGTGAACGAAGATTCGGATGGTAGTTCAGGTACGAATTCTGAAGATCATCTTTTTTTGAAGCCAAAAGAACACAACCCATCTTTTCATGGGAAACAAGGCGGCGGTTCTCCAACTGTATCCAATGATGGACTGAGCTCAGAAAAGGTGGGGGAAGTCAATGCTTCAATAACAGATGAAAGTGAGTGTGAGCAGATGACAAAACCAAGGGCTAGAAAAAGAATGAGATGTTATGAGCATTGGAAACAGAATATCAGAAAGAGAAAAAGGCAAGCAGGGGAGGAATACACTAATGTGAGAGGCAATACCCAGCCACAGAGAAAAATAAAAATAACGAAAGATTGTCATGGGCAGTGCAAGTTTAGTTGCGCTAAGAAATTCAGTAAGGATGAGCAAGAAAGTATATTCAATGAGTTCTGGAAACTAACAGACATTGAAAAGGCTCATTTTTATTCAGTTACAACCGAGAGAAATCAAAAGAAGCGTAAAAGAACAAACAATGAAAACTCGAGAAAAAACTTCTCATTTAGATATTTCTTCAACAAGGATGAAGTGAAAAGCAGAGTATGTAAAAAGTTCTATTTGGGAACTCTTGATATTAGTCAGAAGAGAGTCGCAAATTATCATAAAAAGGCAGCACAGAATGTTTTTATTGATAGACGAGGGGTACACACAAAAAGGTCCATTCCAGAGGAAACAAAGGCATATATAAAAGAGCATATAAACCCATTTCCTAGAATGCCATCGCATTATTGTCGAAGTAATACCAAAAAAGAATACCTAGAGCCCGAACTTAACGCTGTCCAGGATGTACAATTTATATGTTGAAAATGTCAGGAAGAATCAGTTGTCCCTGCAAAGTCTCATTTATACAGAAAAATATTCAACACTGAATTCAATTTAGATTTTCACGTCCCAAAGAAAGACAAGTGCGATATTTGTATGGAATATGCCGCACAAAAAGAAGCAAACACCTTGAATGAACAACTACAGCAGAAATATAACCTTCACTTAAAGGACAAACAAGAAACACGGGAAGAAAGAGATAGCGAGAGAAAACTAGTTGATGATGAAAAAGCGGTGATCTGTTTCGATTTACAAAATGTGTTGACGTGCCCCAGGGCCAACATCTCTAACTTTTTTTATAAAAGGAAGTTGAATGTCTATAACCTCACAGCACACTGTGCAACAGCGAAAAAGAAAAAGGCTTACTCTGCTGTGTGGCCTGAAAGTGTTGCGGGACGAGGAGGAAATGAAATAGCAAGTGCTGTTGTAGTTATCTTAAATTGTGTTTTGCAAGAAAATCCTGAGTTAGAAAAATTGGTTCTGTGGTCAGATTCTTATGTAGCTCAGAATCGAAATTCAATGATGATCATTGCTCTGAAGAAGTTTATTGAGGAACATCCCAGAATCAAACAAATAGAGCAAAAATTCTGTACCCCTGGGCATTCCTCAATTCAAGAAGTATATAATATCCACAGTCACATTGAGAAAATGTTGAAGATATCGGAGATATATAGTCCTGTTAGCCTTGTACGAGTACTGAAAAAAGTTCGACCAAAGAGCTCTTCAGTTTTGCAGCTTATGAAAGAAAAGTTCTTTGTGGAAATGCTAACACAGGACTTAGGTACACACCTTTGCCTTTCACTAAGGTCAAATATCTCCTGTTTGAAAATGGAACACCACTGCATGTTAAATACAAACTCTGCCTCAAAGATGAAGGCAAATTAATTTCAATTCGTGGAGTCGAAACAAGGGATTCTTCCCGCA
The DNA here is from genome assembly GCF_032062105.1 of Saccostrea cuccullata. Taxonomy (NCBI): domain Eukaryota; kingdom Metazoa; phylum Mollusca; class Bivalvia; order Ostreida; family Ostreidae; genus Saccostrea; species Saccostrea cuccullata. Next base: position 201,949 of record NW_026935164.1, on the reverse strand, counting down.
ATCAAGTCTCTGGAGATAGCGCATGCATTCCTGTCATCAAACAATGTAGAAAGACACCAAAACTTTCAATCGAGAAGAAAAATTATTTCACATCAATGCTGAAATTCATGCCTCAACAAGACAGGGATTATTTTGAAATTGCATTTCGATTGCCAAAAAATAAAAAAAAGTAAAAGTGTAAAAGTAGTCAATGAATGATGTTAAAAACGTGTTTTTTCATCATTCATGTTCATAAGGTTTTCATATAACTTTCAATACCGATTGGAATGTATGATTCATGCTGTTCTACAATACTGCTCAAATGAATGAAACTGGGAGAATAAAATTTTGGACAGTGTTTAACTTTTTGTCCCCCGCTTGAAAAGTGGGGGATATTAATTTGGGTTTGTCCGTCCGTCCGTCCGTCCGTCTTTCTGTCTGTCTGTAACGCTTTCGTTTCCACACGATATCTCGAGAAGCCTTTGAGCTTTTGCAATGAAATTTAGCATAGCAACTCCCTATGGACTAAAGAAGACCCCTATTGATTTTGAGGTCAAAAGGTCAAAGGTCAAGGTCATAAATAAGCAAATTCTGTCTGTTAAAACACTTTCGTTTCCACACGATATCTCTAGAACCATTTGAGCTATTGCAATGAAATTTTATATAACAACTTCCTGTGGCCTAATGAAGACCCCTATTGATTTTGAGGTCAAAAGGTCAAAGTTCAAGGTCGTAAATTTATACATTCTGTCTGTGTGTAATACTATCATTTCCGGGCGATATTTCAAGAAGATTTTGAGCTTATGCAATGTATCTTTATACCAAAACTCCCTAGGACGTCTCTCGCCCCTTTAAAGTGCCCCGCCCCGTTTGTTTTATTATTAGTATTTATAGTATGACATGTCGCTATTTTTAGCGCAGGGGCATGAGGAGAGTTATTGCGTATAAAACAGGTTTTTTATGTTCTTATTACATCTATTAGAACTGTTTAATAAAGGCTAAATAAATCAAACACCATGGATTGTGTAAAATTTTGAGAATACCGAACATGAAAACATGAATATATACATGTATGTGACTTCAGTTCTGCATATACTTCACATCATGTAAAGCGATTCCGTGGTCTAGTGGTTATGTCTCTCGCTTCTAATGTGAGAGATCCCGTGATCGAATCTCGGTCTATCCTTTCTTTTTTCTTTTTTTTAAAATACTTTTTTTTTAACTAAATGATAGTATTCAGCATGTGAAATGAAAAATTTATGAGGTTATGAAATCATCATTACAGTGTGATAAACATTCCATATAAAAAAAATCTTCTATACACATAATAAAGAATAAGCAATCAAATCTTTATATGCATATTGACTTACATGTATTTTATTTGCTTCAGTATACATGTATACATTTAATAATTCTACATATTCAGTCAGGGGGAGCCGACTTTTTCCCTAAGCGGGGGACACGAATTCTCTGAATTAGCTTGTTGAAATACCTTTAATGTTACTTGCATAAATGAAATTGTAATTTTTTGTTTAAATGAAGTTTTATTGTATCATTTTTAATTTTTAATTTCATTTGTTTTTGTTATTTTTTTTTCTATACAGGTAGTATATTTGTTCTAAAAATAATTACTTGGATTTTTTAGTCAAGTTAAATATCAAAGTTTGTATTTCGTACTTAATTATACTTAACTTTCTTCATTAAAGATTCAATAAAATGCATAATGAGTGCCTGTATGATTTTTTTTTTCAAATCAACTTCTAAAATAAAGCACATTTATCTATGTTTATCAATTCTAAAGGTTCTATCTCCAAACTCCCTATAATTCTTTAAGAAATTGCAAATAATTTCAGTTAAAAGGTTCTATGTCCATTTTTCACCTAAAATTTTAGATAATACTACTTAGATTTGAAAACAAATGTTGTATTTTTTAAAAACAATACAACAAATTATTAACACATGCCAAATTTTGAAATTCAAAAGTTTAACATTAGAAAGCTTTTGATATCTAAACTTTGACATCTTTTTCCCAAAATTTCACAAAAATCTGATAGAACCTTATAATTCTCAGGCGACGAGATATTAAGAAATTATCTCAATAATTTCTACATGGTCATATTATCGACTTTTAGGATGAACGTGATGACTCAACTTCCCTTAATATTTTGGTTACGTATATGTAGGTAAGCTATGAAGGTTATTTTGCACTACATTGTGTATTTCGTATTTTGTTTGCATTAAAAAGGTTGACAGTATACAGTGCAAGAGAAGAAATGAACGAGTTACTTTTCTTAGATCATCTTACAGGACAAAGAGAATTTTAAGGTCATGTAAAATTCTGTGATATCTTTTTCAAAACGTTACTCCTAAGTCCAGAAGATAACATTTCTGATAGATAATGAGATCATTTGTGGCATACTTGAAAACTACTGCCTTATTAAATTATCAGTGTTTAATGCAAATATGACTAACTGATTTGATTCCTTTTTATTTAGGCACTGTGAAGGGTTTTCTTCTTATGCCCTCCTCGGCCCGTGGAGACGGTGGAACATGAATCGCACAAGCATGTCTTTGCTTTCTCTAGCTGACGGAGTCACCGAACCTATCTAGTGTACCTGCTTTGACAGTCTGCTATACAGTTCTGTTAAAATTCTCTCCATTTTACTTTTTATTTCCTTAACGTGTTACACTTACATTAGGTCGAAACGCTATTTTAGACTTAGCCAAACTTGGCTAAGTTTTGAACTTTTCCGGCTTTAAATTCCTATAACTCAGGAAATTATTGGTGCTCTTTAAGGCAACAGAGACTGGAGTCTAAAAAATAAATGTGTTATCGAGATTAGGGATTTTCTTCTTGTTCAGGTGATTTGTAAACAATAAAGATGGTGGGACCTGCTCTTTTGTACATATTAATCAGCACGGAGGACTAATTAGTAAACATTTCGGTACTATGAGCATTTATCATCAAAAGGTTTGCTAATTCGTCTTATTCAAACCTTTAATATTTACATTCAGTGTAATTTTCTATATGAAATCCATTAGAAATCCACGACGTTCAAATCTCTATAACACACGCTAATCCTAGTCACCGCGCGTTAGAGTACACAATAGGAACTACAAAATCTAATAAAAAAAATTAACCCTGTTGAATTAATGTAAAAATACAACAAATGTGCGTTTGAAATTAGCTTGTCACTTTTTTCCTCACAACGTTCGTTTGCGTTAGTTAACTTTGCAATGTCACAAACGACTCTTACGTCTATAAAGCACACCAGTTTTGAAGGGCGCTTAATTCACATTAAAGATTACCGAAATAAACAATTATGACGAGGAAAAATTTGAGATTGTAAATATAAGCATTGAATTCATATTTTGGAATGTCTTCGGTTCTATAACACACCTGGCAGTTCCGACAAATTATCATACGGCGCTAACGCACGGTCAGGTGTGTTATAGGACCGAAGACATCCAAAAACATGAATACAGTGCTTAAATGTTTGCTAGATTTTCATCAAATTTCGGAAACTGTATAGAATAAGGTAGAAGGAACTTGCAAACAAGGTCAAGGACAACCGACCAAAGAATTTAACGAAATGCCGAATCGATGATAAACGAGGCTATATTTTGATGGCCCCTTCGAAGAAGGAAAGGCATATTGCTTTGATGCTGTCTGTCGGGTCCACCATAAGTTTCCGTTCATGTTCTTCGCAGCGATTGCACATATTGAAATGAAATTTGATTAACAGATTTATCATAAAAATATCTAGGTCAAATCGGTTTTGTGTGCGGTTGTCCATTTTGGACAGAGTTATGGACTTGAAAAAATCCAATTATATGCAGTTTTAAGCTCTACTGGTCAGAGACCAGAAGAGCTTATGCGATAGTAATGCGTCCGGCGTCTGTAAACAATTTTTCAAAATGCTACTCCTCCTCCAGTTTTGGTTTGATTTCAGTGTAACTTGACACACAAGTAGACTACACTAAGATACATAATTTTATGTATCGGTTTTTGATTTCGATGAACTGTGTTGCCGTGGTTACTAAAAATAGAAATTTCTGTGAAATTCTTTCAAAATGCCACTCCTCCTACAGTTTTGGTCTGATTTCAATATAACTTGACACACAAGTAGACTACACTAAGATACATAATTTTGTTTATCGGTTTTTGATTTCGATTAACGGTGTTGCCGTGGTTACTAAAAATAGAAATTTCTGTTAAATTCTTTCAAAACGCTACTCCTCCTACAGTTTTGGTCTGATTTCAGTATAACTTGGCACACAAGTAGACTATACTAAGATACATAATTTTCTTTATCGGTTTTTGATTTCGATGAACGGTGTTGCCGTGGTAACTAAAAATAGAAATTTCTGTGAAATTCTTTCAAAATGCTACTCCTCCTACAGTTTTGGTCTGATTTCAATATAACTTGGCACAGAAGTAGACTACACTAAGATACATAATGCTGTGTATCGGTTTTTGATTTCGACGAACGTTATTGGCGTGGTTACTAAGAATAGAAATTTGCGAAATTCTTTCAAAATGCTACTCCTACAGTTTTGGTCTGATTTTAATATAACTTGGCACACAAGTAGATTACGCCAAGATACATAATTCTGTTTATCGGTTTTTGATTTCGACGAACGTTGTTGGCGTTGTTACTAAAAATAGAAATCTCCGTGATATTCTTTCAAAATGCTTCTCCTACAGTTTTGGTCTGATTTTAATATAACCTGGCACACAAGTAGATTACGCCAAGATACATAATTCTGTATATCGGTTTTTGATTTCGACGAACGTTGTTGGCGTTGTTACTAAAAATAGAAATCTCCGTGAAATTCTTTCAAAATGCTTCTCCTACAGTTTTGGTCTGATTTTAATATAACTTGGCACACAAGTAGATTACGCCAAGATACATAATTCTCTATATCGGTTTTTGATTTCGACGAACGTTGTTGGCGTTGTTACTAAAAATAGAAATCTCCGTGATTTTTTTTCAAAATGCTACTCCTACAGTTTTGGTCCGATTTCAGTATAACTTGGCACACAAGTAGACTATGCAAAGACACATAACTCTGTATATCGGTTTTTGATTTCGGCGAATGTTGTTGGCGTTGTTACTAAAAATAGAAATTTCTGTGAAATTCTTTCAAAATGCTACGTCTCCTACAGTTTTGGTCTAATTTCAATATAACTTGGCTCACAAGTAGACTACTTTTAGATACATTATTCTATGTATCGGATTTTGATTTCGATGAAAGGTGTTGGCATGTTACTAAAAATAGAAATTTCTGTGAAATTCTTTGAAAATGCTACTCGTCCTACAGTTTTGGTCTAATTTCAATATAACTTGGCACACAAGTAGACTACACTAAGGCACATAATTCTATATATCGGTTTTTGATTTCGATGAACGGTGTTGCCTTGGTTCTAAAAATAGAAATTTCGATGAAATTCTCTCAAAATGCTACTCCTCCTACAGTTTTGGTCGGATCGGTTTTTGACTTTGATGAACATTATTGCCTTGGCTACTAGAAATAGAAATTTCTGTTAAATACTCTAAAAATGCTACTCCAAATATAGTTTTAGTCTGATTATAATATAATGTGGCATGCAAGTAGACTACACTAAGAACATACAGAGACTTAATCAAGGATCATTATTCTATTTATTGCTGTTGTAAAGTTTCAATTCCTAACTGCTTTTAATAAGTACTTTCCTCTTCCTTTGCTGTAAGTAAAAACCAGTAGAGCTTCAGTCTCGACAGAGACTTCTGGTTGTCCATTTTCTTTTCAGAGGTTGTACATACTGAAATGAAAGGAAAAGTGAGCAAGCTCACATACCCCACGCTCCCCTCAAAGTCGAAGTGCTGAAATTCCCGGAAAAAATAAAGGAATCGGAATTTCCTGGTAATATGCACATCTACAAATTGTGTCCTAAATATCTGCAAAGTTTGACGAAATTGTGTGCAACGGTTTATGAGGAGTCGTGCTGACAAACTGTTCATCTCTATATTCAAGTATTCAATATTATGGCCAAAAATCCAAGTGTATAAGTGGAAATTCCACGGAAAAAAAAGAAATCGGAATTTCCTGGTAATATGCACATCTACACATTGTGTCCTAAATATCTGCAAAGTTTGACGAAATTGTGTGCAGCGGTTTATGAGGAGTTACGCTGACAAAAAAAAAAACAGTTCTGTTTTGGATATAATCTAGTAATTTTGACAGAGTTATGTCCCTTAGATTTAGAAAAAAAAATCAAAGTATTTTGGGGAGGGGGTGAAGTGTTTCTTGTTACTTTAAAAACGCACAAAAATGTGCTTCTTATGATTAGGGTATGTCGATTAACTTAATAATCTGTATCGATTCAGACATGAAATGGTACATGTATTTGATAAAACATAAAATAAGCAGAAAACTGAGCAAATGATTACTATTTGAATTAGTTTCATTTGTAAATAAAAAGCAATTCAGATATTGTATACATGAAATTTGGACTCAAGTGAAAGTTCACTTCACACCCATTTACTGGCGTTAAAGACAATAAGCAAGTTTATTGTCCCCTTCAGGTAGCATATTTTCGAGGAGCAGCTGAGGGAAATTTGAATAATGTAGATGTTGAGGACAACAATAAACTTGCTATTGTGAAAAAGGTGAAAAGCATGAACAGTCATCGATCTCAAAGAAATCCATACACAATACAGATCTGTGAACAAGGCATAAACCATAAACGCACGGACATCCAGAGGTGTGTTCAGCTGTCTAGGAAGAATAAGCATCTCGCTGTCGACCGATAACTTCTTAGTATTGATAAGGTATACATACTATTTCGTAGTCAAATATTTAATATAGTCCAACAATTGGAAGAAAAAAAAACCCAGCTAAAATGTCAATTTATTTGTCAGTATAGAACGCACAGGAGTTTGAAAATACACTGCAAAGTGGAAGACGAACCCCGTATGGAGTTGATAGCAGAATAAGGAAATGTGACGATAGAAAAGCTAAGGCCTTCTTTTGTCATACAGTTTAGTTGTTAGTTGGCCCTAATCGTCCTTACTCTAAAAATATCTAATTGTGAAACATGTGTAACAAGTCCCTTTTATCTTTTATTTATTGCGTGGACCCTGAGGTCCACGCAGGAAATATATAAGCGTGGTAAAACCGGATCCCATGGTGCATATACCAGGCTACGCACATGCGCGAGAATAACTTGGAGGGTTTGCCCTAAAACAACTTGCCCATAGAATAATTCGTCCTATTCGAATTAGAATATGCCATCCATTTGCAAATCTAGGTTTTAAATCTGCACTTCGTATTTTTTTTTTGTCGACATTAAATCTCATTCGTCTGTCCGTCAGTCTGTCAGTCCGTCACAAAACTTTAACCTTGCCCATAACTTTTGATTTAGTGGAGCTATGACTTTCATATTTCACATGTGTATACCTTGTGATAAGACCTTTCTTTGAGTACCACCAAATTTGACTTTTGACCTTGACCATGGAGTTTGACCCACTTTTACACAAAACTTCCCAACTTTCACTTTGGCCATAACTTCAGAATGGTAGATATTAGGACTTTCATATTATACATATATATTCTTTATGACAAGACCTTTTATTGGATACCAACAACTTTGACCTTTTGACCTTGGAGATTTCCGAACTTATGAAAAAACTTTAACCTTGACCATAACTTTTGAACGGTAAGGGCTAGGGCTTTCATACTTCATATATGTAATTCTTGTGGGAAGACCTTTCATTGGATAACAAGAAGTTTGACCTTGATCTTGGAATTTGACCTACTTTTCAAAAACTTTGACCTTGGCCACAACTTCAACTTTTGAACAGTAGATACTAGTACTTTCTTATTTCACCTATGTATTCTTTGTGGCAAGACCGTTCATTTGATAACAAAAATCTTGACCTTTTGACCTTGACCTTGGAGATTTTTCGCACTTATGAAAATCTTTATCCTTGACCAAAACTTTTGAACGGTAAGGGCTAGGGCTTTCATACTTCACGTATGTAATCCTTGTGAGAAGACTTTTCATTTGATACCAAGAACTTTAACCGTTTGACCTTGACCTTGGAGTTCAGTGATGATTTCTAAATAAATGACATATGATGGGATGTTCATATTACACACAATAGGAACAAATCGTCAAAACCCCAAAATAATCGCTCCTCAAAAAATAACCCACTATACATTATAAGAGAGAAAGGTAAGCAACTTACGTTTGTTTATTATTTTGTTTATTATTTTGGGGGTTTTGATGATTTGTTCCTATTGCAAACATGTTGAATAAGTGTACCAAATATAAATTGTGAAAAAAAATGTAAAATAAGCCCCGGGGTTGAATATCGGAGGGGGGGGGGGGGGGGGGGGGGCTCCTGTCCACAAGTACCTGTGGTAGACTATACTAAGATACATAATTCTGTGCATCAGTTTTGAGTTTGCCGTGGTTACTAAAAATAGAAATTTTATGTGAAATGTGATTAAAATGCTTCTCCTCCTACAGACTTGGTCTGATTTCAATATAACTTGGCACACAAGTAGACTGTACTAAGATACATAATTCTGTGCATCGGTCTTTGATTTCGATGAACGGTGTTGCCATGGTTACTTAAAATGGAAATTTCTGTGAACTGCGTTCAAAATGCTACTCCTCCTACAGTTTTGATCTGATTTCAACATAACTTAGCACACAAGTAGACTATACTAAAATACATAATTTTATGCATCGGTTTTTGATATCGATGTACGGTGTAGCCGTGGTTACTAGAAATAGAAATTTTTGTGAAATACTTATAAAATGCTCCTTCTTCTACAGTATTGGTCAGATTTCAATATAACTTGGCACAGAAGTGGACTGCACTAGGATAGATAATTCTGTGCACTATACATTAGGTCAGAGAGAACTCAGGTGACCTAGGTTTGTTATCCGTTTTCGTCCGTCGTCGTGTGTCGTGTGTTAACATTTGAACATTTTCAGCTTCTTCTCTGCAACCACTCGACCAATTCCCACCAAATTTGGCATAAAGCATCTATGGGGTGATGGGGAACAAAAAATGTGAATTTCATGGTCCCTCCCCCCTGGGACCTGAGGGGTGGGGCCAAAACCACTAAAATTAATGCAATCTTTAAAAATCTTCTTCTTTACTCCTGGACATCAAGCAGTCAAACTGTTAGCATGAATGTAATTACCATTGAGTCCTCTTACCAAAATTGTGAAATTCATGGCCCCAGGGTCAGGGGTTCTGGTGTTAGGGCTGGGCTCTATTGATTATATAGTGAAAATGCATTATTTCTTTAAAAATCTTCTTCCCTGCTTCTGGATATTAAATAAACAAACTAAGTACATAGTTATGATGAGCAAGAGTGCCTCTACCAAAATTGTGAATTTTATGGCCCGAGGGACAGGGTTTCTGGTGTTAGGGCAGGGCTCTATTGGTTATATAATGAAAATACATTATATCTTTGAAAATTTTCTTCTCTGCTCCTGGGTATTAAAGAAACTAATTTAGTATAATGTTATAATGCCTGAACCAAAATTGAGAATTTTATGGCCCCTGTGTCAGGGGTTCTGCCATTCGGTGAAAGGAGGAGGGGGGGGGGGCTTTTGATTATGTAGTGAAAAATTAATTCTTTGAAAATCTTGTGCTTTGCTACTGGGTATTTTGCTTATGATCCAAGTTTATTAGCTCGGCTCAAATGAGCTTTTCTGATCACATTTTGCCCGTCGTCCGTCTGTAAACTTTTCACATTTTCGACTTCTTCTCAAGAACCAATGGGCCAATTTTGACCAAACTTGGTACAAAGCATCCTTGGGTAAAGGGGAGTTTAAATTGTTAAAATGAAGGGCCAAGTCCTCTTACAAGGAGAGATAATCAAGAAAAGACAAAAATAGGGTGTGGTCATTTAAAAATCTTCTTCTCAAGAACTACTGGGCCAGGATACCTGAAACTTATATGGAAGCATCTTTGGGTAGTGTATATATTAAATTGTTGAAATCATGACCCCCTGGGGTAGGGCGGGGCCACGATAGGAAATCCAAGTTTTACATAGAAATATATAGAACAAATCTTTAAAAATCTTCTCATGAACCACTGGGCCAGGAAAGCTGAAACTTATGTGGAAGCATCCTTGGGTAGTGTAGATTTTAAATTGTTAAAATCATGACCCCCGGGGGTAGGGCGGGGGCACAATAGGGAATCCAAGTTTTACATAGAAATATATTGAACAAATCTTTAAAAGTCTTCTTCTCAAGAACCACTGGGCCAGGAAAGCTGAAACTTATGTGGAAGCATCCTTGGGTAGTGTAGATATTAAATTGTTAAAATCATGACCCCTGAGGGTAGGGCGGGGCCACAATAGGAAATCCAAGTTTTACATAGAAATATATAGAACAAATCTTTAAAAATCTCTTTCTCAAGAACCACTGCACCAGGAAAGCTGACACTTACGTGGAAGTATCCTTGGGTAGTGTAGATATTAAATTGTTAAAATCATGACCCCCGGGAGCAGGGCAGGGCCACAATATGGAATTCCAAGTTTTACCTAAAAATATATAAAACAAATCTTTAAAAATCTTTTCCTCAAGAACCACTGGGCCAGGAAAACTGAAACTTAATGTGGAAGCATCCGGGGCTTGTTTAGATTCTAAAGTATTAAAATCATGAAAGGGGAGGGGGTAGGGGGGCACGATAGGTATAGCAAGAGGGGAAATCACCAAAGTTAATCAGGTGAGCGATGTGGCCCATTGGCATCTTGTTGATTTCGATGACAATGTTGCCATGGTTACTAAGAATAAAAATTTCTGTGAACTGCTTTCAAAATGCTACTCTTCCTACAGTTTTGATCTGATTTCAATATAACTTGGTACACAAATAGACTACACTAAGATACATAATTCTTTATATCGATTTCTGATTTCAATGAATGGTGTTGCAGTGGTAACTAAAAATAGAAATTTCTGTAAAATAATACAGGTTAAAAAAATGATCTTACAAATACAGTTTTTATTTGTTTATAATATAATGTGGCATGCAGATAGACTATTGTTTTTTTAATTGATTTTGATGGCTAATGTTGCCATGGTAGCTAAAACAGAAAATTCTTTTAAATTTTATTAAAAACTACTCCTACAGGTGTAGTCTTACTGCAATAATGCCAGAAATTGTGAATTAATCAAGGATCATTTTTATTGCTGTTTAAAGTTTCAAGTCCCAATTGCTACTTTTCTCTTCCTTTGTTAAAAGTATAAACCAGTAGAGCTACATTCTCAACAGAGAATTCTGGTTCTAATTACGTTCATTTATGCTTCATAAGAAAATTTGTGAGAATAAATTAAAAAAGAAAATGACACGATTCTACATAGTCCGTACAAATTTTTTCTTTCAAACACTACCACTTACCCTTCTTTGACTAGACTGCAACGTGCCAGTTGAAAGGGAGGGGGGCTAAACCTACGCACCAATGTTTATTTCCTGTATGACGTCTATCTTTGTAACCCCCCCTTAGTTCCGACGCCTATATATTATAAATAAAGTAAATTTGTAAAAACCAAAGCACTAAATATTTTTAAATGCTCTAGTCAAATTTTGGAGAGATACATGTATATACATGTATGTCGAGAGAGAGAGAGAGAGAGAAATCGAAAGTAGAAAACTCAAAGAATTGGGTTTAAACTTACATAATAAAATTACTTAAGCTCTGCCTGGATCTCTTCCCCTTGCGATTTTAGCAACCACCTCCTAGAGAAATTTTTCTGGATCCACCTAACAAAAAAATACAATCGGACTCGGGCTGTCGACTTCAATATAAGGCTAAGCGATAATGCTTAAATTATAAACAAGAAGAGCTTTTTTAAAAAGTTTACCGTCTATAGCAACAATCTTAAAAAGTAAACTAATCTACACCTATCAGGCCGTATAATTCTGTTGAATTTCTTGATTTTTGTATTTCTACATTAGCTTTTAATGGCATTAGCCCTACCACGGTTGTCGCTCGGTCATATCCGTAAACACTGAGTGGCCGAGAGCTTTCGGCAAACCTCGGCTGAATCCATTCCCTTCTTCAAAAGAAAGGGGAAAAGAATAATAACAAATAGTAAAGCCTGCAAGCAATAAAAATCAAATTTTATTTATAATGAAATTAAAGAGACCTTTTATTTTATTGCAATAAAAAAATATCATGTTTTTAAGAATTAACTACTGCTGATTTTGTTATTCGTTTTGTCATTTTTTTAAGATTGAAAATCTTGCAAAATTGTTAAGTCGTACGAAAATTAGATCATCAGAAAGTTATCTCCCTTGCCTTGAAAGGCATTTCAACCAATGAAATAATTGAAAATATTCTCATCATGCAATTTCTACCAATCACAAAAGAGAGGAAGTGCATAGTCCGAAGACTGTAAAAAAACTTCAACTATACAATACCGTCTTCCAAGGAAGACGGTAATAAAATCGCTGTCACTTGAGTGTTTTAATGCAGGGAGAAAATACTTTTGTGATATTGGGATGAGAGATGGACGCACTGGCGCGCTGAATACAATTAGCTCCCTGTAGTGGCTGTAAAAAGTGTTTAAACAAGGTGTGGTTCAGGTATGAAAACTCAAAAATTAATAGCGGGTATGTCCTCGTGTCAATGTTACTGCGCGTATTCTCTTATGCACAGATTGGATGAGGGTATTGATAGTGCGTTGTGGAAGCATATTCCATTATTATTCCATAGGATATATTCTGGTGAACTTGAGATAAAAGATATAACAGAGTCTGACACATCTGTTTCATACTTGGATGTTTTACTTGAAAAAGACGTTAATAGTAATCTAACAACCAAGCTATGTGAAAAAAGTGATGACTTTAACTTTTCTGTCGTCAACTTCCCTTACTTATGCAGCAATATACCTTCAACAGCTGCATACGGAGTATATATATCTCAGTTGATTCGATACGCAAGAGCATGCTCTACGTATGAACAATTTCTAAAACAAGGTATTATCAGCAGTCTCGTTGAAAGTCATCATTTCGTAAGTGCTATGGTCGATACAATGACCTTGTCAGCAAATACAATTTATCTTTGAGTCAAATGCTGACTGACGTTTTTCATACTAATTGTTAATCCATTATTTATACACTGAATTGACAACGGATTTTTCCGTTTTTTCCCGATCATGACAAGGAGCACACGGCAGGTGTGACCGGTCAGCAGGGGATGCTCACTCCTCCATGGCACCTGATCCCACCTCTATGTTTCGGAGGTCCGTGTTTGCTCTGCTCCTATTTTGTATTGTTTTATGGAATTTGAGATTGAATACTGTTCGTTATCTCCATATCTTTCCATTTTTCAACGACTGCTTCTGTCAGCTGCTGAAGATTGTGGGCGACGGCGAATACGCCTATCAATCTCATCCCAAAGATGCTCTATTGGCGATAGATCTGGACTGTATGGTGGCCATTTAAATGCATCCACATTCTGAGCTTGCAGGAATTCCCGGCAGACATGAGCAACGTGCGGTGTACCGTTATCTTGCTGCAAAGTCAGTTGATGCTGCTGAACATAAGGAACAACGGTAGAAAGAATGCGGTCACGGTATTGCACAGCGTTCAAGTTTCCATTCATCACTATAAGAGGCATCTTCTGACCAAAACCTATGCCTCCCCATACCGTAACGGATCCCCAACCGAAGCGGTCTCTCTCTACTACGCATGCGTTTGTGCACTCTTTTACGACCCTCTGCCCTATGTACAGTAAACCTTGATTAATCAGTGAAGAGAACCTTTTTCCACTGACGCATTCTATATCTGTAGGTGCATGTCGTTGCAAGTCGTACCCTTCGTCTCCTATCATTTAATGGTAGTCCCACATATGGTCTCCTGGCCCTTATACCGAATTCTCGAAGCTTGTTTCGAATGGCTTTCTCACTTATTCTTCGAGGGAAGACCGTTGCTGAATAAACAGCCGTCTTACTCCTGTCCCGCAAGTGTGAGAGTCGGATTACTCGATCCTCCCGGGGTGTGGTCGCCCGGGGCCTGGACGGTCATTTATGTTCGCCGTCTCTCTGATTCGATGATTAAGTCGAGATATTGTTGATTGGGAGACTCCTAAACGTCTAGCGATCAAACGGTATGGCAAGCCCTCCAGCATCCAGGCTAAAGCAGTAGCCTTCTCTGCATTTCCTAAGCGGGGCATATGTATGCGGGGAAAATTTTTGAAATTTAAAGTGGAAAAATGTATGCTCGGTTGAAAAACTACTGAAAAGTAACAATTTGCTTGGACCATCACCGAGCGTGTTCGAATAAAACATTTTTCGTGAAAAGGCATAAAGAAATCTATTCCTGGATAGTCACGGATGATTGATTTTGTGGCTAATATCAATACAAAAGCCCTTATCAACAAAAAACTCTAAAATAAAGTTTCTTTTCATAATTAGAATTTTGCACTCAAAAATTGACATATGCGTTTCTTTTTCCTTTCAGTATATTTTAGCGCATCGGTCTTTAATTATACTGAATGGTGTTGCCATGATTAAAAAAAGTAGAAATTGCTGTAAAATTTCTTTAAAACGCAACTTTTACAATTTTGGCCTGATTTCAATATAACTTGGCACACAAGTAAACTACATAAGATACATAATTTAGTCGATTTGTTTTCGATGAACAGCTTTGTTATGGTTATTTAAAATAGAATTTTTTCTGAAATTTCTTTAAAACGTTTTCCTGCTAAATAGTTTTGGTTACATACAGACATACAGGTTACATACAGATTACATTACGATGCACATTAGTGTCTATCTATTTTTGTTTTCAGTGAATGTTGCCATGTTAATTGAAAATCTTAGAAATTAGAAATTTCTTAGAAATACATCTAAAACGGTACTCCTCCTACAGTTCTGGTTTGGCTTCAATATAACTTGGCACACAAGTAGACTACATTAAGATATATAATTCTGTTTATTGCTGCCTGTTGCAAAGTTTTAAATTCAAGGGCTACTTTTCTTTTGTATTATGTACAAACCAGTTTATTCAGAGACTTCTGGTTACTGAAAAAATAGTTGTCAATGATGTCACAAAACATTGACTTTAATAATCTTGGAAAATAGTTGTACGTGTTATCATTCGGCTGAAAAGTTGCAAGTTTTGATGCAATTCCTTTTCACTAGATGAGGGAAGATCTGTCAAGTATGTGGCGGATCTTCTTGGGGAATCCCACTCAAAAAGGTCCAACAGAAAACATCCCGCGAAGTGGTCGACAGCCGACCGAGACGGATCATGACTATAGAATTGAAAAGTTAGTTTAAATAAACAGGAGGGACAATCTAGCAGAAATTCCCAACAAATTCAATGAAAAAAGGAAACTTAATGTATAGCTGCATTTACGCAACCATGCGTTTACAAGACGTGTAGCGAAAAAGAAGCTGGTGAGAAGATAGGTAAACCACAGAAAGGGATTGTTATGGTGTCAGGAATAACGAAATTATATTAACTGTGGAAAGATTTTGGAAGAAAGGTATTTCTCGGACGAATCTTAAATTGTCATTGGACCTGATTCAAGAGAGTATGTTTGGCGCAAGAGGGTTGAAGGATGGAGGGCAGATTGGGTGACTCGGCGCCGTTCAAACCCATGCTTTGAGATCATGATCTGGGGGGTTATTACTTGGAATGGAATTGGTTCCATCACGGCAGTAAATGGAAATATTAACGCTGAACCAGAATATTCTTGATAATATATATTTCTGGCCAGTTATACATCGTGTTAGATCCACCCGAGAATTAATGCATAGCAATAAAATAACTGGAATGAACTGGTCTGCCCAAAGTTCAAATATAAATATTACTGAAAATTTGTGGTTGCTGATCAAAAGAAAGCTACGAGTTTGGAGGACTGTGAGTAAAGATAATCTTTTCCGCGAAATCAAAAGTAATTTAAGAGAGATCAGTCCATACCTCATTAAATGCCTCTACCGCTGTTATGAATGTTAATTCGACTTAAAGGACATCTCACAAAGTACCAGATAATATAAGTTTCATTATTTATTTAATGTTTTAATGAAATATCTCGAATCGAAAATACACCTTGTTTCCTATCGAATGAAAACACGCGGCTGGAAATGCAAATATAGAAACAAGAGACATATGAGTAATAATTCTACATGTGGAAGGAAGCACACGTGATTTTGTTTACCCCTGTTACATATGCTTTATTGGTTGTTACTGCGTTTAGAATTCTACATGGAGTTCATTCACAAACACATTTGTACAAATAGGGACCCCTCCCACCCCCCACCCCCTGAAAACCGAGTTGTCAATGTCCTTTATTCTGAAAAATGTTACAGAAATCACAAGCAGCATTAATTAGATTCAAGTATTATTGCATACCCAGTTATGGAAGGAATGCAGCATCGGATGCTTTGCTCCCCAACATGTTATATTTTATCAGACAGTGTTTGAGTGTCTTATGCCTATCTTTAAAAAATACAAAAAAGAACATTTTTACCAAATAGATTTTGCAGTTGCAGTTTGTGTTTCAGATCTTTATTTCTTTGGTCATGAGTGCAACACATGATTTTAAAGATCCAGGTTATATGACTATAAGAATAAGACTCATACTATAATAAATATTTTTAATCTATTATGATCTATTTGAAAAATTAGTATTAAATTATTGACTTTTTAGTCATTAAAATCCATTTTTTTTTCAATATTATTTATCGAGGTTTTTTTTTATTTGTGTTTTTATTTCATAATAGTGTAAAAAAAAAAAAAACTAAAAATGTTTAAAAAATTCAAGTAAATTTTACCTCAACTTTTCACTGAAACAAAGAACCATTTCTGATTCAAATTATGTTTCACAATGACTGGCATGCTCTTGGTTATGAGTGCCAAGAAGAATATGGAGATAACGTACAGTATTCAATATCAAAGTCCATACAACAATACAGTATAGGAGCAGAGCAAACACGGACCTCTAAAACATCAGAGGTGCAACTAAAATGTTTAAAAAATTACTACTGATTACAACCTCCACCCAAATATTTAGAAAACAATATTTCTGGTTGACTTCAAATACTTTCAGTCATTGCCTTGTGATGAAGTAAAATATATTATTTTGTTGATTTCACCATGATACATCATTTCTTTGTTTGAGGGGAAGACGAAATTGATGGTCCTATTCGATTTACTGAATTTTATGAATATTTTCATTTTAAAGTAAAACTATTAATGCTTGAACAAATGAGAAGATAAAGAACTAGAAAGTCTGCTATTGCAAGCAATAGCGTATGTCGCCCCGAACTGGACAAAACTTTCATTTTTTTCATCACTAAATCAATACCCATTAGCTAAGCTTGGACAACCATCAACTCGTATCAATCCTTTCAGTACTTTGGTTTAAAAATCAAAGTTCAAGAATTTTCACTTTCCCCTGGTTACCATGGCAACAATCAATTATTTGAAAATTTTAAATGCGAATCGCACAACTACAATTACCAATCATTAATCTAAGAAAGTTTCATGATGAATGTTCAAAGGACAAGAGAGAACACTTCCGGACAAATTTCGTTATTTTTCGCACGTTTTCTTGACAACGATTGCCATTTTGAAACTGAATGACCACACAACAAAAGTACAACCAGTGATCGTCTTTTGAGGAACAGCAATATGTCGCCCCCGACTTCGTTCGGGGCGACATAAATACAAGGGGAAATTGTAAGAATAGGGTTGGTTGTTTAATGCAGTGTTATTTAATACTGTCGGTCACTTTTAGCTGGAAACAACCGCAATAATGACCTATAAACACTACAAGACAAAATATTTTGGGAAGCTTCTGAAGTGAAGTTACAAAAACTGCCAGGGATCTGTCTTAACATGACATAGTACAGTACTAAGGGAGTATAGTTTTTATATATTTTAAGAGGAAAATTAGCAGTTTCTCTTTTCCAACAGCATTGTGGTTTGTTTTAGATACATGTAAACACCCCCCCCCCCCCCCCCCCCCCCCCCCCCACACACACACCCCCCCCCCCCCCCCCCAAACACACAAACAAAGTGACCATAATATGGAACAAACTATTACTACGTCTGCACGTTATTTCTAAATGTTGATCAGGGGTTTTATTGGTATATAAAAATCTTACGAAGAGAAATCATGATAAGGCATGTAAATACGGATGGTGCAGATCAAATCTGGTCATATCAGACGATATAACAGAGGAGAAAAGATTTTCATCTGAATTAACAGGAACAATGCTGCAAAAATAGTAAAGTTATAGTTTGCCATATTTATAAACAAAACTCCTTCGGTATTGGAGATTTAGGTTCATCTATGACAAGTCATTGTCAATGAGGATAGATTATGGTCATAACAGAGATTTTAATATTGACATAAAAGTATAAAAAGAAAAAGTATTTCAAAAGAAAACAAGATGTGTTTGTGAAACACTGATGCCCTCGTACGACAGCTTATGGCGAGTGTTGGATTCTCTCAAACACAGGTCATATTCCAGAGGTCAAGGTCAAAGGTGTTGGTACCCAAAGGATGGTCTTGTTACAAGGAATATATGAAATATGAAAGTCCTGGTTCTAACGTTCAAAACTTATGACCAAGATTAAAGTTTTTAAAAAGTGGGTCAAACTCTTAATTCAAGGTCAAAAATATTTATACCAGCTGAAAGGGATTGTCAAAATGTGAAGGATTTAAGCCCTAGCTCCAACTGTTCAAAGGTATGGCCAAGGTTATAGTTTGGTATTTTTGTAAAAGTATCCAGAAAACCCCAAGGTCAAAGTCAAATTTTATGGTATCCAAAAAATGGTCTTGCCACAAGGGATACACCTGTAAAATGTGAAAGCCATAGCCCCACCCACTCAATAGAACTTGGGCTAGGTTAAAGTTGACGACAGACAGAAAAACAAACAGACAGACAGAACAAAGACAATATACCCCCAAGATCTTTCGATCAGGGAGCATAAAAATGCTCCCAGAAACAGGGACATATCGAAACGCAAATTTATTCCAAAGTGTTCTGGACATAAGATTTGTATTTCTCCTCCACATTATGGATGCTTGGGATATGTTGGGACTAAAATGGAGATCAAATGTTTCGCGATATTTCTAGAGCAACAAATTCATGTTAGTCAATTGGAAATTAAAGATTCCCCATGTTGTGTGGATTTAAGGTCAATGAAGACATGACTCCATGCTAAGTGTAGTCACAGTCGGCCAACATTGTTCTTCGGAATGGGGAGAATAAATTATCTTTCCAACAAGATGTGTTTGTGAAACACCGATGCCCCCGTATGGCAACATAGCGAAGATTAAACTCTTCTTAAGGTACACCTTTACTCAGATGACTAAAAATTCCACTGATAAGAATAAAAAACAACCTATTGCACATTGTACAACTATGATTGTTGTGTTAAATTTCAATTTCAAATAACTAGGTCAATGACCTCGTTTTCATGCTAGTGGCCCCTGCGTATTTCTCGGGAAATACCTCAATTTTTCACACTATGACCATTTTTTTCTTCACTCACAAAATATTACAAGCAACAAAACTCTTTAAATAATGAAATATTATAGCAATGGAACAGAGTTCATCATATAAAGAATAAGTAGAGTTTGGGCCATAAACGTGATAATTATTACAGTCCGAATTTCCTTTGTCATATTTATATTTTTTCCTATATTTAATCAAATATTACAAAAATCTGAATGATAAGAACTCTAAATTATTTATAGCCTCATGTTACTTTTGTTACCCTCATTCTCATGGTATTAATATCATATAGGGTCAATGATCAAATTATTGAGATATGTTGTCTGGAGTGATTTTTGTACATATTTTTGAATTACTTTATTTCATAGCATTCATTTATTTGAAATAGTTTATGAACTTAAACACATATAATATTTGCAAAATGATGTCTTAAAATACATGTAACCTTTACTTTGTGATTAACATGGCAAGAAATAAAAATTCTGACAAAAAGGAAAAATTAAAGATCTAGTCCGAATTCCTCTGCATAGCCATACATTGAGTTTTGTTCTTGTTTATTTTCTTCAAGTACTAGCATATTAAATTTTTAAATTGATATTGAGATAACACTTAGTTATTTTATCCATTTAGAACAATTTTTTATTCAACATTTTAAGCTTTATGAAATTTCCTTTCTGATTTCTGAAACCTGAGTAAACGTCATCCTTAAATGCAAATTAAATAAAGTGGTACCCAAATAGGGTCTTCTCACAAAAAAACCGTTGTATAATATGAAAACTCTTGTACCACCTATGACCAAGGATAAGATTTTGAAAGGTAGGTCAACTTAAAGGTCAAAGGGTCAGAGTTGTTGGTTTCTTACGAAAGGTATTGTCAAAAATTGATTAAAATATTTGAAGTATGAAAGCCCTTGCCCTAACCGTTCAAAAGTTTTGGCCAAGGTTAACGTCTTTAAAAGGTAGGTCGAACTCCAAGGTCAAGGTCAAAGTTCTTGGAATCAACTGAAAGGTCTTGTCACAAGGATTAAATATGTGAAGTATGACCGCCCTATCCCTAACCTTCATAGCTATGGTTAGTTTTTAAGAATTAGGTCAAACTCCAAGGTCAAAATTCTTGGTATCCAATGAAAGGTCTTTTCACAAGAATTACATATATTAAGTATGAAACCCCTGGTCTTTACCATTCAAAAGTTCCGGGCAATGTAAAAGTTTTTTTCAGAAGTACGAAAATCTCCAAGGTCAAGGTCAAAATCGTTTGTATCCAGTGAAAGGTCTTGCCATAAATATTACATATGTGAAGAAGGAAAGTCCTAGTATCTACTGTTTAAAAGTTATGGGCCAAAGTTTGGAATTTTTGTGTAAAAGTGGGTCAAACTCCAAGATCAAAATAGGTGGTACCCAAAGAAAGGTCTTGACAAGGAATACACATGTGAAATATGAAAGTCAACTCTACTTAATCAAAAGCTATGGGCAAGGTTAAAGTTTTTGTGGACAAACAGACAGAAAGGCGGACGGACGGGTGGACACGACAAAAACTATATACCCCCAAATCTTCGATTAAGGGGGCATAAAAAATCTACAGAACAACGATATCATGTTTATCTTCATATTAAAGTATTCCGATGTCATGTTGGTTCAATTTCAATTCAGATATGTCCCCTTACATGAGGGATGGATCACAATTTGAGTTCTTTTCTCTACCCTAGCTCAATTATGATTCCAAAAATTTGAAGTTATGAGGAAGCAACAACTCGAACTATCTGTTTTATGACATGTAAAAGTGTTTATAATTTAATTTTCTTGAATGCACTAACGCTGTATATCACAGCGGCATACATTTTTTTTTTCGGCGAGATGTTGTTCATTTGATGAAAAGCAGTAATTATTGCAGCCAAATATAAATTCACCTCCCTCCACTCAAAGAATCTGCTTTACTCGAAGAACCTCTCGTCTGTTCGATCTGTGTAGATAGTACGCTTTAATTCTCATCCAGTGTGTTTATTCAAGATTCTAAATTACAGGAAAAAAACATACTTCCAAATTTGATCACACGACGAATTGAACGATCAATTGATCGTGAGTTTCAAGCCCAGGAGAAAAAAATCAAAGGCAGGCACAAGATGGGGAAGCCTTTCTCAAAACAGTTTCTGATGATGGATCCGTTAAGATAGATATACTCGCAGAAAATTCTGTTCCATCGATGTATTCAACCTGAAGTGATTTCCAGCCTCCGATCGGATATATATATATATATAATTGTTAATAATAGATTCTTACGGATATGCTATTTCCTTTTTACTTTTCCCTATCTCTAACATACATCGAACATTGAGCTGAAGGCTATACATTTGCTCTTCTCTGATGTTCTTCTTAACAGGAATGGTTACGGACACCCATCATGCAGTTCATTTGTGTTTCTATGAGATGGATGCTCGTTAGACTATGTGAAAGAGTTACCTTTTAAAAGAGAATCATAAAGGTTAATTGCAAATTACTTTTGTGTATCATCTGTTAACTACGATGTTTAAATGTACATCACGTGTGAAATAGGAGATTCACCAAAACCAAAACTGTCCTCAATTCAGCTTAAGGTAAGTTCTTCTGTTGACTTTTTTTAAATGAAAAAACTTAATTTGTGATAAGATTGTCGCTCAATTTTCCCTCACTATATATTTTTCTTCCAGGGTTAAACAATAGCAAGTTTCCTCAATTTCTTTTTTGTAATGTATTACCTGCAACATAAGCTTTAAAATAAAAAAAAAAGAATAGGAAGCATTGTTCTTTTGTAAAAATGAGGATTGTCATTATTTTTCTAAAGCACTGAAATGGAAACGATTTTATTTTTTCTCCTCAATGCATTCATATTTAGCGAAAGTTTTCAATTTTACGTCTAACGGTTTTAAGTTTGTTTATTATACTTTAATGAAGAGAGTGCACATATACACTGTATATGTATGAATGGAACACTGAAGTAACCATATTGATCAGTCAAGCAATATCTATAAAACGCGTTTCGTTTACATGAGGCTACTTTAGGCGTCGGATTTTTCAATTAATGATGGATGGAATTGGAATGGGGTGAAATAGTGAAAATAAAATGAGGGATAATGAATGTGGTCTGTAAATAAAAATGATAAAACAGGATAATGAAAATCTGTTACATGTAGCAAGCCACCATATCATTTTTATTCAACTTGAATTTCAACCAAGCCCGATTATTTTGGAAGATTCATCGCATTATTGATGTGCAACGTGGGAGAAAGGTCATATGAAAAATTGTACAGTGTTTAAATTATTATTGTAACTGACATGGGAACCCAGCAAGAATCTGCTAAGATTTGAATTTACTGATAAGCATCTTACATATGCTCACACGCAAATGTGCTAAAATTTCATCGTATTTAAAAGACTTGAAATACAAGATATCTTTAACCCCTGTTTAATTTTATTATAATGTATTAACGTTCATAAAATATATTTGTTAGATTAATTGGAAACGTCCTTGTAATTATTATATAATATGATCTGAATTTTCACACAAAAATTCGTCTGAACGTTTCAAAAAGAGTTTTCTCATTCCTTTAAGTAAATTATGGGAACTCTGGTGGTCATGGTTGTTGGGCATTTACCATCCTGATATCCGGGATGAAACCAACACTAGGATGCAACAAGTCAGAGATTCACATGAGTCATGTCAGGAACCATCGTTCCAATTGAAGAAGCAGTTCCCAATATAATAAGACATTTCGTTA
Organism: Saccostrea cuccullata; assembly: GCF_032062105.1. Lineage (NCBI taxonomy): Eukaryota > Metazoa > Mollusca > Bivalvia > Ostreida > Ostreidae > Saccostrea > Saccostrea cuccullata. The sequence continues at coordinate 178,724 of NW_026935164.1, read as the reverse complement.
CATTCGTCATTGCAGCAAGATTGTCCCATTAGAATTAATTGAATTGCATCTGCATTTCCTTGATAACGGTGATTCATTTATGGTTAAGGCAAAGACAGTGAAACGCATGGAAATTGATTGTTTAACATTAAGAAGTATAGCTTTTGAAAAAGCTTTGCCGTCTTTAGCAATAACCATGAACAATAAACTGACATACACCTGTAATCTTGACCATATTATTCACGAGTATTGTAGTTGTTGGCTCTCTACATCTTCAGCAGCTCTTTACAGGCATTAGCCTTGCCATATAAAGGAAGAAAATAAAGAAATGCAAATACCGTATTCCCAAAAATTTATGTCTCTTACCCTGAACACTCCACAGCATTTCAACCAATTAAGTATTTAATATTGCATATCATGTATTTTCTATAAAGAGAGGAAGTGCACCGTCAGAAGACTTTATAATACTGCAACGCTGTAAACCGTCTTCTGAGTAAAATGCTTAAAATTTTTCTGATACCTTCTTGTAATTCAAATTTCTTACTTTTTGTATTTTCCCACCCGGTAAATTCATGACACATATCTGGAAAAAGTTGTGATTTTCGCGATGCGACTTTGATTACCTTAAATAATAAAAGGGGTATTTTAAAAGGGCAAAGCATATAATAAAAGGGGTTATTTAACAGGGAAAAATATTAGTGTTTTTTTCTTACCACAGATCTTTGGATACGCGAAAGACTAAATTAAATCTTGAAGTTTGCTTTTATTCTTTTATGTATTAATTTGTTTGGTTAACGTCCCTTTTCGAGTATTTTTCACTCATATTGAGACGCTGCACTTGTCAGAGGGCGGGGCTGCAAATTGGGAACTCAGGACCATTGAGCAGTAAAGGATCTTTTTCCTATGACACGGAATCTCTCGGTCTCTACTGCCCGCAGAGGGATTCAAACTCGAGACGTGAGAGTAAACGCCCCCCAGAGCAAACGATTCTACCACTGCGCCTTATAGGCGACTAAAAATATTTAACTTGTTAGCACGCACTTGAGCCTATTACTTATTTTCCAAGTGGCTGAAATACCACATCCGTCGGTTTTGTTTAATTCATAAATGAAAGAGATTGGAATTACCGATACTTTTGAAGGTACTCTAACGTAATTCCAATACCAGTAGTAAATTAACAGATTTCTCTGAATTGTGTTTTCCTCTTTATCTTAGAAAACTGTACATTAAAAAGCTTGTGAGGGCGGCTTAATCACTGGCATTTTATCGTGAACATAAATACCGAATAAGAACTAAATCGATGCTTAAGTTTCTTTTAAAAATGCCTATGCAATAATTATTCAATAAAGGATTGGACCACTCCCTAAGTCTAAGTTTGGAACTTACTTCGTTTTTTTTCCTAAATAATTCAAACAAATAGAAACTACATATGCAAAGACATTTCCAGAAGAGGATATAGAAACATTGCTTCTATAAAACATTTTAACTGAAACTTTGACTCTGTAATCCAATGGAATCGTGTTTTAAGGTACGTGTAAGAAAATGTGTGTTTGTTTGATATTTCGTTTGCAGTGAACTTTCCTTTTCATTGTTTGATTACCTTAAATAACGGAGGCACCAGGCTTCCTCGTTTGTCTAAGAGAAGTTTTCAAATCAAAACATTTGAGAATTGTTTTGATAACATACACCTGTGATGTGTTATGTAGAGACATTTGTGTATACTCTATGTTCGAGTTGTCTTCCACGGATCGCGCAGTAGATATATTTACTATTCAACAAGAATTATGAAACCCTTTTCAAGCTTTGTATTCACAAGACAGAGATGCTCAAATTCCAACAGTTACTTCAATTCCCTGAAAGAATTTCTGATGGTATGTGATATAGCAAATAGCTATATCCTTTTCTGTTTCGCTTGTCAAGCAATACATTTCGAAGGGACAAATTTATATAAAATAGAAATGGTTATTCATAAAAGGGATGCTCTATGTCTTATTCCTATCATAGGCGCTCCCCATGTAATTCTGTAAATGACGTATGATAAGTATATATAGGTCTACCCCTCTATACTATAAAATATCCAAGGCCTGCAACTGGGCGCCATTGTGGATTTCGCCTGGGACCTCTGACTGACTTACTTTAAGGGTTTCTGGGGTATACTGGGCTGGTTATCAGCATCGGGTACTGTAATTTATTGAAATAAAATATTTGCAAACTTTTATCCAGCACCATTCCGTTGCTTTCTCTTGTTTTCAAACATTTCTCTATTACACCGTCACACTTAGCTGATCTCGGCCGGAAGAAGTCGATTTCGTCGATTTTCAACAACTTCAAAATAACTTTCGGAAGTTTGACAATATTTAGTGGGGAAAGTACATAGGCGCTTGGTTTCAGGATGGTGTATGTTGTGTATTATGTGTTTTTTGGTTTGTCTGAATACCCTCATTAAATAAAAATGAAAACTCGCTGAAATTAGCACGTTTTAAAAATGTCATATTCCTCGGAGTTTTTTTTTTCTCTCTGGGGTACATTTTTTTGTTTCTGTACACAAGCCCCTGTGATACTCTTTGAGAAAATAAAAAAATATTATCTCGGAAAGAGGTACTGATTTTTCTAACTGATTTATTTTCTCTACACAAGTCCGTATGAGCTAGACAGGCACGTAGCAACAAGGGGGGGGGGAGGGGGGTTGCCAGCCCCTACTTTTTTCCCAACATTACCTTTACTATTGAAAATGTGCATTGAAAGGTTGGTTGCCCCCCCCCCCCCCCACACACACACTTATTACCATAGTATTGTGATATGAAGGAAAATGTACTAGTATTGTATGGGAAAAAAATGAAAGTGAAATGAAGTTGGCTTTGAAAAAAATTGGCCACTACCCCCCCCCCCCCCCCCCACCCCCCCGAAATAGGATTTTCGTGTTTGAGCGTTTTTTTTTTTCGGCTCGTCAACTTTTACAGGTAAGTGAAAAAAAAATGTTTCTCTCTGGCAGCCCCCCCCCCCCCCTCACTTTCAAAAACGATGCTACATGTACGTGCCTATGAGAGTATATATACTGTACATATGACATTTTTAAAACGTGCTATTAATTTCAGCGAGTTTTCATTTTTATTTAATGAGGGTATTCAGACAAACCAAAAAACACATAATACACAACATACACCATCCTGAAACCAAGCGCCTATGTTTTCCCCACTAAATATTGTCAAACTTCCGAAAGTTATTTTCGTACGAGTTGTTGAAAATCGACGAAATCGACTTCTTCCGGCCGAGATCAGCTAAGTGTGACGGTGTAATAGAGAAATGTTTGAAAACAAGAGAAAGCAACGGAATGGTGCTGGATAAAAGTTTGCAAATATTTTATTTCAATAAATTACAGTACCCGATGCTGATAACCAGCCCAGTATACCCCAGAAACCCTTAAAGTAAGTCAGTCAGAGGTCCCAGGCGAAATCCACAATGGCGCCCAGTTGCAGGCCTTGGATATTTTATAGTATAGAGGGGTAGACCTATATATACTTATCATACGTCATTTACAGAATTACATGGGGAGCGCCTATGATTCCTATGAGAGTAAATGCCCATGACATTGCCAAACTAAGGTGAATTGATTTATGTTCTTAATATGCTTTACTACTTTCATGTTCATCCTGTATGTAATATAATCATCTTATTTCATTCACCAAGATAAGTTAATTAATCTCATTAAGAAGACTGCAGATGTAACCATCTTGTCACACAAATTCAAAATTTAACCTACCTTAAAGCTTCTCCTCTTAATAAAGACAACGCAATGGGAGTATATGCAGACTTGTAGGGAGTTAATTTGAATAATTTCACAATCAATAATATCGACAGTTATCTGTGGCATCGTGTAGATTTATTTAAACATTTCAGGTATGTATAAGCAATCATTAAAGTTTTCTGTAAGAATGCTATATTATGAATTTCTTGATACGCAAACCTTTTAGATGTTATAAAATGCAAAAAGTCATGCATTTATACATATTTAAAGATGATTTAATCCTTTGAGGACTTTGTTATTTATTTTAGCATTACGAAAAGAATCACAGAAGAGTATGTTCACATATTCAATTACTTGATTGAGAATTTATTAATCAATAAAGACTGCATTGAAGTCTACGGGGACAATTTAGTGAAAAAAAAAAGTTTTGGGTAAATGTGGGTCGGATACAAAGGTACCTAGAGAATTTTTTCAATACGTTCAGAATCCTTTTCTGCGCGAGGATTAAAACAGTAAGAACACTTTCTCTGACTAAAAAGTGACTTATTTTATTTTGTTGCGTATTATCTTGTTTAAAAATTTGAACTAAAATGCAAAGGTACAGAAAGAAAAAAAAAGTTAAGACCTAGACACTCATCTGTTGAATTTTCTTTACTTTTAATGGAGTGTAAAGTTACATTCAACCACAGAAGTTAATATATGTATGCACACACACAAAAAAAATCATACCTGAAAATAAGGATTGGACTGAACCAACAAAAAAAAACCTCAATTTGAGGGATAATTGCGTTGGTCATTACCATATCACACTATATGACGGCTCCCACACGCATGGTTAAGGTCAAAGATCGGGGTTTGAACAAAGATTTCTTTTGACAGATAGATATTGATTTATGTGCACAAACAATTGAACAATATTATGGCAGAAGATGGGCTTTTATCTTCCGCAGACCTCTGACTATGGGATCACATCATGTTCGCAGACAAGTTGGAGATCAAAATCATTGCTACAAAAATTGATCTTGATATTCCGTAGATGTATATGGTAACCACAAAGATTGTACTTCGTCGTAAGACACGGTTCCCTTTTTCCCCTCAAAGGAAATTCCAATACCTCAAGCGAAAAGCTTATCGATCTCTTCTGTAGAAAAGTCTGAGAAAAGTGAGTTATTATGTATTTAAAGAAAACCCTTAGTTGATGTTCGAAATTTAAAATTAGCTTCTGGTTTTGGGCTTCGAAATACCGGTATTTTTAATGCAGTGAAAACCAAAAGGTAATGCACATTAAGACCGGCAGTAGGACATGATATAATTAGATGTACAAGTCCATAGGGCAGGACGCTGGGACACTGATAACAAATGGACAGCGTAATGTAGTCAAAGTCTGGTTAAAACAAGCAAATTCAAAGAATTGTGGTCCCCCGCCTTCGGTGTCTTTTTGGGTGAGATGTCATTATTTATGGCATATTGTGTCGAATATAAACGCCCTATCATATGTCATTTAAAATTTATCACCAAAGTTGATTTTTAGCTCTACTGGTCAGAGACCATAAGAGCTTATGCGATAGCAAGGTGTCCGTCCGTCTGTCTGTAAACACATTTTCAGAATGCTATTCCTCCTATAGTTTTTGTCTGATTTTAATATAACTTGGCACACAAGTATCATGTCGTAAATTTTGAATTTACTAGGGGGAGGTAAATGCAAAATTTACAACATGATAACTTATCATGTTGTAAATTTTGCATTTACCTCCCCCTAGTAAATTCAAAATTTACATGATACAAGTAGCCTATACTGAGATACACACTTCTCTGTATCGTTTTTTGATTTTGATAAACGGCGACGCCGTGCATACTAAGAATAAAATTTCTATGAAATATTTTCAAATGCTACTCCTCCTACAGTTTTGGTTTGATTTCAATATAACTTGGTACACAAGTAGACTACAATAAGATACATAATTCTGCATATCGTTTTTTGATTTCGATGTACGGTGTTGCTATACTTACTCAAAAATAGAAATTTATCTGATACATTTTTAAAATGCTACTCCTCTTACAGTTTTGGTCGATTTCAAAAAATCTTGCCATGAAAATGACTACACCAATGATCAATTTTTAATTTATTGTTGTTGAAAAATTTCAAGTTGAAATGCTTTTTTCCTCTTTCTCCGTTATAATCAGGGCTCGAAATTAAAGGGAAATATTCGCTATATGCGAATTAAAATCAGAAATTGGGAGTTAAAGCGATCTGTGGTCGCCACCTTTTGCGCGCAAAAAAAAAAAACGGTCTTCAAAATTAAAATAATCCATGTAATACATGAAAAGCACTACAGGTATTTTTTTTCAAATTTTTTTCCCCCCAAACAATGAAAAAAATTCAGGTAGCGCATCCCATTTAACTATTTACGATCACTTAATCAACTAGGAGAAAAGTGTTATGTGATTTTCAAAAAAAGATATTTCCAATGTTGTTACCCCCACCCTGTCCAAGTTTGAGCTAGTAAGTTTTTACTTGGGGATAGTTATTCTATTGCTGCCACTAGTCTGTGGGCTAGTGCTTGGGGTTTTTTTTTGAATTGCACACCCTATAACTGTTGAGATTTCATCTTTTATAGCACAACCAAAATACTTACAAGAGGTAGTTTTTAAATTAGTTTTCTTTGAAATCATTCAATCTTTCCCGGATTGTGACTTTCTAACATCAACTTCCGGCCTCGGTAGTAGTAGACAGAGTTTGAAGTGATATTTGAAGAATTAGAGGGGATTTAATCCGATTCAATTTGAATTCTCCGAAAGTGGGGGCATTGTTATAGTACATATAAGTACATGACGGACACGTTGGATACGTTAATTTTAAACACACTGTAGACTTAAAATAAAGGCGAAGTACCTGAACTGAAAAATTCAAGATGGCGATTGTGACGGAACATGTTATCATTAAAGTATTGATTTTTTTTTATTTATGAAGAGAGGTTAAAAACATCAAGCGCCTGTGCATAGGGTCGAATACTAACGTACGTTATTCACACCAATTGTAAGACCACTTTATACATGCTGAACTCCCCATGGACTTTCCGTTTGTACAATCGTGATTAAAACAAGGAGCAGGCGACAGGAATGACCGATCGTCAGGGAAAGCTCTCTCCTTCATTGCACCTGATCCCGCCTCTGATGTTTCGAGGTTTGTGTTTTCTCTACTGCCGATTTGATTTGCTTTGTTTCAATCGATTTTCTAGCTTGATTATAATTCGATCCGTATTTTAATTTATGTACTGAATTTTCTTTTGGTATAATTTCATCAATTTGAAAAATTCCACACGTATAACACTAAACTAATAAAGAAAAAAAAATTCGATAAACAAAGGAAAAGAAATTTTGACATTATATGTGTTTAAGTCCAAATTGTAAAGACCCCTGCTCCAAATCATTTATGACAGCAATAATGACCTTGATATTTCGTCGCTTATGACATGAATATATTTATGCTGTCAATGCCAGGGAACCGATTCCTGACTCTAATTTTGTCTTTGATATCATGATTAATTCATGCTTTGTATTACTACCATGGTCCGACTTTCGCCAGGGATTAGGATAACAATGAGAAATAGATTACTGGTTGGTTATATTGAGTTATAGAGCGAGTAGTATAGATAAATGAACATGTATAGGAACAGCTTCTTTAGAACAAGGACTTTTCAAATACTATTGTCAACTTCAATATTTAAGTTCTCTTAATATATAGCAAGCATATACATATAGGAATGCATCATTTTTCGGCGAGCTATTCATGTATAAATTGGATTAGAAGGCAAAAGAAAATTGATCTGTGCCTCGATACTGTTAGAGTGTTTTTGTACCAGAGCTGATGAAAATATTTGAAGCGTAGCAGCTATTATAAATTTTAACCCGATCCACGTTTACAACTGGGTGATCATATTTTTAAAACAATACGTTCCGAGACATAATAATAAGGATAGGCGGTTCAGCAAGACATTTAACAGGTCCTGTTTAAAGTGACAATATGGCGCATCTCTTCAAAAACAGTCTTGTTAAAATTTTCCTATAGGATTTGGAATTTTTTTCATACTCATAAATGTATACACTTGCAGAAAATTACAAATTTCATAAGTAAATAATTCTGATTATATCATTAAAATTAATAATTATTTATGGTACAGAAATATATACATCGCAACGTGCCACATTCCATGCTATACACGCATGCGTATAGTTTTCATAAACAAAACAGCATGGTAAGAGAGGGAAGCCCGGTAGGCCTGCTGCATTGACAAAGTCGACCAAAACGAAAAACAAAACAATAAATAGGGCTTGAAATTGAAAAGCAACATTCCTGACAAAAATTTAGTTGAGAGATTAATATAATCATTGGATGAAGAAGAAACGGGATATCGGCGACATTCACGTGGGGCTCGCGAAGGTTCTACCCTACAGGTTTGTTGATACTTGCTATCACTTCTCGTATCTCCATGGCTTTCAAAGAAAAAAAATCAATGTAAACTCAACATAAAAAAGCACCTATGACATATAAAAATTATTGCTATTTGAAGTGCAAATTGTATTGGAACTGCAAAAAGATATTTTGTTTGACATTTTGCGTATGACGTATAATGATTTGGTGGATTTTCCTTTCCTGCACCCCAATACACAAAACGTCAACATTTGTACTTAATCATGTTAAATTCGTCTGAATGCAGATTAAATGTTAACTATTATTAATTTACCGGAGAGTTAAGATATTTTGATTCTGAGAATTGCTTTTACCTAATATTCCATTATAATTGTAAACCCTACATTGTATGCACGTGCCATTTTAGAATTCACGTGGTACAAGTAAACATCTACATGTAAGTTGTACGACCCTTGATTTTCCGGCAGATTCTAATTACGTTCATTTTGTATGAGGAGAGAATTTTTATTTTTCTCAAAATGCTTACTTCAACTTTTTACCTTATTCCTGAATGATATATTGGGTAAATTTGAATGAAAAAGCACACGATTTGCAGCCTTATTGCCGCTTTAAAGTTTGTTCGGACTATCGGAGTCCCAGTAGTCTAGACTCTAGTACAAAAATTGAATGTTGTACGCTGAATTTAGAACATTTCACAAATCGTTGTAATCAAAGTTTAATTATTTTTGGGTTAAAATAAACAGTATTATATTCACGCGAAACTTTTCATTAAACAGGATGTGATCGGAGACATTTTAATATTTAGGAATCAATAATTTTGAGGAATCAAACTTGTGGCTTACGAAATGACACCGAATGTACAGAACAGTCAAACACTGAATGCAGAATTCTGAAGTTTTTGTCGTTTCCAACATATAGAGTAGGATGGGATAAAAAAAGTGGGGGGAGCGGGAACCAGATACAACCTGAAATCATCAAACAGATTTAAAAAAAAAACCAAAACTTTATCATGGCAATAGAAACTGTTCATCTAAATAATTTTGCAAATATTTGGCATACCTAGACGACTCTTTGGTCGAGTCCGTTTATATACATGTACAAATGTGAAAGAAGTAAAAAAAAATCGAAATTTTTGTTTCTACCGACTATTGATGAATTAGTGATTACAAGCTCTGCTGGTCAGAGACCAGAAGAGCTTATATGCGATAGTAAGGTGCCCATCGTCCGTCCGTCTGTCTGTCTACATTTTTAGCTCTACTGGTCAGAGACCAAAGAGCTTATGCGATAGTAATGCGTCCGTCCGTCCGTCAGTCTGTAAACAATTTTTCAAAATGCTACTCCTCCTACAGTTTTGATCTGATTTTAATAATAACTTGGCACACGATTAGACTACACTAAGGTACATAATTCTGTATATCGGCTTTTTATTTCGATGAACGGTATTGCCGTGGTTACTAAAAACAGACATTTTATGAAATACTTTTTAAATGCTTCTTTTCGTACAGTTTTGGTCTGTTTTCAATATACCTTGGCACACGAATAGACTACCCTAAGATACATAATTCTGTTTATCGGTTTTTTATTTCGATGAACGGTGTTGCCGTGGTTACTAAAAATAGAAAATTCTGCGAAATACTTTTAAAATGCTACTCCTCCTACAGTTTAGGTCTGATTTCAATATAACAAGGCACACAAGTAGACTACTCTAAGATGCATTATTCTGTGTATCGGTTTTTTATTATACGAGAGAGAGAGAGAGAGAGAGAGAGAGAGAGAGAGAGAGAGAGAGAGAGAGAGAGAGGCGGTGTTGCCGTGGTTACTAAAAATAGAAATTTTATGAAATACTTTTAAAATGCTTCTCCTTCTACAGTTTTGGTCTGTTTTTAATATACCTTGGCACACAAGTAGACTACCCTAAATGCTACTTCAAATACAGTTTTAGTCTGATTATAATATAATTTGGCATGCAAGTAGACTACATTGAGATACATTATTATAAGTTTTGTATTTTTAATTTTGATGAACAATGTTGCCATGGTAACTAAATTGAAAACTCTGTAAAATTGTATCAAAAGCTTCTTCTACAGTTGTAATCTTATTTCAATCTTGCCACAAAAAGAGACTTAATCAAGGATCATTATTCTCTAGGTATTGCTTTTGTAAAGTTTCATGTCCCAACTGCTCTTTTTCTCTTCCTTTATTGTTAAATACACACCATTGAGATACATTATTATAAGTTTTGTATTTTTAATTTTGATGAACAATGTTGCCATGGTAACTAAATTGAAAACTCTGTAAAATTGTATCAAAAGCTTCTTCTACAGTTGTAATCTTATTTCAATCTTGCCACAAAAAGAGACTTAATCAAGGATCATTATTCTCTATGTATTGCTTTTGCTTACATTTTAGTCTGATTTCAATATAACTTGGCATACAAGTAGCCTTCACTAAGATATATAATTCTAAGTATCGATCATGAATTTGAATGGTGTTGCCATGGTTACTAAATATAGAAATTTCTGTGAAATACATTTTATATTATTATACTTTCATGTTAAATACTAAAATCTGATTGGTTTAGACGCAGTTAACAATCTGTTCTATTACCCTCAGCCTTAGCAACACACGTGACAACGGGTAACACAACGGTAATGCCAAATGCGTGGAAATTATGCGTGTACTGTTCACCGCAGAATTCTCAAAACGTCAGTTGCGCGTTTGAAAGAACCGGAATAAACTTGAGGTCAATAAGAGCTTGCGTTCGATGTAGCTTACTTGAAAACAACAAACGACAGACGAAACATGCTTGCGAGTGCAGAAATAACGAAACTTTAGATGATAAAGGACTCGTAGAGTATCAAATAAACAATAAAGAGGTCAGTAAATCTTCTTCGAAATAGCGGGGAGTTTGAAAGCTTTCTAAACGTGAACGAAAAGGCGATCGACGATTTGTATTGCTGACATAGTAAATCAAGAAGACATTCAGTATAATAAAATAAAGATAAGATTATAAACTAACGCGTCGGTTGACAATGGTTTTCCTTGGGGTGTCAATTTCAACTGTTACCCTCCAAAACAGGCACTATTTATATAATGCTACACCTCGTACAGTTTTGGTGTGATTTTAATACTTGGCACACAAGTTGACTACACTGAAATACATAATCAAAGATCGAATAACTGTCTAATATTTTGATTTCATGATGTGATCAATCGAGTGGCTTGCGTGATAATTTATATAAACGCCGAATAAATGCAAAAACGTTATCATGCAAGCCAATCGATTGATCATCGTCATGAAACCAAAATAATCTGACAGTATTTCCTTACATTTATATGCTCTTGATTCCGAAATTCACTGTTACAAGCCTCACTTCTCATTATTTTCCGCCCTGCACGTGATTTTTAAACCGCGCCTATCGATGAACCAGTAGATTTATGTAGAAATAAAGTATTTGTAATTTTATCGTGGACAAAGACAATGGAAATGTTATTATTTCAATGTATAACTTTTTTATTTAGATGAAGTGTGTTGCCTTGGTAACATAAAATAAAAATTTCTGTGAAATACTTTTAAAATGCTACTCATCGTACAGTTTAGCCCAATTTCAATACCACTTGGCACAAAAGTAGGCTAAATTACATAATAAATTATTCTTTTCTCGCGGTTTTATATTTCGATAAAAGGTGTTGCCATGGTTACTAAAAATAGAAATTTCTGTGAAATACTTTCAAAATGCTGGCCCGCCTACAGTTTTAGTCTGGTTTCAATATAACTTGGGACTCGGGTATCCAACACTTATATACATAATTCTGTATATCGGTGTATGATTTAAATGAATGGTGTTGCCGTGGTTACTAAAAATAGAAAATTCTGTGAAATACATTTAAAAAAAACGATTCCTCATACAGTTTTAGTCTGATTTCAATATTACTTCGCACACAAGTAGACTACACTATGATACATAATTCTTTGCATCGGTTGTTGATTTCGATGAACGGTGTTGCATTGCTTTCTAAAAATAGAAATTTCTGTGAAATACCTTTAAAATGCTACTCTGCGCGGGGTGATCAAAAAGTTCGCGAACTATCTCTATATCTACAAATCTACAATTAAGATTAGAAAAAAAAATGGTTTACACATTGCAATACATAAGTTCTATAAATAGCATATGCTGAATAAAGTTTTGCTCCTTGTTTGTGACGTCACAAGGTGAAAATGACGTCAGTATGTAGGTCACTTGTGACGAAAAATGGTTGTCTCAGTCGTACTCGTTCAACGAACGACTGTAAAATGTATGGTATCTCTTGGAAGTCCCTTTGAAGTAGCGTATAATAATTTGTACCGAGTTTATTTAGACAAATGACTTCCTATAAATTCAATCAATGATTGGATTGATCGTTTTAGTGAAGGAAGGCAGAGGGTTAATCAAAGTACTCAGAAGTACAGAGAGCCGGGTTCATTTACAGAGTAGAATGGATTTCTTACATAAATCACGTTTATATTCTGATGAAAAAATTATTTTAAAACTATCAATATAAATGATAAGACACTGACAATGAGTTTTTCAATCCTAATACCACGGTCCGATTTTGTCAGAATCAGAATTAAACTGGTACCGCAGCTGAATGTAAACAAACAGGCCAGTCTGGTTCCCTCTCCTGCTTTACCTCGTATGTGTAGAGAACTACGGTAACACTGATTATCAAAAATCCTTACGCTAATGAACTATGTTCTTTGACTTATGAAGTTTTCAAAGTCATTACAACTAATGTTTATTTTATATAGATAAAACTTCATTTTATTTTTGTTGCTTTATTTAGCGTTTGTATTATCTCAAAAGCGGTTGAGAGTAAGAACTTTATTTTTGCACGTAACTTTAAAATGGCGGCTATGGGGTCAACATCCTGCCTTGAACAGGATCACATAAGCCGGCAATTGCTCTTTGAGCAATAAGCCCGGCTAAAAATGATACTTGTTATGTTGTCCAGTGAAAGCAAATTTGAAAAATAGATGTGTTTTTAATTAAGCAATTAGTTAACAAGACGTCCAATTTACACTTTGAAAAGTAGTTGAATATTTTAACAAAAATATAATTACAAGTAGAGCTTTTTTAAAAAGCTTCCCGTCTTTAGCAACAATCTTAAACTGTAAACTGATCTACACCTATCGGCCTGATAGGTGTAGATCAGTAGAATTCTTTTGAATTTCTTGATTTTGTATTTCTACATTAGCTTTTTACTGGCATTAGCCCTACCACGGTTGTCGCTTGGTCATCTCCGTAAACTTTGACTCGCCGAGAGCTTTAGGCAAACCATTTCCTTCTTCAAACAACAAAGGGGAAAAGAATAATAACAAATTGTAAAGCCTGCAAGCAATAAAAATCAAATTTTATTTATAATGAAGTTAAAGAGATCTTGTTGTTTTTTTGCTATACAAAAAATCATGTTATTAGGAATTAATTACTGCTGATTTTGTTGTTCGTTTTGTCATTTTTTTTTAAGATTGAAAATCTTGCAAAATTGTTAAGTCGTACGAAAATTAGATCATCAAAAAGTTATCTCTCTTGCCTTGAACAGCATTTCAATCAATGAAATAATTGAAAATTTTCTCATCATGCATTTTCTACCAATCACAAAAGAGAGGAAGTGCATAGTCCGAAGACTGTAAAAAACTTCAACTATACAATACCGTCTTCCAAGGAAGACGGTAATTAAATACCTAAGATATCGTTTACTTTAGATTTTAAACATATTAGATATGGTAAAAAGGAGGCACCCATTCTCTATCCACCTTGAATAAACGTCTCTCCCGAGACAGAAGATTTGGGTTTTGATGCTCGCCATGCTTAAATTTGGAAAGGATATTCTTGTCCACTCATTCTGTTGTCGAGATTTGACTGTTTCTGATAAATGAAATTGTTATAAAAATTAACTTACATTTTTCACCTTTTGTGACAGAACGCTACGGAGGGGGTCACGTGACCGCCTTTATCACGTGATCCGCGCATGAGCAGAACGGTGGTATATGTGCATTAAAATCGGAGAGGACTAATTTAAAATATAATCAACACTGACACCAAATATTGTTTCTTTTATGGAAGTTATTCAATTAGTTCGCGAACTTTTTGATCAACCCTCGTACCTGCAGTTTTGGTCTGACTTTAAAGTAATGTGGCATGGAACTAAACTACATTTAGATACATAATTTTTAGCTCTACTGGTCAGAGACCAGAAGAGCTTATGTGATCTATAGTAATGCGTCCGTCCGTCTGTCTGTCTGCAAACAATTTTTCAAAATGCTACTCCTCCTACAGTTTGGTCCGATTTCAATGTAACTTGGCACACAAGTAGACTACACTAAGATACATAATTCTGTGAATCGGTTTTTGATTTCGATTAACGGTGTTAACGTGGTTACTATAAAATAAAAATTTCTTTGAAATTCTTTCAAAATGCTACTCCTCCTACAGTTTTGATCTAATTTCAATGTACCTTGGCACACAAGTAGACTACACTAAGGTACATAATTCTGTATATCGGTTTTTGATTGCGATAAACGGTGTTGCCGTGGTTACTAAAAATAGAAATTTCTGTGAAAGTCTTTCAAAATGCTACTTCTCCTACAGTTGTAATCTGATTTCAATATAACTTGGCACACAAGTAGACTTCACTAAGATATACAATTCTTTTTATCGGTTTTTGATTTTAATGAACGGTGTTGCCGTGGTTACTAAAAATAGAAATTTCTATGAAATTCTTTTAAAAATGCTACGTCTCCTACAGTTTTAGTCTGATTTCAAAATAACTTGGTACACAAGTAGACTACATTAAGGTACATACTGTAAATGTATTATATTTAGCGTGTACGATATTTGGTGGAAATTGATTTTTGAGCAAGTTATTAGCGTAGGTTTGATTTAGCGCATTTCTCAGTGTTTCTATTTATGTGTATATGTGCAAGACATTTAGCGTTGTTCTTGAATTAGCGGAAGTTTCACTCCGTCAAAAGCGCTAAATAGAATACACAGCCTAATACGTTTACAGTAATTCTGTGAATCGGTTTTTGATTTTGATGAACGGTTTTGCCGTGGTTACTAAAAATAGAAATTTCTGTGAAATTCTTTCAAAATGCTACTTCTCCTACAGTTTTGGACTGATTTCAATATAACTTGGCACAGAAGTAGACTACACTAAAATACACAGTTCTATGTATCGGTTTTTGACTTCGATGAACATTATTGCCGTGGTTACTAAAAATACAAAAAGTACAAACCAGTATAGCTTCAGTCTCGACAGAGACTTCTGGTATCTTTATCGTTTTTTGATTTTGATGAATGATGTGCCTTGGTCACAAATTTTTTTTCAAAGTTTCAATCCCGACTGCTACACTGTATTTTTCTCTTTCTTTCTTATAAGTAGAAACCAGTAGAAATACAGTTTTATACGACAGCTTAAAAGACTTTACTGGTTTAATGTATTTAAGGACTATGTGTTTAAATAAGATCTCTTCTGGAATATTTTATACATAAAGATTGCTATCAATTTCTTAAAGGTTCTCTGTTGCAGTTTATAGGCAGCATTTACTGGAAATGCAATTAATGTATTTAAGGACTAGTGGGCGCATCCTTCCATACCACGCGCCCTCCACTGATGTGACTAATGTTATCGAAATAAAAAAAAATGGTATTTGAAAGTTTTAATTTTCTCATTTTCATGTAAGCATATTAATTACAATGTACTTCAGTGCTTTAGTATGAAACTTTTAATAATTTTTGAAAAACCTACTTCTCATCATATATATAAATATATTCACACTTAAAGTGTTATCAATGATTTACCATTATTTCAATTACCATTTACACAAAAACTTTGTTTATGTTCATGCACATATTTTTTGCTTTACCTGTTCTCTGTTGCAGTTTAGTGGATCAGTGAATGCACGAAAATAAATTGCAGGTTTCCCTTTTAAAAAGGTTATATTTATTTAATTTATATCATTTAAATCTTTTGAAATTAATTGTCAGTTTCATCACTAAGCCTGTTTTTTGTTTTCTGGCTGTTTAGATTAAATTAAAGTAGACTTTTAATTTATAATACTTACTATGCAAGTGAAATCTTGCCGCATCACAGTGTGTTGTTTAAATTGGGTTTTTTTTTGCAAAATTTATTATTAATCAACTTAGGATTCCTGTTTAGGTAGAATAAACCGAAATGAACTTTGTTGATTTGAATGTCCATTCTGATATTGTACGGGGTGTTAAAACTATCAATAAGGTAAGTCAAAAATAAATTAAACACGCGACAATTTTTCCCACATGAACTATTCTCTTACCATTGGGAAATTCTTTCAAGGGCGATTTTCTCATCGGATGGGAAAGATTTACCTATAACAGATGTAGATTACAGTGATTGTTTACTACTAAGTAATATGTGAAAGTAAGAGATTGGAGTTCACCTATTTAACACTTTGGAAGCGGCAGATTTATCCGGCACAGTATTGCTTATACAGGGGGAGACTTGATTAATCATGTAAATTTTGAATTTACTAGGGGGGAGGTAAATGCAAAATTTACAACATGATGAAGTTATTATGTGGTAAATTTTGCATTTACACCCCCCCCCCCCCAGTAAATTAAAAATTTACAACATGTTATAGCTAATAAAATTTCCTTTTTAGTTGATGATAAATTTCATAATCAACCTGTGTAAAGAACGGAAAGCGTAGGGAAAAACAAAACTTGAAACATGTTTTTTTGTTTATTTTTTTTAAAATATATTTCAGTAAATGATATTTAGTATTGTACTGTATTGGGGTGACAGAGATTTGCGTGGTAGTAAGGCTTGCATGGTATTGGAGTAACTTAGGGTTTTATATTTCTTAAAAGACATGATCATCCAAATCTAAACATTGTATGTGCTTCTTAATTATGTTTCCTCTTGAGATTTGAGCAATATTGAACGTCTTGTAGATTTCAGATAATTGAATCTTCTGCACGGAAAAAGTTAATATAATGTCAGATATCTTTTCCTCAATTACTTAAACTGATTGCGACGGAAATGGAAAACTCCTGATGACTCAAGAAACTAATTGTTCTGTTAACTTAATTACCTCCTTCTGTTATTTTTTATTTATGTGATAGAATGAAATGTGTTTGTCTATTACTTTCCATTGGCTAAGGAACAATTCAATTCTATACAGACGGTTAACGACAGTGTTATAGCAGGAAGAAATACTTCGAAATATCCATTGTTCGAGGTTCTTGTAGAAGTTGAGATTGATTATTTATCTCCAGGTTCTTTCGTCCTTTTTTTGGAAAGATTACAAATTCTAGCACCAATACATACTACTACATGTAGTAATCTAGTATGATAGACCTTATATTATAGTCAGAAAGTTTTAACTTGAAATGCTCCTCTTTAAGGTAGGATTCTTGTCTGGTTTCTGACTAGATGAAATACTCAACGTATATTGTTTTTTAGGTCACCTGAGTAACTCAGGTGACCTATTGCTATTCGTTTTCGTCCGTCGTGCGTTAACATTTGAACATTTTCATCTTTTCCTCTGAAACCACTGAACCAATTTCAACCAAATTTGGTATATAGCATCTATGGGTAAAGGGGAACAAAAGTTGTGAATTTTATGGTCCCTGTCCCCCTGGGGCCTGAGAGGTGGGGCCAAAACCACCAAAATTATTGCAATCTTTAAAATTAAAAAACTTCTTCTTTACTCCTGGACATCAAGCAGGCAAACTGTTAGCATGAATGTAATGAGCATTGAGTCCTCTACCAAAATTGTGAAATTCATGGCCTCAGGGTCAGGGGTTCTGGTGTTAGGGCGGAGCTCTATTGATAGTGAAAATGCATTTATTCTTCAAAAATCTTCTTCTCTGCTTCTGGGTATTAAATAAACTAACTAAGCACATAGTAATCATGAGCAATAGTGCCTCTTCCAAAATTGTGAATTTTATGGCCCCAGGGTCAGGGGTTCTGGTGTTAGGGCTGGGCTCTATTGATCATATAGTGAAAATGCATTTATTGTTTGAAAATCTTCTTCTCTGCTTCTGGGTATTAAATAAACTAACTAAGCACATAGTAATAATGAGCAAGAGTGCCTCTTCCAAAATTGTGAATTTTATTGCCCCAGGGTCAGGGGTTCTTGTGTTACGTTGGGGCTCTATTGATCAATAGTGAAAATGCATTAATTCTTTGAAAATCTTCTTCTCTGCTCCTGGGTATTAAATAAACTAATTAAGTACATAATTATGTTGAGAAAGAGTGCCACTTCCACAATTGTGAATTTTATGGCCCCAGGATCAGGGGTTCTGGTGTTATTCTTCTCTGCTCCTATGTATTAAATAAACTAACTAAGTACACAGTTATAATGAGGAGTGCCACTTCCAAAATTGTGAATTTTATGGCCCCATCATATAGTGAAAATGCATTAATTCTTTGAAAATCTTCTTCTCTAGTCTTGGGTATTAAATAAACAAACTAAGCCAATAGTTATGATGAGCAAGAGTATCTCTTCCAAATTGTTTATTTAATGGCCCCCAGGGTCAGGGGTTCTGGTGCTAGGGTGAGGCTCTATTGATTATATCGTGAAAATGCATTAATTATTCTTTGAAAATCTTCTTCTCTGCTTCTGGGTATTAAATAAACTAACAAAGTACATAGTTATGATGAGCAAGAGTGCCACTTCCAAAATTATGAATTTTATGGCCCCAGGATCAGGTGCTCCGGTGTTAGGGCAGAGCTCTATTGATTATATAGTGAAAATGCATTAACTCTTTGAAAATCTTTTCCTTTGATCCTGGGTTTTATGCCAATGATCCAAGTATATATATATTCATGATGAAGAAAGGTGCATCTAGCAAAAGGGTTATTTTTATGCCCCCTGGGTCGGGGGGGGGACGGGGGGGGTACATAGTCTGAAAATAAATTAATGCTTTGAAATCTGCTCTTTAGTTTTAATGAACCATTTTATGATAAATTTGCAAAATTTTGAAATATGTGGCCCTTGGGTCAGTGGTTCCTTTGGGGTGAGGTGCATAACTGGTTATAAAGTGGAAGTGCATTTTCTCTTTGTTACTCTGATCTACTTCTGGGTATTAAGTAAATAGAGTAAGCATGCTAAGTTTATAATTATGATAAGCAATGGTGCCTCTTTCAGAATTGTGAATTGTGAATTTCATGGCCTTTGGTTTAAAACATGAACCACTTTTAATTGTTTGAAAGTTGTTACACTATACTCAGGTGACCTAGAAGGCCCGTGGGCCTCTTGTTTATATTTAGATGTAAGAGATTAAAAGATTATATTTTTCTTTCCTCATCACAATTGTAGAAATGATAAACTGAATTTTAAATCTAGCAGGGACCATTTTCTCTTGGCGGAATAGTGGCGTGTGAAAATATCTTCTGCTTCTCAAGATAACTATGCAAAAATGAATTTAGCTACAATATTTACACAATCAAAGACTTGAAGTAAATTTCAAATGTAAATTGGGACTAAAGTTTTAAAATATATAAATTAAATATAATTTAGCAAACAAACAACAACTATGATAGCTTTTGAAAGCGTCCAATCTAATTACTGAATTCAGACAAAAATCTGTAAAAAGTGTTCTTTTTCTCTCTAAGTAAACGATCAAAACTTTTTTTGTTTCTGTATCATTTTGTATCAGTGTATGACTACTTTATTATATGTGAAAATAAGAAAAATTTAAATATAGGAAACATATAAAAATAACTAATATATCCTAGGAAATTTTAGAAAAACAGAAAAATTCAGATTAGCCAATATCCAGTTTAATTAAATTATTTATGTCAATTTGGATATGTCTATATAGTTATATCTTTTCATCCAAAAAGAAAATAATTTAATATTTTGAAATAGAAATAGGCATCGCATGATTGGTAGCAGTAATTTTTTTATTCTTAATGTCCAGAAAAAAAGATATAGATAATGACCTTGACCTGACCCTGCCTCTATATAAAACGGTCAAATTTAATCTGATACCACAGGCACGTAGCAACAGGGGGGGCCTGCCCCCACTTTTTTTGCCAACAATACTTTTACTATTGAAAATGTTCATTGAAAGGCTGGTTGCCCCCCCCGTTTTTACCACTTTATACTAAAGTAAAATAATATGAAGGAAATATAGTCATTGTAAGCTTAAAAAATAGATGTTGAAAGGAATTGGTAATGAAAAAAGTTTGCCTTTCCCCCCCCCCCCCCTCAAGAATCCTACCTTAACTAAACAATTATTAGTAGCCCGTGTGGCGCAGTGGTAGAGCTTCTGTCTGAGAGTCACGGAGTGAGGAGTTGATTCTTACGTCCCACTGTGGGACATGGAGGCCTGTCCTTCGGATGAGACCGTCTAACCCGAGGTTTGAATATGTACAAATTGTGCTTCTTGTTTATGTTACTTCTTAAAGTTTAATCAATGATTAAACGTGCTATTGCACTATTTTTACTTGCCAATTCACTCATTGCTATTTTTGTCTTATTTTTTTTAAACAGCGCTTTGAATGTAATGAAATTAAAGTTTTAGACATAACAAGATGCCCACGGGCCTTGTAGGTCACCTGAGTATCATGTCACAACTTTCGGACAATTGAATTTGGTTCGTGTTTTAAACCAGAGGCCATGAAATTCACAATTTTGAAAGAGGCACCATTGCTTATCATAATTATACACTCAGCATGCTCACTCTAGTTACTTAATACCCAGAGGTAGATCAGAGAAACAAAGAGAAAATGCACTTCCACTTTATAACCAGTTGTGAACCCCACCCCAAAGGAACCACTCACCCTGGGGCCACTTATTTCAAAATTTTGGAAATTTTATCATAAAGGAGTTAATGCATTTTCACTATATAATCAATAGAGCCCCGCCCTAACACCAAAACCCCTGACCCTGGGGCCATAAAATTCACAATTTTGAAGGAGTCACTCTTACTCATCATAACTATGTACCTAGTTAGTTTATTTAATACCCAGGAGCAGAGAAGTTTTTCAAAGATTCAATGCATTTTCACTATATAATCAATAGAGCCCCGCCCTAACCCCAGAACCCCTGACTCGGGGGCCATAAAATTAACAATTTTAAAAGAGGCATTCTTGTTCATCATAACTATATACTTAGTTTATTTAATACCCAGGAGCAGAGAAGAAGATTTTCAAGGAGTTAATGCATTTTCACTATATGATCAATAGAGCCCCGCCCTAACACTAGAACCCCAGACCCTGGGGCCATACAATTCACAATTTTGAAAGAGGCACTCTTGCTCATCATAACTATGTACTTACTTAGTTTATTTAATACCCAGGAGCAGAGAAGAAGATGTTCAAAGATTAATGCGGAACTCCTGATCCTGGGGCCATAAAATTCACAATTTTAAAGGAGGCATTCTTGCTCATTATAGCTATGTACTTAGTTAGTTTATTTAATATCCAGGAGCAGAGAAGAAAATGTTCAAAGAAATAATGCATTTTCACTATATAATATATATAGCCCCGCCCTAGCACTTGGACCCATTACCCTGGGGCCATTAATTTCACAATTTTGGTAGAGGAATCAATGATCATTACATTCATACCAATAGTTTGACTACTTGATGTCCAGGAGTAAAGAAGAAGATTTTTAAAGATTTCATTAATTTTAGTGGTTTTGGCCCCACTTCTCAGGCCCCAGGGAGGCGGGGACCATAAAAATCACAATTTTTGTTCCCCTTCACCCATAGATGCTGTATACCAAATATGGTTGAAATTGGTTCAGTGGTTTCAGAGAAGAAGCTGAAAATGTTCAAATGTTAACACACGACGCACGACACACGACGACGGACGAAAACGGATAGCAATAGGTCAACTGAGTGAATCAGGTGACCTAAAAATTGGACACTGACGAAACTACTACCTATTCACTTTTGTGCAAGTGTTTATACCCCCTATTGAAAAGCCATTGTGACCCCTTATTTTACTTTTTGATCCGACACAGTCTTTCAGAGCAAAATATAGACTTTGCCATTACAATCATATAGAAGGCAGGGGTATAAATTGAGAGCTAATTGATCAATGCTCACTTTACCTCTAGTTTGTAAAATGTGTTCCTTTTTATTGATTGATTGTACATAAATGTTGTTTAACGTTCTATTCCATAATTTCTTACTTATATAGAGATATCAAGACGTCACCATTTACGACCGGCCCGAGTAGCGCAGTGGTTCTAGAGTATCTGCTCTAAAGTTGCAAAGTAAGGAGTTAATTCTTACGTCGCGGGTTCGAATCCAACTGTGGGAGACGCGGAGACCGGTCCTTCGGATGAGACCGTATAAACCAAGGTCCTGTGTCGCAGTAGGTTCTGGCTTGAAAAAGATCCCTCCCTGCTTAACGGTCCTGAGTGCCGAGAATAGGACAAAATTTGCAGCTCTCCACCGGCAAGTGGTGGCGTCTCCATATGAGTAAAAATTATCGAGAGGGACGTTAAACAACATACAAACTCGGAGCCTATTATCAGCAAGGGACCTCGTGTCAACGTCTGTCGTGATTAGGGGACCTGGGGTCTTAGGTTTTACCTAAAGAACTCGCAATTTTTGTGCTGATCGAGAGCTTGTGAAGAGAAACTTGGTACTTATTTTTCTTTTCATCAACTTAGGCGAGTCGCGAACGGGGTTCGAACCCACGTAATTCCGATCATGGAGCGAGCGCTCTATTGACCAAGGTACCGTCATGGTATTAATTATGGTCTGATCGACTTTAAATAAAGCGACAAAAATATCTTACCCGGTATTGGTATGAAATTTTCAACATGGGCCAATGTGTAATGAAATGTGAAGGTTGTACTCCATTTTCTGTAGAATACCCTATTGTTTAGTCTGCATAATGATAAGTTCGGTTCTACCATGCAAGTTAAGATGAATTTAAACAAAATTGTAAAACGTGATATATTGGAAAAATGGTACTACAATTACTTGTATGAAAAGTAAAGACAACGATCAAACTCCTCAATCCAGTAAAGAATGCGAGTCGTAACCAGAGCAAAAACATAGACCCCTGGAATCACCAGACCTGTGCCTGATGTAAGATTGTTAAAGCTTTGAAAATTTCAACAAACAAGCGCTGCATGGTTATAGTTATGTTTAATTAGTGAATTACGAAATTGCATTCCTCTTATTTCATCTAGGTTAGGCATGAAATACTAATTACACAATGAGATGAGTGAAACAACTTAAGGTTTCAAACCATTTTTTGCAATGTGAAAAACTGTCTTTGGTTGAATTATTGACTATGTTATCATACATGTATATCAACTGATACATTCCCAATATCAGCCTACTTACGCAGAATTCATGTCACGTGGTCAAGTGGTCGTATTTTCATGCGTAACCTTTCATTTAAAGTACAATATTTGATAAATTTAGGGGGGAAGGACCAAAACAAACTACAAATTAATAATTTTTTTGCTTCAATATATTTTTCTCCTCGTATACTTAGATAATAGTGAATGCACGCGTTTCTTTAGTCATATTATATCACATAAGAAAAAAGTACGTCAAATAATGATATTTCCACATTTATTACTTATTACTTTAATTTTGCCACTAGTCAATTCATGACGTTCAATTCTTTCTATATGGTCGATACAATGACCTTGTCAACAAATACAAGTTATCATTGAGTCAAATGCTGACTGACGTTTTTCATACTAATTGTTACTTCATTATTTATACACTAAATTGTCGAGGGATTTTTCCGTTATTTCCCGATCATGACAAGGAGCACACGGCGGGTGTGACCGGTTGGCAGGGGATGCTCACTCCTCCATGGCACCTGATCGCGCCTCTGATGTTTTGGAGGTCCGTGTTCGCTCTGCTCCTATTTTGAATTGTTTTATGGACTTTTGATCTTGAATACTGTTCGTTGTCTCCATATGTTTCATTTTACAAACATCTCTCGTTATTATGAAGATTGTGTTAAAAAGCATATTGGTATTGTTGTTTTTTGTGCTGGTGTGAAATTGTACATGTATAATTCTTTGGTATTCTATGTGCTAGAGTGTATTTGTACATGTATAGTATTCTGGTATTCTATGTGCTGGAGTGTTGTGAACATAAAGTTCTCTAATATTCTCTGTGCTGGAGTGTATTTGTGCATGTATTCAATGTGCTGGAGTGTATATATACATGTATAGTTCTCAAGTATTCTATGAGTGTATTTGTACATGTATAGTTTTTTAGCTCTTCTGAGCAAAAGGCTCAAAGAGCTTATGCTATGGCCATTTGTACGATGTGCGTAAACTTTTTAGAATATGGGCCATAACTCAGGAAACCCTTGGCCAATCATTGTCAAATTTGTCACAGGGTATCCTTGGCCCATGGGCTACCATTAATACGAAAACTAGGGTTGGGACCCTTTAACAATGGTATATAATTAGGAAAATAAAACCAAATGTACTGGTTGCTTAAAATTCAGACAGATTTTCAACAACTTACATACACGGATCAGAATATGTTGAAGATTAAGAATTGTTCAAGAAATCACCGTGGGGCAAAGGAAGTGGTCTCAAGGTCACTTCAAAGTTGACCAAAATTTACACTTAATAAAAACGTTATATTTTGTTTACTATGAAGACTAGGATCATCAAATCATGTAAGTTGATGCATCATAGGACTTTACATCATGTTAACGCAGAAGTATGTAACGGTGACCCACTTTTTCAATTTTGCGGGCATTTGTTTTCAAATTTATTTGGAGGCATATTTTGGACACTTTAAGGCCTATGATCATCAAATTTGTCATTTGATGCATCTGGGGTTATCGAACAACGTCAACTTAAAAGTAGGTCACCGTGTCCTACTTTTTGAATTTAATGGCTAATCTTTTCTAAAACATCAAATCCCATTATTTCAGACAGTGAGAGGTTAAGAATCATCAAATCTTGTAAGTTGATGCATTTTGAGTCTGAAAACATATTTTATGAAAAAGTAGGTCACCACGACCTACTTTTTGAATTTTGCAGGCATTTGTTTTTTAATTGTTTAAAAGGCATATTTTAAAGCTTTCAGACCTATGATCATCAAACTTTGTCAGTTGATGTTTCTTGCTTCTTCAGAAAACGTCGACCAAAAGTAGGTCACGGTGATCTACTTTTGACATTTTATGGCTATATTTCAGTATCTTAAGTACTTATTGGCTTAGAATCATCAAGCTTTGTCAGTTGATGCATCTTCGGTTTTCGAAGAAAGTCGACCAAAAAGTAGGTCACGGTGACGTATTTTTGACAATTTAAGGCTATATTTAAGTATCTCTCGGTTACTTATTGGCTTAGATTCGTCAAACTTTGTCAGCTGATGCATCTTGGGTTTTCGGAGAATGTTGACCAAAAAGTAGGTCACGGTGACCTACTTTTGACATTTTATGGCTATATTTAAGTATTTCAGGTACTTGTTGGCTTAGAATCATCAAACTTTGTCAGTTATCTTGGGTTTTCATAGAATGTCGACCAAAAAGTAGGTCACCGTGACCTACTTTTAACATTTTATAGTAATATTTACATGTAAGTATTTCGGGTACTTATTGACCTAGAATTGTTAAACTTTGTCATTTGAGGCATCTTGGGTTTAGGAGACTGTCGGCTAAAATGTAGGTCACGGTGACCTACCTTTGAATATCTCAGGTACTTACTGGCTTAAAATCATCAATCTTTGTCAATTAATGCATCTCGGGTTCTCAGAAAAATTTAATCAAAAAGTAAGTCACTGTGGCCTATTTATGGTATTTTATAGCTATATTGAAATGTCTTCAGTCCTAACTGGCTAAGAATCATCAAACTTTGTCAGTTGACGCATCTTGGGTGTTAGGATAGCTAGAGGATTCAAATAGAAGTGATACTTTGTAAAATTTATTAGAAGAGCGATTCAAGGCCCTTAATTGGACCTCTTGTTTGATATTCTATGTGCTGGGGTGTTTTGAACATATATAGTTCTCTAGTATGCTATGTGCTGGAGTGCATTTTTACAAAAATAGTTCTCTGGTATTCAAAATGGATGTGCTGCAAAGTATATTTGTATAGAACTTTAATTTGGGAGTCTATGTGCTGGAGTCTGTATGTGTAAATAGTTCTTATGTCTTTTGTGCACTACAGATTGTATTTGTATTTTACTCCGATAGTCTATGCTATACGGAGTATATTTATGAATTTACAAAACACTTATGGCATTTTATGTGCTGCGGAAATTGTTCATGTACATCACACTGGTAATTGTCCCGTGGGGATCCGGGTTAGAATAGGTCCTCAGTACCCCATTGCTTGTCGTAAAAGGCGACTAAATGGGGCGGTCCTTCGGATGAGACCGTTTAAACCAAGGCCCCGTGTCACAGCGGGTGTGGCAAGATAAAGATCCCTCCCTGCTCAAAGGCCGTAAGTGCCGAGCATAGGCCTAAATTGGCAGCCCTTCACCGGCAATGGTGACGTCTCCATATCAGTGAAATATTCTGGAGAGGGACGTTAAACAGTATACAATCAATCAATCACACTGGTAATTCTAAGTGCTGCAGAGTATATTTACCGTTCCAAAATTAGTAATTTCTACGGTGATTTTTCTTCTATTGATCATGAACTCTTTTTGATGAATCAAGTTGATCTACAACTTAGTTGTTTATCAGTAAAGAGCTGAGCTGCTCTTCATTTACGTAGATTGCTCCTGTATATAGACAAATCCTTAAAACAATAATAGCAATTTTATGATTACTTTAAACCTTTGAACTTCTCTCTCATGATTCGACCTCACTCTTTCTCCCTTATCAACACATAAATAACGAGTTTCTAATGAATGATAAGTCATTCAAGCTACCGCTTTACCAATAGAAGTCGAAGGTGAAAAATCAACATTCTAGAAAATACTTCGACAGATAAATGAGGTTGGGTCCGTGTTAAAACAACAAAGCTCCTTTATGTACCAACTATTGATCACAGGGAAAATTTATGTCCCAGTCTATAACATGGATGTCCTACACTTCTGGAGTCACCAATGCTATTATTAGGAAGAACTTGGGATGTCACACTGAAACCTCTTTGTTAAGCCTCTAACTTTGAAATGCATGACCAAAGAGTAAAATTAAGATAGTTCAAATTCGCTACATAAAAATACCCTCACTTTCAAACAAAAAAAATCGAGAGAAAAAACATTCAACCATTTTTGTAAATAGCTTTTTGTTTATTTCTAATGAAAGCAAGAACCTTCTCACAATCCATAAATGCTGGTAAACTAGCTGGAACTGGTTTTTCAAGCCACATGATAGATTACATATATGTATGTGTTCAGTCAATGAAACGTACAATATTCAACGTACCTAAACCCATTTTATACAATTATTTAATCATAATGCATAAATGGAAGCAAAATAATGTTTTCTTTTTTTGATGGTACGGGAATTTCAGTCGCAATTATACCAGAAGAAAAGATTCACTCGCGTAAACGGGTATTTTTTTTTCTGCAATATAGCTGCAACGTTAATTTTCACACTAACAAACAACAAAACTCTTTATTGTTTAAACAGAAGTCGAAATTCGCAACCGACGTATGTGCAACATAAATGCGATCGTAACAAATGTAAATGTTTTCCAATATTCCAGTAAAATAATCATTTATGGTTCTTAAAATATCTCTAATTGTACAGAAATCTATAATATTTGACTCGCATAAAAAAAGGGACCTTTTATCTTTTGCTATAGTAACCGTGTTTTCACATGTGTTTTATGTTCCGCTGATGGTGCAATTAGTACTTTTCAGCTTCTTTAGAATCATTCCTTTAAACGCATTGTGCAAAATGGAATGATTACTATTCAATGTGTATCGATTCTTTGTGTGGTTTGTCCTGAGACTTCCAAACGCATATCAGATTTGTTGCACTATCAAACTTCATCAGTAGTAATGGTATTGAACCCCAGAATGACCTATCCTAAAGTTCAGGTTCCGCTAGCATCCCAGCTTATGATATAATAACTTCATGAAAAAGAAATGTGCAACTCTGCTGGGATTGGCGGTCTTCTAATTGGGAGGAAGGTGGTTAGAATTTCAAAGTAATTGAAGATACAGATGTTGTCAATTTAATAAGGTTAATTGACTCTGCTGCTTTTGAGCTGCATATAACGTCACTCGATACGCGGAAGGTGTTTTCAAAGTGCAAGAAAAGCCAAGGACATTATAAGTGGACAAATCGAAGATTTGACGAGATTTCTTGTTTTTGGCCAGTTGTATCGGAAGGGCGGTTGTCGATAGTTCATCAGGACTTTGTGGCTGTATTATTTGAGTGACAAACATCAATTTGTGTTCTGTAAGGACAAAAGAGAAAATAAGAAATGCATGCTGGCAAAACAAAATTGGACGATTTTAGATTTGAGTTGAATTGTGTATGCAATAAGAAATTATTTTTGGAATCTTAGTATATGATGCTCCACCATTCACCTGCAGATTTTGCACTGAACTGTTTAGATACATTTACCAAAGGTTTTCGTATCGTATGATGGAATAAATTCAGACTTTTCGGACAATCGGCATTCTTGTGTTTGTGTTTGTGTGTGGCTAACATAGCAGATTGGAAGCTGTAGATAAGCCATTAAAATCATGAATTACTCTTTGAAGCGAGAATACTTGGAAAAATGGATGTCCTTGATTGATAAACATCCCTTATCACGGGGAATCCACGAAGAAATATTGAAGGTATGATTTACGGTTTTGTAAGTATTTAGACAGTTTTAGGATGATCGTTCACATTAATGAGTAAATTCAGAAATGTATAGTTTTCACATATGATGTTTGTAGAGATAATCATGAATCGCAGCTGTTGAAATATATCTGTATCATATTTTACAGTCGAAGAGGGGAAAGAAAGGCTAATGCTCAAAACATATAGATAAAAATATTCTATGAAAGTGAATTGTTAGTTTAGTCAAGCATTGTCTGCCAAAAATAGACGCAAATGCAATGCGATTTTATCATCATGCATGTTAATCTTATTATTTGTTACATATTTTGTCGTTTAAATAAATGTATAATTTGATAATTTAAGCTCCTGATTTAAAGCAGATAAATGGAAAAAGTTATGACACATGAAGCATTTAGTATAAATTGAATTGCGTATCTGGATATACTACACAAACATTTGTGAAAGGGTTATTTTTTTAATATGAAAAAAAGACTGATTATTATTTAGTTTAAATGAGGTTTAATTTTGTGTAGTCTATTATGTTCTAACCAAATGATATCTCTTTTAATTATGACACAGTGTCAATATATAATAAATTCCATGGATGCTAAATTACAGAAAATTTCATGCAAAGTAAGAAACCGAAATCAAACAAATTAAGAGCCTTTCTTGGCAAGTGGTAAAATCGCCGACACTTATCTTCTAATCAAAGACTACATCATAAAACATAGCACCTCAACCTGGGGAAATGAGATTGAGATATTATGTGCTCAGATTTTCCTTTTTCTATCGCTTCCTGTAAGAATGGTTATGTAACAGCAGTCAGATGCGCAGTGTGTTTAATTTGTGAAACCGTTAAAATGCCAATGTTCTTTGAAAAATCAATAAGCATACTGTTTTGACATAAATGAAAATTATACCTTCAGTCTTAGATATGAAATCTTTGATGTTTTTTCACAATACATATGCCTCGAATTCATTCCAACTTTATTTTCATAAAAAAACTTTTCATTAATGTATGATTAGAGTAATGTAACAGCCTGAGATATGACTGCAAGCTTGATAAAAATTGATTGCAGCGGTAAATTTTTTATACACATGTTATTCAAACATTGCCGTATACTGCAGAAGAAACGGTGTATAGAAATCTTTGTATTCCCGGTTATTTTTTTGGAGGGGGGGGATTAAAAAAAAATTATCTTTCGTGCGTTGTATATTGATAACGAAGATAACCGCCTTTCGTCACCGAAAAAAAATGTTTGAAATTCTGTTGTTCTTCTCCATTTAAATCCTCAAAATAAGATGGTAAGAATGAACTAAACAAAGGAAAAATAATCCGTTTATGAACTTGGACTAGTATCGATTGCTTCCATTTTTCTTAAAAGTCTTGATATATACCGGAAGTAGATGCCGGAAGAAAATACGAACTCACAACTGCATGATCGTTTACTTGCGTCACGCAATTTTAAGCGATGTATGGGAAATAAATTTATAATGATGTTAGCGGACCATTAAACTAGACGTGTAAACAATGAAATCAACTAATGAATTAAATTCAAATCTATTGAGGGAACCTTTATGCTACTTAAACTTTCTTTCTCGTTAATATTTCCCCATGAAGTTTTCAATAAATATTACACAGTTTATTGATTTTTTTAAAAATTTTAATGATCCTGTAATCGAAAATTGCACTGTCCGCCTAAATGTTTTTCGGGAAAAACTTTTTGTCCTAACATTTGGTATGTTTAATCAAGCGGTTCAAGTTTTCGTATATACATGTACATTCCCTGTACATCACATTTGAATAGCTGGTGTTGGGACTTTCACTTTTCATAAACTCGATCTTTGATAAACTTTTTTGGTTTATAAATAATGGACATTCCACGGGAAGTCGCCCGCGTAGCTCAGTGTGGTTAGAGCGTTTGCTATCCACCGGCAAGTGGGGGCGTCTCCATACGAGTGAAAAATTCTCGAGAGGGACGTTAAACAACACACAATCAATCAGCAATTCCCTTACAATGTATTATAGTTATATGAAAATAGCTAATCAATGTGTAATCAGTTTTCCGGATCTAGTATGGCATTGTGAATAAAAATTGAAAAACTTTTAACTATTAAATTGTTTTGAATATGCTGAAATGACAAAAAGATATTTTTCTTATTGCGTCGCATAGCCTGCTCTGCAGAAACCATGAGCATTATCACGTGACCAAGATCCATGGCATTAGCACGTGGTTCATCTTGAGAGGCCTACATATATCTTCATTTTGATGACAATAAAATATTATCATTCATCAATGATTTTTTTTTTTTACATCGATGAATCTTTTTATGAGCAAATTCGCTATTTAAAATGTCCATTTATTGAATTCCTAAAAATTATTTATTTTGTAGCATCGTTTTTGAAAGTAGGGGGGGCAACCATAGAGTTGACAAGCATTGCCCAAACCATTTCCTTCATATAACTATACTGTGTCCCGGACATTTTCAATAGTAACAATGATGCTGGTACAGCCTGAAATAAAAATGATTCAACTAAAGATTTTCCTCACACTGTGAAAGGGATATTTAATTGCTAAATTTTGTTTGCAATTAACTTGGTTTTAATCTGATAATAAGGAGCTGATCCTTACGTCGCGGGAGTGCCGAGTATAGGACAAAAATTTTCAGCTATCCACCGGCAAGTGGGGGCGTCTCCATACGAGTGAAAAATTCTCGAGAGGGACGTTAAACAACATACAATCAATCAGCAAGTTCCTTACAATGTATTATACTAATCAATTTAATCAGTTTTAATCGAATATTTAATTTTTTCATGGAATATTTAGGTCGTGTCTTTTAAGTATGATTTTGAGAACGTCGACATGAAATTTTTGTTCATGACAGCAAAGTGGTAATATCTTTTGGGAAAAGTATCCCTTTTATATGCTCTGTATACCATCCTGTCTATATTTTTCATTTACAGAATAATTCAAGTTTACTCCATTTTTGATATAGTGTAAGAACTGAAATTAAAAAAAATAACTGTCATCTTGCACGCCCAAAACAACTACTTAGTATCTCTCTCCTTAAAAACTTTTTTAGCTCACCTGAGCTGAAAGCTCAAGTGAGCTTTTCTGATCACCCGTTCTCCGTCCATCCGTCTGTAAACTTTTCACATTTTCAACTTCTTCTCAAGAACCACTGGGCCAATTTTAACCAAACTTGGTACAAAGCATTCTTTGCTGAGGGGGATTTAAATTGTTAAAATCAAGGGCCAAGTCCCCTTCCAAGGGGAGATAATCAAGAAAATACAAAAATAGGGTGGGGTCTTTAAAAAATCTTCTTCTCAAGAACCACTGGGCCAGAAAAGCTAAAACTAATGTTGAAGCATCCTGAGGTTGTGTTAATTCTAAATTGTTCAAATCATGACCCCCGGGGGTAGGGCGGGGCCACAATAGGGAATCCAAGTTTTACATAGAAATATACTAGTATAGGAAAAATCTTCTTCTCAAGAACCACTGGGCCAGAAAAGCTGAAACTTATGTAGGTAGTGTAGATTCTAAATTGTTCAAATCATAGCCCCTGGGGGTAGGGCAGGGGCACAATAGGGAATCTAAGTTTTACATAGAAATATATAGGGAAAAAAATTAAAAATCTTCTCAAGAACCACTGGGCCAGAAAAGCTGAAACTTATCCTGGAGGACCCCCGGGGGTAAAATAGGGAATCAAGTTTTACATAGAAATATATAGGAAAAAACTTTAAAAATCTTCTTCTCAAGAACCACTGGGCCAGAAAAGCTGAAACTTATGTGGAAGCATCCTGGGGTACTGTAGATTCTAAATTGTTCAAATTATGGCCCCCTGGGGTAAGGCGGGGCCACAATTGGGAATCCAAGTTTTACAGAGAAATATATAGGAATTTTTTTAAAAAATCTTCTTCTCAAGAACCACTGGGCTAGAAAAGCTGAAACTTATGTGGAAGCATCCTGGAGTAGTGTAGATTCTAAATTGTTCAAATCATGGCCCCGGGGGTAAGGCGGGGCCTCAATGGGGAATCCAAGTTTTACATAGAAATATGTCGGGAAAAAACTTTAAAAATCTTCTTCTCAAGAACCACTGGGCCAGAAAAGCTAAAAGTTATGTGGAAACATTCTGGAATAATGTAGATTCAAAATTGTCCAAATTATGACCCCTGGGGGGTAGGGTAGGGCCATAATGGGGAATCCAAGTTTTACATTGAAATTTATATGGACAAATCTTTGAAAATCTTCTTCTCAAGAACCATTAGGCCAGAAAAGCTGAATCGAATTATGTGAAAGCATTTTGGGGTTGTGAAGATTCTAAATTGTCCAAATGACCCCCGTGGGTAGGGTGTGGTCACAATTGGTATTACAAAGCGGGGATATCTGTTAAAGAACAGCATGACCAGATTTCTCAGGTGAGCGATGTGGCCCACGGGCCTCTTGTTTCTTTTGGTATGAATGTTCCAAAGGTTGGGTTCAATGAGATACGTTTTTATTGAATACCATTAAAAGTAATTTCACTACTGTTTTCAGATCCGCAGCCAGTATCTTGAGGAACTCTAATTATCTTCTGCTCTTTTTGAAGAGTTCGGTCTGTCGTGCCATGTTATATAGTGGAATCAGTACAATTGATCAGATCTATTGTTATTTTCCAGTAAGAGATTTTAATAATAGTTTGTGGAGGAATTAACAAGTTTATGTTTTGTTGGAGGATTCCAATAATCTTGGCTAATGTGGGATAACAAGTAATTTCCTTACTGCTAAGTCCCTCCGGCGCTCAGTTAATTTGACCTTTGTGTATTCGTTAATGTAGATAGGTTTGCGATGGAAAAGAATAGAGGCATAGGAAAACACGTCCACTTAGGTTTGGAAATTTTCATTGCTTTCTCACAGGAGCCCTTTGATGAACAGGTCCAGCATCACTCATGTACAAAAGACATTGGCATGTCTTCTATTTCATAGGTGATTTCTTTCTGGCATGTGCATCTTATACAAAGCCCAAGTCTTAATTACTTAGGCATCGAACGAATTTTTAAATAATCATCAATTTTATAAATGCAAGAACAGTCGCATTTTTTTCTATGGTAAAAAACAAAGTTAAGAACACTTCATAATCAAATGAAGTAGAACGATTACGATACATTGGTCTAAAAATCAATCTTTTGTTTTTTCTTTGAAAAGAATTTTATTGAACATATTAATAATGTAGTGTAAAAATATTAACGCAAGTGAACTTTATTTTTTAAAAAGTTAATTATACTTCAAGGTCACGGGGTCAAAAATTATTGTGTACTTTAGAAAGGTCTTGTCACAAGAAATATACATGTATAATATAAAAGCACTATCTCTTCTCATTCAAAAAATATGACCATTCAAGGTTTAAGTTTTTGTGACGGACGGACGGACTGACAGAGGAATGAGATTTGATGTCCCCTCGAAATGAAGATTGTACGATACAAAATACGAAATCTTATTTGATAATTATGAAGGAAATTCGATCTAGGAATGAATGACTTTTTGTAAATGAAAATTAATTTTAAAGTTTGAAAATTTCTTTACGAAGTGTTTTTTTGATTAATATGATTTTAAGTTGAAGCTAAAATTACCATCCACGTACACTTAGTTGATCAACGTGTTATATTAGGGTTTTTGATTTAAAACTAGCTATAAAAAATATCATTGTTTCTTTTTGGAAATTTCGCAATACAGGAAGTAGCTATCCTACCGAGCTTATTTCCCAAATTTTGCAGTCGAAAAAAATTCTGTTTGAAAAGTGCTCCAGTCCCTTAGTTTCATTTTCGTTGGAAGTGGATTTGAATTAAATGAAATTGTTGTGTACCTAAAACCATTACTCGACCTGCTGATTTGAAACACATCTTCAATAATTGTCCATAAACAAAAGTGATGATCAATTGTGGTTATTTTGGCTAGTGCTGTAAGGTCGTCTGTAATGAATGCTAGCTTAACTGATGGTTTCGAGTGTCCAAACTGCAAAATCTTGCAATCGTATAGCAAAAAATGTTCATTTCAGGAAAGCATTGCCTCAATTTGGAATAATAAAACTGCCAAGAATAGTTATAGTCTGTAAACAGGGCATATTTATCGAGCTGTTCTAAGACGGGGGCAATATATTGGAACGTGATCATCCATCTTTTAGCATTATTGATGTTGCTCTTAGCTCGTACACAACAAATACAGAGATTGTCAAAAGTTGGTGAATGGCGTTATCTGTACAGGGATATTATTTATTGTCCATCTTTGAATTACAATTGTGAGTTTATATGCAGCTATTTCACATGCAAATTGATCCTTTATGATCAGTAATGCATTGACCAGGAACCTTGATAGACAAAAGTCTATCTGATTTAAAGATAAAAAGAGAGAAACAGGTCCGACAGATATAACACACTTTGAAGTAATTAAATCTGAATTTAATAAACTTGTGGAACTCCTTACACTGTCCAATTTCTCTAATAAACTATTTTTAATCAAATGCTCAAAAATTTTACTTTCTATATCAATCTATTCGTATATTAACAATCTTCATTACTTCCCAAGTTCATTCCGAAATTCCATATGTACACTTTCTTAGATATTCTAAAAATTAGAAATACTTCTGGATTAACTCAATTCAATATATTCAAACCTTTAAAAAATGGAGGAAGACTTAAAAATTAGTAAGGTCGTAATTCCATTAAAAAAATCTTTGAACCGGGAAGAAATTGATTTAATATGTAACTCATCAAACAAAAAATCAGCTCCATATCTATAAGTGTTTGTGGGAAAAAGTGTGGAAAACAATGTGGGACAGACTAACAACTAAACAAACAAATGTAGAGCAAACGTATAGTCTCCTTCGGTTTCACTGGTAAGACTAATGAGAACGCCAGTCACATCTTATTATACCCCATTCATACGACGAAAATTTGCTCATGTGTGCAAATTTACATATGAGTAAATATACACACGTGAGTAAAAGTTAATTTGCTATGCGTTCAGACGAGATTTATGTACTATAAGTAAATCCTTATATTTTCATATAAAATGAGGAGATCCACAGATTCAGAATTGTGGATTATTTTTCAGAAAAAGGTTATTTTCTTACTACTTGGGTATAAGACTAACTTTCGAATGTTAATTCCTCAAGAAGAAAAGAAAGGGGAAATCCGATCCATTTATTTTTTGTTACGGAAAAAAGCGAACTTAATAACTTTTAGGAAAAAATTACACACGAATAAAAGAAAATTTTAAAATCATTGTTTAAAACTGGAAAATGCTTTGGCATCGGTCCTAAAGACTTAAGAAGAGCCGTTAGGTGTTAAGAAAAAGATGGCTGTTGCCATCTACTGAATGG